>NC_132876.1:46754819-47062457 GCF_048164855.1 Canis lupus baileyi | reverse complement strand
GATCTCCAAGCACAGTGCCCTTCAGGCAAGTAGCACTCAGCTAGTTTTCCAGAAAGTTCTCTGGGTGAGGTTTATACCTCCTGAATCTGCCACTAGATGCCACCAAATCCCAGCAAAGGATTGGCTGTTAGTCCCTGGAATCCTGGGATTTTTCCCCCCCTTTCTTTTTTTTAGATTTTTTTAAAAAATTTTTATTTATTTATGATAGTCACAGAGAGAGAGAGAGAGAGAGAGGCAGAGACACAGGCAGAGGGAGAAGCCCGCTCCATGCACCAGGAGCCCGATGTGGGATTCGATCCCGGGTCTCCAGGATCGCGCCCTGGGCCAAAGGCAGGCGCTAAACCGCTGCGCCACCCAGGGATCCCTTTACCCCCCTTTCTGATTTGTTGAATTCCACAATGTATAGAGGTCATGTATATCTTTCATTGCTAAGGAAAAATCAAATTAACATTTGTAATTAGCCCAACCAGACAGAGAACTATAGCTCTAGATTCATATGTTTTTCCTTATTTCTTCTTTAAAAAAATTCTCCCCTCCAGCCCTCTTTCCTTTCTTCCTTGCCTTTTTGTGGGGTCAGAATTGATCAATGACCCCAGGCACTGATGCCCATGAAGATCTGAATCTTTTCTGTGCATCTTTTCCAATGCTAACAACACTCCCCAGTGGAAAATGTAGGTGGATATTTAGTCAATAAAGACAGATAAGAACTTGGACCCTGATATTGAAAACTGATCTTTTTCTCTTCAAATTTTTATTAAATAAGTGTGTTTGCACCCTATTTTTTGTAGTGGTACTGCTACACTTTGTTATGTCTTTGGAGTTAGAGACTTAATTTTAATTCCCGGCTTACTAGCTGTGAGACCTTGAGTAGACGATTTATGTTCACTGATACTTAGGTTTTTGCATGCTTTCTATATTTTAGATCCTGTGTCATATCCTATACATGGATATTCTTTTATTCCTCACAAATTCCTTATTAGATGGGTGAATAAATAAACTTCAAAAAAACAAAAATTAATATTTTTAAATTATCAATCATATACACTTGTGTGCATGCATGCATGTGCACACGCACACACAGAGGGGTGAGGGCCGAGATTTGTTTTTATATTTATTTATTTATTTATCTATTTTTTTTATTGGAGTTCAATTTGCCAACATATAGCACAACACCCAGTGCTCATCTCATCAAGTGCCCCCCTCAGTGCCCGTCACCCAGTCACCCCCAGCCCCCGCCCACCTCCCTTTCTACCAGCCCTAGTTCGTTTCCCAGAGTTAGGAGTCTCTCATGTTCTGTCTCCCTTTCTGATATTTCCCACTCATTTCTTCTCCTTTCCCCTTTATACCCTTTCACTATTTTTTATATTCCCCAAATGAATGAGACCATATAATGTTTGTCCTTCTCCGATTGACTTATTTCACTCAGCATAATACCCTTGAGTTCCAACCGTGTATAAGCAAATGGTGGGTATTTGTCGTTTCTAATGGCTGAGTAATATTCCATTGTATACATAGACCATATCTTCTTTATCCATTCATCTTTCGATGGACACTGAGGCTCCTTCCACCATTTGGCTATTGTGGACATTGCTGCTAGAAACATCGAGGTGCAGGTGTCCCGGCGTTTCACTGCATCTGTATCTTCGGGGGTAAATCCCCAGCAGTGCAATTGCTGGCTTGTAGGGCAGATCTATTTTTAACTCTTTGAGGAACCTCCACACAGTTTTGCAGAGTGGCTGTACCAGTTCACATTCCCACCAACAGTGCAAGAGCGTTCCCCTTTCTTCACATCCTCTACATTTGTTGTTTCCTGCCTTGTTAATTTTCCCCATTTTCACTGGTGTGAGGTGGTATCTCATTGTGGTTTTGATTTGTATTTCTCTGATGGCAAGTGATGCGGAGCATTTTCTCAGGTGCTTGTTGGCCATGTCTATGTCTTCCTCTGTGAGATTTCTCTTCATGTCTTTTGCCCATTTCATGATTGGATTGTTTGTTTCTTTGGTGTTGAGTTGAATAAGTTCTTTATAGATCTTGGAAACTAGCCCTTTATCTGATATGTCATTTGCAAATATCTTCTCCCATTCTGTAGGTTGTCTTTTAGTTTTGTGGACTGTTCTTTTGCTGTGCAAAAGCTTCTTATCTTGATGAAGTCCCAATAGTTCATTTTTGCTTTTGTTTCTCTTGCCTTCATGGATGTATCTTGCAAGAAATTGCTGTGGCCAAGTTCAAAAAGGGTGTTGCCTGTGTTCTCCTCTAGGATTTTGATGGAATCTTGTCTCACATTTAGATCTTTCATCCATTTTGAGTTTATCTTTGTGTATGGTGTAACAGAATGGTCTAGTTTCATTCTTCTGCATGTGGATGTCCAATTTTCCCAGCACCATTTATTGAAGAGACTGTCTTTTTTCCAGTGGATAGTCTTTCCTGCTTTGTCGAATATTAGTTGACCATAAAGTTCAGGTTCCACTTCTGGGTTCTCTATTCTGTTCCATTGATCTAGGTGTCTGTTTTTGTGCCAGTACCATACTGTCTTGGTGACCACAGCTTTGTAGTACAACCTGAAATCTGGCATTGTGATGCCATCAGCTATGGTTTTCTTTTTAAATATTCCCCTGGCTATTCGGGGTCTTTTCTGATTCCACACAAATCTTAAGATGATTTGTTCCAACTCTCTGAAGAAAGTCCATGGTATTTTGATAGGGATTGCATTAAATGTGTAAATTGCCCTAGATAGCATTGACATTTTCACAATATTAATTCTTCCAATCCATGAGCATGGAATATTTTTCCATCTCTTTGTGTCTTCCTCAATTTCTTTCAGAAGTGTTCTGTAGTTTTTAGGGTATAGATCCTTCACCTCTTTGGTTAGGTTTATTCCTAGGTATCTTACGCTTTTGGGTGAAATTGTAAATGGGATTGACTCCTTAATTTCTCTTTCTTCCATCTCATTGTTAGTGTATAAAAATGACACTGACTTCTGGGCATTGATTTTGTATCCTGCCACACTGCCAAATTGCTGTATGAGTTCTAGCAATCTTGGGATGGAGTCTTTTGGGTCTTCTATGTGTAGTATCATGTCATCTGCGAAGAGGGAGATTTGACTTCTTCTTTGCCAATTCGAATGCCTTTTATTTCTTTTTGTTGTCTGATTGCTGAGGCTAGGACTTCTAGTACTATGTTGAATAGCAGTGGTGAGATTTGACATCCCTGTCTTGTTCCTGATCTTAGGGGAAAGGCTCCCAGTGTTTCCCCATTAAGAATGATATTTGCTGTGGGCTTTTCCTAGATGGCTTTCAAGAGGGTCGAGATTTAGAGCTGTGGTTCTTAGACACACTGGTAGCATTATAATCACTTTTGGGGAAGTTGTCAGAAATTCAGATGTTCAGGCCCCACCTCAAACCTAATGAATCAGAAATCCTAGGGGTAGAGTTTGGTAATCTCTGTTACACTGTTCTTGTGATTCCAATGTATCCTGAAGTTAAAACCACTGCTTTGGAAGGGAGAAATGCGATGTTGATTTTTGTACACTCCACTAGAGGGTGCTGCAGAATGTAGAGCGAGGTAATGATAGCTATTGAGACACCCTGTATATTTTTTCAAAAATTTTTGTCCTTTTTTATTGAAGTATAGTATATTAGTTTCAGACATACAACACCCTGCATATTATCAGACACATTTTAAGATTTAAAACTAACATATAGGGATGTTCGATTGTTTTCTCAGTGTGCACAAGTATGGAAGTCAGGATTTGAACTTTGCCTGCTTCTCCAGCCCAGGCCCTTGTCAGTTCTTGTTGATCAGCTATAATATCTTGTCTTTCTGGGCCTCAAAATACGTTACAGATTCTTTGTTTGCTACTTTGAATAACATTGACTAGAGTACCAAGAAGACGGCAGGAAAGCAAACCAAATAAGTGGAAATATCTTGATTTCATACCCTCTCATATCTATTCTATAATAAGATATCACATAAAGCTCATAAGTGTTTCCCTTCTTGCTTTTATATTTCCCAAATGCTCTCTCTACCCTACACTTCTCTTTTTTAGTTTATGTCTGAAGCTCTTCTATGTGTAGGAGAGAAATCGGGGTGGTGAAGAAACAGTTGTTGAAAGCCTATTATGGGACACACTATATAGCTCTATATATATTAATCCCAACAATAGGCCTGTAAATTAGGTGATGATTATCATTTTATAGATAATGAAAATGAGTTCTAGAGACTATAATTATTTTCCTTTGGTCACACAACTTGTAAGTGGTAGAGTCTGGGTAATTCCTTTTATATCTGACAGTACTACCCTGCTAAACTTTCTTTTTTTAAAAAAAGATTTCATTTGTTTATTCATGAGAGAGAGAGAGACACACACACACACACAGGCAGAGGGAGAAGCAGGCTCCCCTCAAGGAGCCCGATGTGGGACTCTATCCCGGATCCTGGGATCCTGCTAAACTTTCTATTGCTCCGTTTTGAATCTTGTTTAGTTTCTTGCTGTTTATGTAACTTTTATCATGTTCTTTAACTTTTCTGAGCCTCAGTTTTACCGTATGTTAGGTGGGAACAAATATTCCTGCTTCATCATGTTACAGCTGCAGTATCTAAAACAGTAGCCACTAGACACGTGGATATTTAAATTCGAATGAAAGTTAAGTAAAATGAAAAATTCAGTTTTTCAGTTGTCCTAACCACATTTCAAGGGCCCAATAGCTACTTATGGCTAGTATTAGTATCATCTGGGACATCAACAGATAGAGAACATTCCCACCATCCTAGAAAGCTCTATGGTACAGTGCTGATTTAGAGTATATAAAGTATGGGGATCCCTGGGTGGTTCAGTGGTTGAGCATCTGCCTTGGGTTCAGGTCATGATCTTGGGGTCCTGGGATCGAGTCCTGCATCAGGCTCCCCACAGGGAGTCTGCTTCTCCCTCTGCCTGTGTCTTTGCCTCTCTCTGTGTGTGTGTCTTGTGAATAAATAAATAAAATAAAAAATAGAGTATATAAAGTATGTAAAAGGACTTAGCATAGTGTATAATTCATGGTAGGTGGCCAAGAAAAGTGATTTCCTTTACTTTTTCCTTTTGACAGTTAGAGTTATGTATGTTCTCCTGCTTTATTGACAGTCAGGATAGGAGAGTAACCTACCTTACGTACTATAACAGAGGATATGTCTGGCATTGGAACCTACATCTCCTGACTCTCACTCCAATATTCTCTCTAGTGGACCCATCATTATGTTCTACTCTGTTGAATAAGATCTCAAGGCAAAGGATGTGAATAGTGTGAATTAACTTTGGAGTCAGGGTAGTAGCAGAAAAAGACATAGGAACTGAATGCCTTCTGTGTATCACAGCAGTGTGCTCAGTTCTTTACATTTGTTATCTTACTGAATCTTCACTGAAGCCCAGAGAAGTTAAATACTCACTTCAGGTTGCCAACTAGTAAATGGCAGAGCAAACATTCAAACGTCTTTCTGACTCCAAAGCCCATGTTTTTTTTTTTCTTTATGCAGTCCTACCCTCTCCAATGTGAAGACTCTCCTGCTCCTTTTACTTACTAAGTAGGATAAAGCTTCAACAGATTCCTGACTCTTAGTGGGTCCTCAGAAAATGCAAGTTACTCTTCTTCCTTTTGCATTTATAGTTGAATCATTGTCTTCGCAATCTGTTTCAAGGGTTTCCTAGGATACTTTTTGTTTGGCTTCAAGACCCAAGTCCAGATAGAGTCTGTTTATGGTCCCAGCCTTCAGAGGGAACACTAAATGGCTACATTAATTTTCAAGGCCACCATTTGCTCATACAATGCCTTTGTGTTAATTAGAAACATGAGCCACCTGGGGGCAAACAAATTGTAAAGAAGTGTCCACTCCAGTGAAACAATGAGAATAATACTTTTCTTTCTCAGAGTTGTTGGAGCTCCACCAAGACAGTGAAAGAATGAATTTCAGCTTCCACGTTTTGCCTCTTGTTGGGGACCCTTGTACAGAGGCAACCTGCCCTGCCTAACAGTATCTGTTGCTCTTGCCTGGTGGATAAGAGCCTTGCTAGATCTGGAAGATAGTGTCAGTCTGTTCTGGAGAGTATATAGTGTCCTCTCATGGCTTCTGGATAATAGATTAAATTGTTGCCTTTTTAGGTTATTTTGATATTTTTTCATTTGGTTCTGACTAGCTTATTAGGTGATTTTTAAAAGACATTGGTTAATTTAAAAGTTAAAAAACCTGAATAGTTTAAGGCTAAGAAAAATGGTATTTCTTTAATAATAATGTTTTTCGGGGCTCCCTGGGTGGCTCAGTAGTTTGGCGCCTGCCTTCAGCCCAGGGCGTGATCCTGGGGTTCTGGGATCCAGTTCCGCATCGGGCTCCCTGCATGTGGAGCCTGCTTCTCCCTCTGCCTGTCTCTTCCTCTCTCTCTCTCTCTCTCTCTCTCATGAATGAATAAATAAAATCTTTAAAAAAATAATGTTTTCCTATCCATTTATACCTGCCTCATTATATAGGGATTTCACAAACCATTCAGCAGATTAGTCTGTATTAGTCTAGTTTGCTAGCCAATGACAAGGCAAAGGATGGAAATAGTCATGGGAATGTTTTATCCTTTTAAGGTATTTGTTCTCTTCTAGATCCTCTCTCCTCCTATAATCAAGCCTCCCCTACTTCAACTGATCCATCCATTTAAGTAGAAAGAGTTTGCTTCAGATGACTGAGACCCTAAATCTAATCAATGCAGTCCTTGGGTGACCCTGGAATGCCAAGCTTGCACATAAAGCCTTGGTTTCCCCTTCCTGAGTCAGTAGCTTAGCATGCAATATCCTGAAATTTGCGGTTTTGTGAACCACAGGCTTTACTTGCAATCATCATGTTAAGTAATCCTTGTTACACAGCAACCAACAGAAATGGGGACTGATTTTCACCAGTGTGGGTTGACTCCTATAATCTGATCATTGCCTCAACAAAATGCCTTGAGCCAGTTTCCCAAAGATAACTTGTTTATGCTTATAACCTGCACCCACAGTCCCCATTTTATTAGGAATGACAAAAGCTATGTCTTTTGAAACTTCAGCTGACATATTAGAGGACAAACCAGCAGTACTTAGAGTGGTACATCTTCAGATTGTTGAAGCTTTATGATGGGTACATGGGGGTTCATTATACCATTCTTTCTAATTTTGTGTATTTTTTGAAGTCTTCCATAATAAAACAGTTAAAAACAACAACAACAAAAAGTGTTTCATTAGTCATGGGGAGGAGAACACACATAGGTTTCTCTTTAGAAGAGTACTAATTAACCTAGGGATGTACATCCCTTTAGTTGTGATGTGCCATGTAAAAATATGGAGAGGGGAGATTTTAAATTGAAAACGCCTGTGCATCAGAAGTTCTGATAAGGTCTCCTAGAAGGAGAATCTCCTAGGGACTGCAGTCCCCCTCTACCAGACCCCTGAAGAAGCTGTTGTAATGAGCCACTATTAGTGAAAGAGGTATATCATATCTCTTGGGCATTTGGGAGTAGGGGAGTTTGAAAACCATGGAAATTGGTATCAGGTAATTGATTAAAGCTCTGTTAGGCAGCAGAGAATCACGGGCAAAGGGAACTTGGGGGCAAGAGGCAGCTAGTAGTGTAAAAAGTCTTCATATCCCAGGTGAGTACTGGAGAGGCCAAAGCTACTATGGAAGGAGGGAGCCAGGCAGCAGAATATGTGGTGAAGAGGACCTCACTTGGAATCTCAAAAAGTATTCTTTGAAGACTCTAGGCCCTATCTGATTTGCAGGTTTTAAAACATTTGGGAAAGCCAACTGAAGGCAAAGAGTATATAAACATACAGGCACATACATACACGCACACATACATGCACTCTTGTCCAAGAACCTGGAAGCCTGTCTGCTGAGCTTGGAAAGGTAGGCTCCATAAGGTGCATATTGAAAGCTATGTGATTGGGTTCTTGTGTTTTTACTGTGTCACTGAGCAAAGAAGGGTGTTAGTACACTGCTGGAAGTGAGATATGGTCGGAGAGGTGGAGCATTGTTAGGGTGTGGGGACCGAGGAGGACATGTTCTTTCAAGGCCCTGAAGGTGGAGGTAACATGATTAGAAACTGGGGACAGAGAAGAGAGCAAGGGAAGTTCCTAAAAAGGTACAAAGCCGAGATTCACTCAGCTGCTCCTAGGCCAGAGTTGTGGGTGGGATGTCAGTGAGACCCAGGCGGGTGCTGCCAGCTTTCAATAGAGCTGGTCTGTGAAACTTGGCTGGGAGGACAGAGGAAGATTGATGTTTACTCCAGAGTGGGGCTGTCAGCTGTGCTCACCACCTCACCATGGTCCCAGCTGTAAACAAAAGTCCTGGCCCTTCATGGCACTGCAGAGCCGTCCAGGCTGGCGTAAGTCTCTGAGGACAGCTAGACCATTTTCTCATCCTGGCTGAGAACCAGAAGACAGAAGAAACAATAGAAGGTGGTGGTGGTGGTGAGAGGGGTGCAGGATTGGAAGGGGGTGAGAAGCAGTGACCAGTGGGAAGGAGCTGTCGATTTCAAATTTTAGGTCTTTGGATGCAAGTTAACAGAAATCATTTAGAGAAAGCAGACTCCTTTCCTTGTCAGCTTCACAGGTAATAGTTACTAAAGGAGGCCTGTGGGACTATAGTGCCTCATTCACTCACTCATTCACTCATTCATTCATTCATGCATCATCCTTTTTTTAAAGCAGGCTCCACACCTATCATGGGGCTTGAACTCATGACCCTGAGATCAAGAGTTGCATGCTCCACCAACTGAGCCAGCCATTTATTCATTTAATGAGAGTAACTTAAGGGCTAGGTATCCAGGATGATGCCAGAATAGAAGACAGTTTGTAAATTCAAGGATCTTACAGGGAGCTTGGGGATATGTGTAAAGTAAAAATACTAAATAGTGTATTTTAAAATGCTAAGTGACAAACATGGAATAGGAGTTTAGAAGCAAGAGAAGCCATATCTGGGCATGATCAGAGAAGGTGGGTTTGAAAGGTGGCCTTAGAAAGATAGACATGATTTGCCTAGAAGAAAAAGGCAGTTGGCATTCCAAGTTGGGACCAAAGTATTACAAAAATGATAGCTTCTTTGGCTAAAGCAGAAGGTCATTGTGTCAGAGACTTTCTTCAACTCCTCACCCCCAAACTCCTCACCATAGCTAACCCAGACTTTGGGTCTCACTTGAAATGTTATGTCTTCAGGAAGACTTTCTTTTTTTTTTTTTTTTAATTTTTATTTATTTATGATAGAGAGAGAGAGAGAGAGAGAGAGAGAGGCAGAGACCTAGGCAGAGGGAGAAGCAGGCTCCATGCACCGGGAGCCCGACGTGGGACTCGATCCTGGGTCTCCAGGATCGCGCCCTGGGCCAAAGGCAGGCGCTAAACCGCTGCGCCACCCAGGGATCCCAGGAAGACTTTCTTGATCTCCAGGTTAAGTATCTTTGCTTTATGTTCCTCTAGCACCCACTATTTTCCACTTTTTACGCCATGATTATTTTCAACTAATGACCTACTCCTGTCTCCCTACAATTTTATCCCCACATTGCACTCAGAATATTCTTTGCAAAATGCAAATCTGTTATATCACTTCCTTCTTTAAAACTCTCCTCCCAGACCCTTTCTTCTCTTTTGCCTCTCTTTAGGTCCTTCCTCCTTCCATCTCTCTTACTTCTCTTTTAAGTCATATCTTAAATGTCCCTGTCTCAGGGAAGCCTTCTAGGACATCCCTTCCCCAAATTTTGACCACAACTAGATCAAGTCCCTCTCTTAAATATTTCCATAATGCTTCCACATTTTCTCCATTTTATTATTCTCTAATAACTTAGTCCACATTTGTCTCCTCCACCAGAATATAAGCCCTCTGAGGCAGGGGCTATGTTTCTTCTTCACTGTGTTGCACATATATTTAGCACAATGCCTGGGATATTGTGGCAGGTGCCCCACAAACATTTATGAATGAATCCAAGGGAGATGAGGCAATATTGGTAGGTGAAAGCCAGCCCAAAGAGATTGTTCTTACATCTCGGAGCAAAGAGAAAGTTTTAAAAGTTTTTGCTTTGGAATGAGGAAAGAATTACATAACACTGACTTTTAAAAAACAACCAAAAAACTATTCAAACAAAACCCAAAGAGCTCCAACCTCAGCTTCCCACAAGCTCTAGCCTCCCAATTATCTTGTGGACTCATCTTCTTCTCATACCTGTTCCCACTACTACTTACTCCTCCAAAAACACAAGAAAACTTACACATTGACTACTCCAACCAGAGAGATTTGGCACTAGAGCCAAAAGCACTTACTTTAGCACTTTCATTTATTCATTCAGCTAGTATTTATTGCCCACCTCCATTGTTTCAAGCACTGTGCTCTTAGTTACAGATGAAGAAGGTATTCCTACCTTAATGGAGTTCACAACTGAACTCCATACTGATCACTCACTTGATACCTACAAATTTCTACTGAGGGATTTTGCTTTACCTTCACTCAACTAGGGAGATTTTTTCAGGGCACTAGGAGCCTGAATCTCAGGGTTAGGTCCTTTGTAAAACTGGGAGTCGGACTCAGAATGGATTCCTTTTTTAAAAAAATTATTTATTTATTTACGATAGTCACACACACACACACAGAGAGAGAGAGAGAGGCAGAGACATAGGCAGAGGGAGAAGCAGGCTCCATGCACCGGGAGCCTGACGTGGGATTTGATCCCAGGGCTCCAGGATCGCACCCTGGGCCAAAGGCAGGCGCCAAACCACTGCGCCACCCAGGGATCCCTCAGAATGGATTCCTTATGCTGACTCACAGTAGACTTTTATCGTTCCATAAGGAGGTTAAATGGCAAGGCGGAGTATGTCTGGAAGGGCATTCAGGGAATAGCCATTCCTTAACCTTATGACACTGGGCCTAAAAAGGCAAACAGATCTTCAGGGTGTACCCCTAGAGCAAACCAAAGTGGAGGAACTCAAGGAATGACAATAAAAAGAATTAGATTTTTATTTTTTAAAAAAATATTTTATTTATTTATTCATAAGAAACACACAGAGAGAGGCAGAGACATAGGCAGAGGTAGAAGTAGGCTCCCTGCAGGGAACCTGATGCAGATCCCAGAACTTGGGATAATGCCTTGAGCCAAAGGCAGACACTCAACCACTGAGCCACCCAGGCAGTCCAAGAATTAGATTTTTCAATAAAAATCGAAGAGTTGTCCTGTCCCCTGAGAGAAGCTGAAACAAAAATGTGGCTCCAAGAAACCTTCCAAAGATAATCAGAAATGTCTACCTCACCTTAGGGTAGACATTAATGCCAGGGGGTGGTTTCTTTTCACCTTAGATTCATCTCCTAAGTGGTTAGGAAGATAGCAAATGGGGACATCAGAAAGGATATCCTTGTGTGCCTCTGCTTTGCTCCAAGGAAGAGTAAAGGGAAGAAATGGATACTGTTTTGTAGCTATAGTCCTAACTTGTTATCTCTTGATTGAGGAATAACATCAAGCATGGTATCAGTGACATTTTGAAGATACATTCGTTAGTTGTTTTTTAAAAGATTTTACTTATTTATTCGAGAGAGAGAGAGAGAGAGAGAGAGAGGCAGAGACACAGGCAGAGGGAGAAGCAGGCTCCATGCAGGGAGCCCGACGTGGGACCTGATCCTGGGACTTCAGGATCACCCCTGGGCCGAAGGCGGGCCCTAAACCTCTGAGCCACCCAGGGATCCCCCATTCATTAGTTTTGACCCTCTCTTTCTCCCTTAAATCCTTTCCCATGAACATGAATCCACTACCAGGATATCAAAGAGAGAGAATATATAAGTAGCAGATAGACATGAATGATGTAAATGTCCATAATTCATTGCTCTACTCTGTTAGGTGGCCTTGAGTGAAGATGGTTCATAAACCTGGAATTGAAATCCTAAGAGATGAGCAGGAAGAAATCAACTGAGTATATTTCACAGAAGGACAACAATGTATTCTGAAACCATATTGTATCCTTCTTTAAAAGACCAACCTGAAGCTTAGGCAATTCAAATGGTGATAACAAGTTATGTTTCTTCTAGGGAAAAGCTAAAACAAGTATAAGCCTAAGGGATTCACTAATAAATTCACAAGGGAACCGTAGAGGACAATGAGTTTATAGAATTTGGAGCTTGGCATGACCATTAAAAAAAAAGATTTTATTTATTTATTCATGAGAGACACACAGAGGGAGGCAGAGACACAGGCAGAAGGAGAAGCAGACTCCCCATGGGTAGCCCAATGAGGGACTCTATCCCGGAACCCTGGGATCACACCCTGAACCAAAGGCAGACACTCAACCACTGAGCCACTCAGGTGTCCCAGCATGACCGTTTTTTAAAATTATTTTATTTTTAAGTAATCTCCACACCCACTGTGGGGCTCAAACTTACAACCCCAAGATCAAGAGTTGCATGCTCTACCAACTGAGTCAGTCAGGTGCCCATTGGCATGGCCATTTTATACCTGTAATATTCTGACTGTGCCAAGATTTGTGCTATCCTCTTTCTATGGGGACTGTGGATATGTACTATGGGTATGAGCCAATGATTAACATGGCAGAGATTGGGGACTGAATGGTCATCACAAAGACAGTTTCCTCAACTACAGATTACCTTTGGCCTTTATATCTTCTGTAGTCTATGTGTCACAGCAGTCTCAGAAATGAGCCTCTGAAGCTGATACATTATGACACACTTTGGTCCTTCCCTTTCTATTCCATTATTTCCTTTCTTAGCTTCAACTAAGTTGGGGATAAAAGGGAATTACACCTAGGGCCTGGGGGCCCTCAGTGTCCCCATGTTGTCTGATGAGCAGATCAGACTAAATGATCTAGGAAGGCCCTTCCAGGTCTGTTGTGCAGGTTCTAGGATTCTAAGACATTGTGATCCATTGACCCAGTTGCCTTATGGGTAATCTCATGAGAGATTAGTTTTCTAAAAGAGCCAATTGTTTGTTTCTCTGTGTGGGAATAGCAGTGAACGCAGTCAAAATAGCAAATGTGTACTGTGACCAAAGTTCCCAAGCATTCATGCCCTTCTGATGTTCAAGGCTGTCTTTATAACAATGATTCTCACTGCCTGAAGTAGTTAGGGATTAGTGTTATATTGAGGACTGATAAAACTGCAATTGAAGGCTGATCAGTCAACAAAGCCTTGTCAGTAAGTGAAAGGGGAGGGAGGTCAATAGAGATTCAGGACTTCTGTGGGTTGATAATTTGAAGGCAAGCATAGAGTCAGAAAGATACGCAATTGCTCAATTTCTTTGTCATGACTGCCCTTCATATTGGACTATTTTCAAAAAACAAGGTCTTCTTATATACTAATATCCAAATAATACTGTTGTAACACGCCTTGACCTGTTAAACGAATTACTTCTGAAAGTTGTAAGATAAATACATGATAATCCTTGACCTCAAACTTATATATGAGGGAAACAGACAAAAAAAAAACCCTATATAATCTTACTATAAATAAATAATATAAATAAAGTATATATAAATACTATATATGATCTTACTGTAAATATATACAGAGTGTTATTGGAGAACCCAAATTTGTCTGGATGTTGGAGTAACAGGGGTTTGAGATGGCTACACAGAGAATGTGATTATCTGGTTAGTATTGACATATGAGTAAGGAGCTCAGGTTGAAGAGGTCATAGGAGGGCATTTAAAAGCCTAGGGAACAGTAAAGGCACAGAACATAAAACAGAATGAATTATTGGGTTCAGGGATCTTTGGGTAAGTCGGCATGGCCCAATGCAGGGTACATTTAGGGAGCAAGAGGATTGATGAGAGAAGAGGCTGGAGGAACTGGCAGGGGCCAGAGCAGAAAATATCTTGGACATCAATTTAAGGAATGTGGGCTTTTTCTGAAGATAGTAGGAACTATTGATGGATTCAAAGCAAGGAATAAATAAATTTGTGTTTTAGAAAGGTCAAGTTGACAATAGTGTGAAAGATACAAAGTCATACTGGAATCAAAAACTGAACCAAGATGAAGTCAAGGAGAATACAGGAGGGACAGACTTCAAAATATTTGAAAGTTGGACTCAACAGGACTTGGTGATTGATTTTATCTGAGGGCTATGGAAGAAGGGATTGTCAAGGACAACTTCCAGGTTTCTGGCTTAGGGACTGGGTAGGTGGAAGTCCCACTGATCAAGACTGGTAAGATTGGCAGAGTGAGTGGAGGAAGAAATTTGAAAGAGATTTTGAATTGTTTGGCTGTAGGCATGTGAATTTGAGGTATTTGTGGGATATCCAGTGGAAAGATTCAACAGAGAATTGGAAAATAGGACTAGATTGGTGGAGAGTCTGAACTGAAGGCAGAAATTCAAGAATCATTTGCATACAGGTTATCACAGCCAAGGAAATAGTTGAGAACAGCCACGTGGTAAGTGGGCAACAAGGAGAGGTGAAAGCCAAAGTTGAAATCCTGGAGAATAAGGAACAGCAAGAAGCAGTCACCAGAGAAGGAAGAGAAGAAACTGGAGAATGAAAGCCAGAAGAAGAATTTCAAAGAAGCTGTGAGAACTCTGACATACCTTACAGGAAATCATGAAAGATTATGACAGAAAAGTATTGACTTGATATAGCAATTAAGGAGACAGAGTGAAGAACATGGGAAAAGTACTTTTAGGAGGGAGTTAAGGGAAGGAAGTAGAGGATAAATTACAGTGTGTTAAAGTGTAAATGATAGTCATGAGCATGTGGAAACATCTAATAAGGATACCCCTTTTAAGAAACTTGGTGATGAATAGAAATGGAGGAATAGATCGATGGTTATAGGGAAATTCAGGGTCAAATGAAGGTGGTTTTGATTTTAGTTTTCACTTTTAAAGAGATTTTATTTATTTATTTGAGAGAGAGAGCATGTGCATAGAGTGAGGGGAGAAGCAGACTCTCCACTGAGCAGAAAGTCAGATATGGGGCTCCATCCCAGGACCCTGGGATCATGACTTGAGCTGAAGGCAGACACTTAACTTATTGAGCCACCCAGGCACCCAAATTTTTCATTTTTTAAATGATTTTATCTTTAAGTAATCTCTATACCCAACGTGGGGCTCAAACCCACAACCCTGAGATCAAGAGTCAGATGCTCCACTGACTGAGGCAGCCAAGTGCCCTTATATTTTTTTAAGTAGCCTCCATGCCCCATGTGGAGCCCAGCATGGGGCTTCAATTCACAATCCTGCAATCAAGACCTGACCTGAGGTCAAGAGTTGGATGCATGGGGCACCTGGGGGACATAATCAGTTGAGCTTCCAACTCTTGGTTTTGGCTCAGGTCGTGATCTCAGTGTTGTGAGATTGAGCCCTGTGTCAGGCTCAATGGGATTCTCTCTGCCTCTGTCCTGCTGCCACCACCGCTCCCCCCCCCCCCCCCCGCCCTGGCCTCTACTTTCTCTCTCTCTCTCTCTCTCTCAAATAAATAAATGAGGGATCCCTGGGTGGCGCTGCAGGTTAGCGCCTGCTTCTGGCCCAGGGTGTGATCCTGGAGACCCAGGATCGAATCCCACATCGGGCTCTCGGTGCATGGAGCCTGCTTCTCCCTCTGCCTGTGTCTCTGCCTCTCTCTCTCTCTCTCTCTCTCTCTCTGTGACTATCATAAATAAATAAAAATTAAAAAAATAAATAAATGAAAAAAAGCCAGATGCTTTACGGATTGAGCCACCCAGGTGCCCCTGTTTTTCATTTTATTTTATTTTTTAAAAAAGATTATTTTATCTTATTTTTAGAGAGAAAGAGCAGGGGGAAGGCCAGTGGGAGAGGGAGAGAGAGAATCTCAAGCAGACTCCTTGTTGAGTGGGGAGCCCAATGCAGGGCTGAAACCCATGACCCTGAGACCAGGACCATGAAATCTTGAATCGGGTGCTTAACCAACTGAGCTAGCCAGGTGCCCCCTTGTTTTTCATTGTAAATGGGAGAGATTTTCCCTCTTTCTCTTCCCTCACTCCCCAGCCCTCTCTTTCCCTCTCATCCCTACTTTTCTCCTCCCTTTGTTCTTCCTCCTTCTACTCCACCTCCTCTTCCTTCTTCTCTCTCTCTGAAAAAGCTAAGGCTCAGAAAGAGGTTAAGCATTTGGTCATGATACATAATTTGTAAGCGTGTTGTATGCAGGAAGAACCCAGTGACAGTGGAGTGATTGAAAATATAAAAGAGAGGTGATTTTACTTGGCCCTTTTTGTGAGTGTGGACTCAGTAAAATGAGACACACAAAATGGAAATCTGAAGTTTCAATCTGGTTCGTATGCTAGGAATTTAACAGGTATAAAGACAAAATGTGATGATGTGGTCTGATCATGTAATAGCTAATCTTTATTAAGCACTTATACTATGTGCCAAGCACTAAGTTAAGCACTTTGCCTGAGTTATCTCATTTTTATTCCCACAACAACCCTATGAGGTAGATACTATTATCACCTCCATTTAACAGGCATGGACATTGAATCACAAATCATCAGTTCAATGATTTGTTCAAGGCCACATAGTTATTGTGTCCTGGATCTTTCAGAGCCTTCATATGACCCTTTAGAGGAGGAAACTGAGGCTGAGAGAGGTGAAGTCACTTGCCCAAGAGCCCGTATCTACTGATAACTGGACCTGTAATGCAAACCCAGGCTCTGTCTGGTACCAAACCATGCTTTTAATCACTATGCTGTTATGAATGGAAGCTATTAAACAGAGAATATTTCTAGATCCAGCTCTGTGATGCAAAAATGTTCCCCGAATTTAAGTAGTACTAAGAATTGCCCTTATTCCAGGGAATTGATGATGAGAGTAAGTACTTTTTAATAATGCATCACACAGTATAATGTAGCCTGGGCATTTATAGAAAGCCTCATGGTGAAAGCAGAGACTGGGAAAAACAACAACAACAACACAACTACTCAGGCAGAATGGCAACAGCTGAGTTTCCATGTGACTTTTTCAGCAGGCATACTTTGTCCCTCCATGCAGAGAATACTCTGAATGAGAAAGCTCCTGGTTCAGGTATCCTTCTTCCTCTTGGCGTGAGATTCACTAACAAGCTGTTCTGATGCCACTAGCCCAAGTCTGTAGGTTGTAAATGTTATCCTAGATATCAAGTATAATGGAGCAAGCAGTGTAGGGCTAGGAAGAACAGCCTAATTGCTATCCCTTCAGGGATAACTGGCTTTCTGGTGGGAACAGCATGTGGATTGGGAGAGGCATATTATTGTACTGCCCAAATCCCCACTTCTGTACTCACTTGTCATTGACAGTTTTCATCTGATGATTGGTTTTTGAAATATAGCTTGATACTAGTCTTCATATTTGGAATAGTTTAATCAGATCATTATCATTCTTTATTCAACAATGCAATTTGTTGCATTGTTTTTATTTTTATTTATTTTTTTTAACTTTGGTTCCGTTATACCCAAAGACCAGCTTGGGTGTGTGTGTATGTGTGTGTGTGCCCATGTGTGTGTGAACTCTATGTGATTTGATAAGTCCCCTTCCAGGTCTACTTTTCTGCATTCAATAGGTTAATGGAAAGGGAATGAATAGAAATGTAGCCTATAGGCTCCTGAGGTGGCTGGGAGGTTTAGCACCGCCTTTGGCCTGGGGCCTGATCCTGGAGACCTGGGATCCAGTCCCATGTGCGGCTCCTTGCGTGGAACCTGCTTCTCCCTCTGCCTGTGTCTCTGCCTCTCTCTCTCTCTCTGTGTGTGTGTGTGTCTCATTAATAAATAAATAAAATCTTTTAAAAAATGTAGCCTATAACAAACCATGTGAGAAGTCATGCTTTCAATTATATATATACATATTGAGTATTGCTATATATCAGGAGCTGTGTGAACTAAAAAGCTGTGTAAAATGCAGTCCCTGCCGTCAGAGAGCTTATTCTACATTTCTTCCATCCAGCAAGTGATAATACTACCTGGGTTCCTAATCCCTTGATAGTTCGCATGCTTGGCTTATTTGTCTTTCATCAGCAGTGGAGCCTATGAAGATCTTTAATATCAGCACAGTGGATTGAATTTAAGATTTTGACAGCCAGAAATAAGATTAATAATAATAATAATAATAATGTTGATAATAGTAAATTGAGAATAGAGAGAGGCAAGTGGGGATACATATAAAGATTCCCAGGAGATAAGGTTCTGGACAAAGTTGTGATATTTGCATGGCTCAGTGAAAAGAGAATATAATTTCAAGAGTCATTATTTCAATTAAAAGAGTGTCAGATCTTTGGTGATAGGTGGTGGAAAAGGCTTATAGGAAAAAGTAAAATAAATAAATTGTATTCACTACTTTTTTTCCATGTGAAAAGCTCTTTTTGATTTGATTGTGAATTCTGGGAGAGCAAGAGACCCTGTTAGTGGATTGAGGGAAAAGAGGAAGACAGAACACTGGTTTTCCAAAGAGCAGGGCAAACTGAAGGGTAAATGGAGGTGCAGATAGCCACCACAACTGAATAAAGCCTTTTCTCTGGAAAAATATATGTATAAAATATTTAACTGACATTAAAGATTAACAATGAATTAATGAAACACCAAAGCACTTTATTTATGTAGGAAGTTTTTTCTCCTTTAGAAAATATGCTGTTTTGGGACACCTGGCTGGCTTAGTCGGTGGAGCATGACTCTTGATCTCAGGGTCATCAGTTCAGGCCCCATGTTGGGTGTGAAGCTTACTTTTTAAAAAAAGGAAAAAATATGCTGTTTTAAAACTTAAAATCACTTTCATATGTGGTTTAGTCAGAAAGTAGGATCCAGTAGTTCCTCCAGATCTCTGGAGGAGTAAGTACTATGAGGGTAAAAGGAAGTGACCTTCAGGTGAGTCTCTTCTATCACCTCTTGCCAATTCACTGTGGTGAAAAGAGTCCAAGTTCAAGAATGTCATGATTAAATGGATTGCTAGGTGTCAGATGTTTCCAGTGGGACCCGATTTTCCCATCTTCCTTCCTCTGTATATGTGTGGGAAGGGGTGAGGAAAATGAAAGCCACTTGCACTTGTTGCTGACACCATGTGTCTCCCTTCTCCACTTGGGGGCTCTGATAGAGAGGGACAGTACCTTCCACCTGGCATTGCCTCTGAGTAGCTTTGTGGACTCCTTTGGGCTATTATGTTGGTTGGTACTTTGGCTTCTTTGGCTCCCAGCACCAGCTGATGCCTGATCTGAGTCCCAGTTGGGCAGGCTCTATTGCTCAGTGCTGTGGCTGTCTCCAGGGCATTGTTCTTGAGACTTCCAACAGGGCAGATTTGTGCAGTTTGGCCCATCTGGACAAGATCTTTAACAAGTAGAGCTCTGTGCAGTAAGCTCATCTCCATAGTCCACCCCCGCTACCCCCGCCTTCGGGCTGCAGTAGCCTGACACTCCAGCCCTGCCATGGAGAGTATCAAAGAGATACTCTCTGCTCCTTTCAAAGGGGTATTGCTTGTAGCCTCTCATTGATGGGCACTACCTGGACAGAAATGGGAAAACAGGAACTCTCTGCCCTCTTAATTTAATCTCCTGCCTTAAGCCAGTCCTTTAGTTTTGAATCTCATTAGCACCAGAGTTATCATTAATACCATCAGCAAGATTAACTCCTGGTCCAGCTGCCCTGGTCAGCTCAGAATGCTCTCCTCAAAGCCAAGAGACAGACAAGAAGAGTATCTCAGGGAACAGGAAAGAGCAGACAAGCTCAATAGGAAAAAGGGGGAAAGAAAGATGAGCTCTCGCTTTGAGTATAGGATTTACTTTGGTCATTAGATTTATTGACTTTCAATTTGGAACACCATTTTGACAAATTGAGGGAGGGAAGAAAGGGTATGGAGAAAGGAAACAGGGAGGGAGAGGGAGGGAGAAAGATTGGACTTACATAGTTAATTATTCTAGGTCCAGAGAAAAGGACAAGATATTTAAGAGGTCATTTGATCACCTGTCTTCCAGCTGTTAGCTCTGTACTTTAATATTCCCTTTTTATTCTTCATATTCATGTCACTTGAAAGGATTCAGAATACCAGACCCATGCTTCCCCATGTCCCAGTGGTATTTTAGGCCTGAAATGGGCTCTTCCACACCTTCTCTATTCTGACATTTCTGGTAGCTCTGACTGCTACCCTTCTTCACTGTGGAATGAGAAGGGAATAAGAGAAGGGTTAAGAAATAACTACAACTTGTAACTCTTTAACTTTTACGACTACTACCGTGAGGTTGGCAGAGCCAATGTTTTGTCCAGGATAGGGGTCTTCTATATGCCTAGTTTCTTTCCAGAAAGCTTGAAGCCTACTTTATCCTAGGCAAGGTTGGATGGCACTATTATTTGCTCACTGAAAGAAGATTAAGGAGCAAGCAGAAAATGAGGAGTCCTGGGAAATAAAGAGACTTTGGAGAAAAAGAAGAAACAAATGAAAGCCCAGGCAACAAAAGATTCTCTGAGAATAGTTTCTATATTTTACATCTACTGGGTCCTACTACCTTGAATCTCACTTTTCTTGAAAGTTTTCTAGCATTGTTGAGTAAGTTTCTTAAAGAGTAAGCATTTTTCTTTTTTTACACTCCCAAGAAGCCAAACACACTTTGCCACCATACTAGTTAGGGAATAAAACAAATATTTCTGAGAACTGGAAGCTCAGATGGATCTGGAATGGTGGCTTTTTTGAGAGTCCAAGATTCCTTCCCCAATTCTGACAGTGTTGCGCATCCTGTGAGATTGAAGACCTCTCTGTTGAGTCATATAGCAACGCCTTACCTCAGAGTAGTCCATGACTGTTTCAACCTTGCTGAGAGGTAGGGAACCTATCACCTTGCTTTCCTCCCACAGTCAAGGAAAACTGGGTCACACAGGGCATCACTTGTGGATGGGAAAGACTCCTTATTTGAGTCTGTGGTGGGAGGGACAGAAGGCAGAGTAAAGGTCAGTCTGGGTGGGAGGTGGCAGAGCAAAGAATCATACAAGTTAAGATAACAAATGCCAGAATATAGCAGCAATGGTCTGAATATTCTCCATTGGAGAATTGGAAAACAGAGAGGCTCCAGCAAGGGAAGAATACCATCCCTGCCCCAGGAACATGGCCAAATCTTACTCTTGTGAGAAATAGGATAACAAGGAGAAGAACCAGATTAGAGCAGAGAAGCCATCTTTCTAAGTACAGCCACCATTGGCATCATGCAGTGTAGACCCACATAGCTTTGAGATTGGCCATTGAGGTTTTGAGTGGGAGATCAGAAATGAATTGCCCAAGCCCCTGATGGAATCTAATGGAGGGAGAAGGCCCACTCAGGAGGAAGCAGGAAGCCAACAGCTGCACTCTCTAGCCTTCACCCTATTCACAGTGCCTGGTGAATATCTTCTGACCATAGCACTTTATAGACAACCCAGTAGAAGGTGTTGAAGATGAGGAAAGTGAAAGGGAAGACAGCCCGGGAGATGGTGTCAATCTGCTTGGCTTGGTCCACATAGAGTTTCCGCATGGTTTTTTTTTCTCTTAGAAGAGGGGCTGGAGGTTGGGGGGTGTAAATGCCAGAACCTTCCATTAGGCCTCCATCCCTTGCCTGCAAGCAGTGGCCCAGGCCATAGCCATGGAAATAGAAGCGATTCTCTCGGATGATATCTTCCTCCTGAATTACATGAAACACAGAATTTGAGGTTATAGCTCTAAGGCAGAGGAATAAAGACTAGGCCACACACAGATATCTCATAGGTGATGCTATGCAGACAGGTGGATGGGTACACAGGCCCACTGCATGCTTTTTTATGGGCACAATACTATTCATGAGATAGATGTATGCTAAGCAGCTATGCACAGTATATATGGTATATATTATAGACAAACCCCAAGCTGCAGACAAACCCCAAGCTGCCTTTTTAAAATGTATAGAATTATTTAGAGCCATTTAAAACCCAGTGACGTGCCAACCCACTGTGAGAAGGATATCTCAATGTCAAGTTATCTCTGACTGGTAATCAACAGAATAAATAGAACAATAAAACCTTTAGAATGGATAGCTAAGATATTTAGACTTGGTGAACTTGACTTTAATGACTTTCAAAAGCTGCAAAATTAATTCTCCTTGTATATAGTACCTTTAAAAATTGTTTATCTCAACTCAAAGCTGAAAATTACAAAAGCTTTAAATAACCTAGTGGGTCATCCAAATTAGGGTAAAATTGATTATTATAAATATATGTGCTTCTCTGCAAATCAGCAGATTTTGACAAAGGGTCAGTACATCTAGGATAACATTTATTATCCAGTGCACATTCCATTTATTTACAATATATGCATTATGACGAACATGTTCCCACTGGGGAAGTAAATTTTATATCTGCATTAAGAAATGTAGCAGCGGGATCCCTGGGTGGCACAGCGGTTTAGCGCCTGCCTTTGGCCCAGGGCGCGATCCTGGAGACCCGGGATCGAATCCCACGTGGGGCTCCCGGTGCATGGAGCCTGCTTCTCCCTCTGCCTGTGTTTCTGCCTCTCTCTCTCTCTCTCTCTCTCTCTGTGACTATCATAAATAAATTTTAAAAAATTAAAAAAAAACTATAAAAAAAAGAAATGTAGCAGACTACACAACGTTCATTTATCCAATAGTCAGCTGAGAACCATAAGTAGCTGTAACAGCTGAAGAGCCAGGAAGTAAGGACAGAAAGAGAGAGCTGGAAATAGAAATAGAGGGAGAATGAGAGGGAGACATAGAAGGAAATAAAGAGGGAAAAAAATGACCAAAGCCCCTAAGTCATCAATAGAGAGAGAGAGAGAGAGAGAGAGAGAGAGAGAGAGAGAGAGAGCTTTACTCATATGAGAACCCTTTAGGCCCCCATTCAGAACCTATTTACTCTTAGTGTATATACAACCCAGACATGCCTAATTTTGTCTACTTCTAAAGCACACATTGCCATCAGAAGTGATGGTTTGCAGCCTGGAAATTAGAAGACAGGTAAGTATATACCAGAACCTAAAAATACTGTAATCAAAGATGGTTACAATTTTTGAAAGTGTTGATATTCACAGGAGTAAAAGCTTCTGCTATCTAAGAAATCACCTGAAGTGAAATGTCCCCTTGTGGGATGATACCAACTACCTTCTTGATTTGCCCAGGACTGAGGTCTTCCTGAGACTCAGGACATTCAGGGCTAAAACAGAATAGTGTACATGTTTATTGAATAGATATACCATCAATACACATAAAATGTGGATGAAGTAGGTTTACACACATTGTACAGTTAGTAAGACATCATAGGGTCTTTATAATGGGATCTCTACAACTTGGTAACACATTGAAAAGTGACTTTGTAGGTGAGATATTGGTGTGGTGGGTCCCAGTAGCCCTTGATTATTACATCACTAGAAAGTTGAGCCTGTCACTGGGCATCAGGGGCAGGCAACCTCAGGCCACAGATTCACCAACAGATCCCATATTTCTCTGCTTCCTGTGGGCTCATAGGACAAACCTCGGAAAGGGCATTGGTCTTATTTACTGCCATGTCCCCAGCACAGTGCCTGGCATCTAGTAGGCACCCAGTAGATATCAGTTGAATGAATGAATGGTCAGATGAGCCACATGCTTCAGAATATAGGACAGGAAATAGCTTTGTTCTCATGAAGCCAGCATCCTTTCAGGGTCTCAAACTGAAGAGTCTACTCAGAAGAGAGTCTTACTCAGTTACAAAGTGCTTGGCAGGAAAAATGATCACTCCTTGCCCCACCCCTGCACAATGGCCTGATGCCCGTCAGCGTCTAGAAAAAGTGGCACTTTTGGCATAGGAAAGAATCTCTCTAAATCAGCCAACCAGAGAGCTTTGCTACTCAATTTTTAATTTTGCAGTCTCTGTGGAGAGAGTTATAGGTGTATAAGCCAGAGGCAATTCACTTCTGTGGCTGTGTTTTGACCCTGAGTTATAGTGGGGCAGCTTTAGCTTTCTGCTCAAAGTTACCTCCATAACCTGTCACCAAAGGCCTTGGCTCACCTAACTTGTATTTTCTAGTTCATTTTCACGCTTTTCCTGCATAGTGTATGCTGGACCCATGTTAGAAATGAAGAACCAGAGGTAAACAAAACATCTTCCAAGTAATTGAAAAATGAGGGAGTAAATAAAATTATTTGCTCTTTTGTTTTCCATTTCAGGATCCCTCACACCCCCAGTTTTCTACTACTCATTCTGTTCTCCTCAGCCCCTAAGCTAGATGATAAAGGGTAGAATATATTTGTTTGCAAAAGGTTCTGAAAGAGAAAGTTGAATCCAACAGCTATTTCTGTTTCTATAGATTTAATTACCTTTTCTTTTCTCCAATCATAGTAAATCTAAAGAGAATTATTTGGATATATTTCCCAGGCTGGAAAAAAAAGTCATCTCACATGGGATAAAAAATATGACTACTAGAGTAAGCTGCCCTTAGCTCTTTTTGATTTTAACATATTGTACCACTTGCAGTTGGGGGAGCAAAGACAAGTGGCCTAAAATCCAAGGGTGGGGGTCCCAAATATGAATATTATCTATTTAAACCAAATTATGAGGAGTGTGTATGTGTGTGTGTGGTGTGTGTGTGTGTGTGTGTGTGTGTGTGTGTTGGGAGAGATAATAGAGACTTAAACATCACTTTGTGGCTTCCATGGCTGTTGAAATAGAATATTTTTGTTGCAGCTATCTATAGGGGAGGAGGGCTGGGGAACTAGACAGTAAAGATATTCCAAAACCAAATTGGGGAAGGAATACACAGTGTGGGAGGTAAGGTGTGTAGATGGGAAAAAAGTGATAGGTATTCAGTGATATAATTGAGTGAATAAAAAGAAGAGACTGAAGAATGGGGGTGCTGGGAGATGGAGAGAGGCAAGTAGGGTTCTAGGACCAAACCCCTGAGAGGACTTGGCAGTATTTTGAAATTTCTTCAATTTCTCAAGTTATTCTGTGGATAATGGCAAGGCTTCCTCTCTGTCTAGCTTGAAAAAGAGCCCTCTCCAATCAGCCTGCAAATGTTGGTGGAATGGGCAATGTGGCTGCTATGTCCAGAGCCTGGTACTAGGTCCTGTTGAGGTTATAAAAAAGAAAGGCTCTTCTCTGTGAAGTATAAGCCTAGCTTGGAAGACAAAGTAGAAATATATGGAAAAGAAATTAAACTACTTTAGACAGTGACATGGAAGGAAACCACCATGCAGTAGAGATGGGTGGTTGAGGAGAGATTAGAGAAGAGCACGATTAAACCAGGAGCTGGCTGGCTCCTAAAATACTCCTAACTTGCTCCTGGCTAAGGGCTCGCGGAAAATCATGGATGCTCTCCCCTTCCCTAAGAGGACTCCTCTTAGACCAAAGGCCTTTGCTTTTCTACCTGCAATGGCAGGGCGCAGAGAGAGGTTCTGGAAATATATAAACTGCATCAACTTTTTCAGCTTGCTCAGTGACCTCCAGGATTCTTGCACCAGTTTTGCTGGGATAGAAATGGCTTTATGGAACTCAAAAAGGGACATGGGCTAATTTAGGCACAGGTTTTGATTTTCAGGTTTTATTTACATTAATATTAAGCCCAACCCACTTTCTGGCAGGATCCAGGAGCCTAAGCAGGGCCTAGGCTGCTGCTACAACGTTGTAATAATTGAGCACTGGTTATGACAGACTCCATTATGACATCAGGATCAACTTATATATGACCAGGAGGAGACGGGCTGTGCAGTTGGGGGCTGGAGAGGTGCAGGGAAGCGGACGGGACTAGGGTCAACCTGGAATAGCTCTACAGTAAACACAGCAGTCTTCTGTTGCTGAAACATCCACACAGGCAATTTAGTTAGCAAAAGGACACTGGAACTGGTTGGCAGCCTGCTCTTAATATTTTTGCAAGGTAGGAATTCAGAAGGCATCAAAATCAAAGTCCCTACAAAAATAAGATTTTGGTACTTGCGGGCAGATTTAACACAGCTAAAGGGGGTGAGGTGGAGAGTTTGCTTAGAAAAGGGAGCATTTTCTTTCTTTTTTTAAAAAAAGATTTTATCCATTTATTCATGAGAGACACAGAGAGAGAGAGAGGCAGAGACATAGACAGAGGGAGAAGCAGGCTCCCTGCAGAGCCTGATGTGGGACTCAATCCCAGGACCCCAGGACCGTGACCTGAGGCAAAGGCAGATAGATGCTCAACCACTGAGCCACTCAGGTCCCCAAGGGAGCATTTCCTTTTCTTTCCCTTCTGCCAAGTGTGTATATTTTTTCTAATCCTCAGTAATGGGATAGGAAAGGCTTTAAGTCTCTTGAAGGAATCCTACTCAAAGAGATGCAGTTGTGGATCAATCCACTAGAGGGCGTGTTTCCCAGAGCCCGACTAAAGTTCAGGCAAGAACTGATACATTCCGACAAACCAATAGATAAGGCAGGAGCCCTGCTCTTAGCAGAAAGGGATCTTCCCAGGGATATGAGATCCCGGAGGTAGTTTTAAAGATATTTTTAGTGTGGACATATAGTCGGGGCATCCCAGGAGCAGCGGGGGTGTGGGATAGTTATTACAAAGAGAGAAAAGACTTAGTGCTAGGTAGGCTGGAGCCACTGGGGTCAGATCATCATTTTCTCTCCCCTCAGAGGTCATAGTGTATCTCCTCTGGCTTTAGATCCCCCAGATTGGGCAGAAAACAAGGAGTCAGAGCTCAAGGTAGACCAGAACTGTGTCTGATGATTAAGGGGCCAGTATGTGGCTCAGCAAAGGCTTTTGACTTTGCTCATAATTAGGCACTTGCTTCTTTGAGAGTAGCCTAAGCACCCCTGTTGTCATGACCATGTATCTAGCACCCATTGTCTGGGTAATGGGGAGGGGCAAATGACCTGTTGTGCAGGGCCGCAAGCTCTCTATTTCCCCCAGGTGATCATTCTACTGTAGAAGAAATGGGGTTAACAAGAGTGAGGGAGAACAACAGCTTATACCCAACAACTCTGATACATCCAACAACTCTGATGCACCCATTGAAGAGCAAGGTGAAGGGGCAGCTGGGTGGCTCAGCGGTTTAGCGCCGCCTTCGGCCCAGGGCGTGATCCTGGAGACCCGGGGTCGAGTCCCACATCGGGCTCCCTGCATGGAGCCCGCTTTAAAAAAAAAAAAAAAAGAAGAAGAAGAGCAAGGTGAAGAAATCCAACAGCCAGAAGAGGCAAGTAGTGTTGTTTTTTTTTTTTTCAATTCCAGCTTAGCTATAGGAACCCTTTTATAATGGTCCCCTAGAAAGGCCCCCATGCCTGACTCTTGAATTCTTAACCACCAATCAAAATATGGCAATCTGGGTTATCTTCCTCCTGGGTGAGGGGAGAGCCAGGAGCAGCCATTACTAATTCTCAAAATAATCTCATATTAACTAAATTGATATTATTCTAATATGAGCTAACCTTTTTTTCAGTGGTTACTATGTATCAGGCACTGTGCCCATGTTCTCTCTTTTAAAGTTTATTTATTTATTTTTAAGTGATCTCTATAGCAAACATGGGGCTCAACCTCATGACCCCAAGATCAAGAGTCACATACACTTCTGACTGAGCCAGCCAGGGCCCTGTGTATCCATGCTCTTAATCACTCTACTAGAATGCTCTACAGGGATTAATGTCCCATTGGACATATAAAGAAATGGAATCAAAGAGGGTAAAGTACTTAGCCTATCTGTGTTCAGTTTAGGACTAGAATCCAGGGTTCCTGATTGCCTGGACTAGGCAATCCTAGACAATCCTAGACAATCATTGTTTAGTCCTTGTAGCCCTATATGGAGTCTTGGTTTATGGGAGGAGTAGTAGGGAGGAAGGAGTCCAAAGGAGAAAGGAAATGGGCCCCTCCCTAGTTATAATTACCATGCGTTGGCGTCTCTGCCTTCTTCGAAGTCGTATGAATTCCTTATGCTGACAAGAGACAAAATTGACAGCAGCGTACTCCAGGAGGGCAGAGAACACGAAGAGCAAACACACAGCCATCCAGATGTCAATTGCCTTCACATAGGACACCTGCAACATCCACCAACAGAACAATCAATCTTTTTGGAGTCCTTCTATGGCCTATCCAGTGGTTTGCCAGCCCATATCAACTGCCTGCTATTTTTCAGTTTTATCCTGAATTTCTTCTGGTTGTTAAAGAAGATTTCCACAATATGTTCCATTGCCTGAAGGCCCATATCAAGGAGATAGGGCTACCCATCATCATTCACTTCTCTGTACTCTCCACCCTCCACTCCTATCTGCCTTTCCTCCCTATACTTCTTTTCCTTTCTTTCTTTATTCTTTTCATACTTCTGTTCCTGATTCTGCTTATTATTCTTTTCATTCTTATTTTCTTCTAATTTTCTTCTTCAATAAACAGTAATGAACATGAACAGTGTATTTGTTTGCCCTCTGTTATCTCCTAGGGTCCTCACAGTTCTGATGGAAACTGGGTAGGGTTGGTTATTCCCACATGAAACATGTGAGGACACTTGAAACCTAAAGAAGAAAAGTCATAACCAAGATTACCCAGTAAGAATGTGGCAGTAGGATTTGGAGGTTCTGGGCTTTCAATTCTGTGGCACTACCATTCATCGAGGCTGCAGTCTCAATATCCAACTAGGAATTCCTTCCTTTTCCTCCACCTCCATAATTCTCTTGGCTATGGTTTTTCCTGTTGATCTTTATGAGAGGCCTTGCTGAAGAATTGAACTCAGTGGCCCAAGGAAGTACAATCCAACCCCTGGCTATGGATACTTCTTTAATTTTCAAGGTACTGTTGGCCTCTACCTATCCAGTTCTTAGGGCTCTCCCACTACTTGCCTTGGAAGCCTTTAAGTACTTTCCCCTCCCATTTCCTTCATAAAGATTGAACACTTACCTCCCCTAGAGTGGGGTTTTGGCTGGATGGGGCTGGGAGGAGTATAGAACTTAGGTTTATGAAGTCCTATCACCACCTCAGCCAGATGGATTCCTTACATAGTTTTGAGCTGCTGAGCCCACCTCATAGGGCTCCCCAGTAGGAGTAGGATTCATGACAGACAACCTCTTTCACCAGTTTTGTTGAACAGTGAGGGTACTACAGTTTCCAGGTAAGGAGCAGGTCTCACTGGATAACCTTAGTGGTTCTTAACCTGTGATGCCCCCTTCCACCTCACCTCCTCACCTAAGTGGCATTTGGCAATTTTTAGAAACATTTTTTGGTTGCACAATTTTGGCAAGGGTTATTACTGGCATCTAGTGGATGGAGGGCAGATCCGCTGCTAAACATCCTACAATGCACAGTAATTCCCCCGGCACACATATATACATACATACACACAACAATTATAAGGTCTAAAATGGCAATAGTGCTAAGGTTGAGAAAACCTGCCCTATCTATCTCTTTTAAGGCAATTCCAGTTAGGTGGTAGTGGTGGGTTTCTAGGAATCCCTGATTAAGTATCCCTTAGTGTTTCCACTTTGCCACCTATTAAGAGGGCATCCTATTTCATTCACCATCTCCCAGTCCCACTGTGTCCCCAGGGATTTCGAGTAAGTGCTATGAAAATCTATAATGAGGTAATGACAAGGGAGGTCCATAAAGGCTTTGGACCATCAAAAGAAAAGGACACCTTGAGCTGCAAGAATAAAACCTTATTAATAATGAGTCAATAATGCACCTTAAATATCTGTGGAATGAGTCAATAATGCACTTTAAATATCTGTGGAATCTGTCCACTCACTATCCTAGCTCATTTGAATGACTCAAACACTTTCCCAAATGGTCTCCCTGCATCCATGTTTGCCACCTCCAATCTGTTCTCCAGACAGCAGTCAGAGTTTTGTTTTCAAAATGTAAATCTGATTATATCATTCCTCTGTTTACAACCCTTCATGGCTCTCCATTATTTTTAGGATATAGTCTATGCTCCCCTTAGCATGACCTCTAGCCCCTGCCTACTTCTTCAGCCTCATCTTGCCTCTTGCAGTCTGTATGCTGCCATGACAAATTATTTCCGTAATTTCCCAAGGAAACAATCTCTCTGTGTGTCTCTTTTAACTTGATAACTTTTAAATGTTCACTTTAGATACCACATCCTGTGGGAATCCTTCCCTAATCATACCAGTATGGACTGGTTGCCCTTGCTATATGTTGGTTGCCCAAGTTACCTACACCTTCTTAGCATCCATCAAATACACTTGGCCATTTCCCTAACTAGATTGTGAGCTGTTTGATGGCAGGGACTGTTTCTACTGTGTTCACTCTTCTATCCCCAGGCCTAGTTGAGTGGCCGGCACATAGCAAATATTTTTTGAATGGATGGATGGATGAGTGGATGCTTTAGCAATGTATTTGTCTCTGTGGGCTTCAGTTTGCTCTTTTGGCCCTCCTCACTATGACCTGCCCCTGAAGCAGTGGGCCATTTAGGGCATAGGTTCTCAAGAAAATTGTGTCCCTCCTCCCTGCTGCAACTTTAGGTCTAATATGTCAGTCTCTGGCAGAAACTTCCATTGAGCCCTTCCATCCTGTTTTGAGCTACCCAGAGTTGTGTAGACTAAGAGCTGCCAAAGAGATAGTCATCAATACCTTTGGGAGCCCCCATAAAGGCAAGGAAGGAGTGGTTTACCTGGGAGCATGAGGACTGACCATCCCTGCTGAGTTCCATTACAAGTGAGCTTCTGCTTCTCTCATCCTGGACACTAGAGTTGTATTGGGAGTGAAATTGCTGTGCCTTTTAGAAGCCCCTGAATTTGTCCCATCTCTTTCCTTAGGGCTCCCACTAAATCTAACATTGCACAAACTCAAGGGAGCTTTCTCAGTCCATTGCTTTGTGGGCTGGCCAATGAGTCTAGTTTGGGGTAAATGCCTACATATTTTGCTTACTAGCCAGTGAGGCCACAAAAAGTCATCAAAATCTGATGAGAAGACATCAAATACTGCAAACAAACAACCCTCCAACAAAGTCCATTTTTTTCCAAATCAGGACACTAAGTGAGTCCTAGGAGCAGACAGATTGTACTTGCTCACAGGAGGGGATTGGAAAAGGAAGTTCTCTTGGCAAGAATAAGGCACTAATTGCAACCTCCCTGGGTTAGAGAAGAATCTCCTTGCATGGTAGCTGCAATAAACTAGGGCAGGTTTCTAAGGTCTGAACTACTTTCCTGCCTCTGGTCTTCCTACAAGGCTACTACCACAACATGGCCATCACAGCCCCCCTGGTCCTTTGCTCCATTTGTCTTACACAGCCTCTCCAATACGCCTGTCCATTTAGGAAACACATTTATAGGAAATACTTTCTGACAACTTCCCCTGAGACACCTGATTCTAATCAGAGTTTTGTTATCGTTTATCACTAAAGGCCTTTGGATTACCTCAAAAGGTTTCTAGCAACTCAAAAACAATTGGGAACATCACTGGCTGTTTTAGCCCTAGGTCCACCGTTCCATTCTTTTCACCCAGATACCTAACAATTATAATTGTCTATGTTAATACATTATCTTTTTTCTTGCAATAACCCTATGGAAGATATAATATTCTTATTCCCATGTCACAGGTAAAGAGACTGAAAGGTTAAGGAATTACCTAAGATTGCCATCAGTAAATGATGAGGCTGGGACTTAAACCAAAATCTGCCTGACTCCTATCTCCTACTCTTAACCACTACATCACCAGCATGGCAAATTTGTAAATTCACTATGGATGCTCCATTACCTCCTGTTTAAGTCCCCTGTAAATATCTTCTTAGGCATAAACACTGGGAGATGGGAGATCACAGGGCCTAGTTCCCATCAAATCAAAATGAGAGGGCATATGTTCACAGTAAGATCCACAAGTAACTATGTTGCATTTGCTTCCCATTATTTCTCCATGGCCTAGAACAGTGTCTGGTACATAGTATATGCTCAATAAGTATTTATTAAATGAGTGAATCAGCTTACTCCTAATTTTTCAGAGCCTTGCTGACTGTAAGGACATTGAGGTGGCCTCTAAATTCCCTACATGAAGACACAAGGCAGGGAGAATCTGGGCCCAGTCTCATAAGCACAAATCTCTCTGTGTAATCAAAGCATCGCCAGGCCACAGACATTTAGAATCCATTGACTTTAACTGCCATTTCCTCACTCCAAAAGAATGGGCATTATCTCTAGATCTCTAGAGAGCATAATAGTGTCCAGCTTCTGACATAATAAGAGACAGATGTTGGTTTAAAATCCTTATATTTGGGCCTTTATAAGTCCCGCTGAGTGGCTCAGTGGTTGAGTGTCTACCTTTGGCTCAGGGCATGATCTCAGAGTCCCAGGATGAAGTCCCACATCAGGCTCCCTGTGTTGGAGCCTGCTTCTCCCTCTGTCTATGTCTCTGCCTCTCTCTGTGTGTCTCTCATGAATAAACGATCTTTAAAAAAATAAAATCCTTATATTTTGGGGTGCCTGGGTGGCTCAGTCAGTTAAGCATCTGCTTTTGGTTTAGGTCATGATTGCAGAGTCTTGCGATCAAGTCCTGCATCAGGGACTCTGCTTCTTCTTCTACCCCTTCCCCTGGCTTGTGCTCATTTTCTCTCTCTTGCAAAAATAAACTCTTAAATAAAATAAAATAAAATAAAATAAAATCCTTATGTATTTTTTTTTGTTTCCTATGGGTCATGCCCTTTGGGCTGTATTCACCTCATCAATACCATGAGAGAATGGGAATTTCTACTTGCTAAGAGTCTTTTGATTTGGACATGCTAGCATTTCCTGATGAAAGTCAAAGTAAGTCAGACACTGTCTCCGTCATTCCCTAGCCAGACAATACCCACAACCCCAGCTTCCACAACATTAGCAATATCATTAGCAGTATACTGTAGGGGAAGAGAAAACTCTGGCCACCTTCTCTTGCTCAGTGGCTCTCCTCTACCTTAAATCTAAGGCAAATAGCAGAAGAGAACAAAGGATGAATGGGTAATGGGAAGCTCTATAGCAAGCAAGTTCCTTGCATGTCTCTTCACCTTAGGCAAAGAGGCCCGAGAGCCAGAGCTCTGAGTTGTCATGGTGAGCACAGTAGTGATGCCTAGGCTCACACGGGCAGGGGCAGCATCCATGTTGATCCAGAAGGAGACCCAGGACAGGATGACGATGAGTAGGCTGGGGATGTACATCTGAATCAGATAGTAGCCCATCTGCCGTTCCAGGTGAAACTTTACCTCGATGCAGGTGAATTTCCCTGCAAGGAAAGAGGTGAGATATCAGGCCTCAGGTCCCCAGCCTGGAGCTGAGCACGAGGGGCAGGACTGACTAGGGCATCCCTATCTCTGTGGGCTAGCCTCTGGGTACCTCAACTGGGCAAAAAAAGGGCCTTTCAAAATGGCCCCAGGGAGCATCAGATGTACGTTCTGAGGAAGCTCTCAGACTTGACCTCTTGCTCTAAACACTAGTTTCCAGCAGTGTGCCTTCCACTTGACCATACAGCAAGAGGATTAAGAACAGAAGGGCTCCAGAGCCAGACTGCCTGGGTTTGAATCCTGAAACCTTCCACTCACTAGCTGTGTGACAGACAAACACCCAGGCTATATGAGCTGCAGTTTCCTTGTCTGTAAAACAGAACAACAACAATATCAACTCCATCATTGTAGGAATTAAATAATGTATCTGGGATGTTGAACATTTAGGTAGTTGATACTATCATTATTAATAAAGCAATGAATTTAGACTCTGCCTAAATCTCAGCAGCCTTGCTTGAGCTTGCTGCTACCCCAGAAGCTCTAGCAACAATGATTCACTGAAATAAACACGGCCTGTGTCTCAAGCAAGCGATAAAAGCTGGATAGGAAATATCTGGAGTGTCTAACAGAGACCAGATCTCAACAGTGGGCAGAGGGTGCCCAGAGAATGTGAGACAGCAGCATTCTATTCCACCACCAAAAAGTGCATTGGTCCAAAGCACATGTACCAGTGCTCTGCCTCCTCTGCCAGCCATCTTCATTTTACCTAGATTCCTATGCCCTGAGGCTAAGAAAACCTAGCTCAGAGCTTCTCCCCATGGCAGGGGTATAGGATAACCAAAGCCAAAAGCAGAGAATGTGTATATTGCTATTTTATTCTGGGCTAGGCTTACTCTTATCAGATCTGATTCCTCAAGGCTAGTAATTTCATCAATGGTTGATTATGGCTTTTACATACTGTGTGATGCTGTGATCTCCTACTCTTCCCTGAGTCCACCTCACTCCAGGCTTCTTGTTATGACATATCTTTGCTAGGTATCCATATTTTCTTTCCTTCCTTTCTTCCTTCCCTCATTTTACCTATCTATCATCTATCTATCTACCTATCTATTTTTGGTAGTGGTGGTTTTATTTTATTTATCTTTTAAATTTTATTTAAATTCAACTTGCCAACATAAAGTATAACACCCAGTGCTCATCTTATTGTGTGCCATCCTTAATGCCTGTCACACAGTTACCCTATGGTGGTTTTATTTTAATTACAAAATTAAAACTTATTTAGTATAAGAAAAAAGTGAGAATTAGAGAAAAATAATGCTTATAAGTTCAATGATATTTATAAGCTCACATTTATCAAGCCCTACTAAGTGCCCTGACTTTATATAGTTTATCTTATTGAAATTCCATAGCAACTATTTGGAGCAGGTGAAATCATTATTTCCCATTTTACATATAAGGATACTGAGGCTCAAAGAGATTAACTTATGTTTCTCAAGGGTACCCAACTTATAGATAGTGGAGCTATAATTCAAATTCAGCTTTATCTAATTCCAAAGTTCTTGGTTTTATCCATTGTATCACTCAAAGTTAGCAACATTTAGTGCTATTTCCTCCCAGGATTTTAAACACATATTTTTGTTTTTTTTTTCTTTTACCACAATATAATGATTCTGTGTATACAAGTGTGAATCTTAGCCTTTTCCACTTGTACTTTCCATGTTGATATAAGCATTTTGCAAGTATCCTTTTTAACATCTGGATAATATTCCACCAAGCACACTGTGTCATTTATTTAACCTCCGTCCTGTTAGTGGATATTTAGAACAGTGCCAAGTTTTTGCTAGTATAAGCAGTGATCTAGTATTTTGGAATACTTCCTTATAATAAGTTCCAAGGAGTGGGATTCCTGGATGAACATTCCTAGATCAACATGTAGGGGAAAAATTTTTAGCTTTTACAGTTTTTCAAAGTATGCCCCCCTGGACCATCTGCATCAGAATCCTAAGGATGCTTGTTCAAATGCAGATTTCTGGGCATCACTCCAAGTGCATATAATCAGAATCTCTGAGAGGCAGAGCCCAGTAATCAACATTTTAACAGGGTCCCCAGGAAAATGTAATGCACAGCAGAGTTTGAACACCACTGACCTATATACAAATTGCCATTTTTCTCCCCAATAAAGGTTCTACCAATTTCCACTCCCACCAGCATTTCTAAATTCATGGCCTGTTCCTCTCCCTACTTTGCACACACTATATACACCAACACACATATTGAGAGGGTGGCACCCAAAGCATGTCAGCATGCCATAGGAAGTAGGTATCCAGGATCTCCCCTCTTGAGCCTCTGGCTTCTATCTCAGGGTCATAGCACTTTGTTTCCAAGTTGCCAGGGGAACTGAGGAACAAGTAGCTCTTCAGGAAGCTACAGGGAGCAGATGTTTAGGCTGGAAAAGCAACCTTTCTCCACTTCCTGGCCCACATTTCACACCTGGGAAAACAGCCAGTTCAAGAATTGGGCAATGGTGGTTGTGGTTTGAGATGTGGATAGTAAACCTGCCAGTGCCCTAAAGTCTAATGCTTCGTGATTTAGCTCAGCCATTGGCTACTCCCAGATGTAGATTCCCCACCTTCCACAGGCTGGGCCCAGGACAGGTGAGACACTCCTGCCACTTATTGGGATAGGCCCATTTCCTCTGCAGCATGTGAAAGGGACTAAAATACAGGCTTTGGAATTAGATCTGGATTTGAATTCTAAGTCAGCCGTTTTCTAGGTGTGTGACTTGGGCAATTGATTTAAAATAGGGCTGATAATTCCTACCATGATGAGATAAGGCATATAAAGCACTTAGCACATCTGGCACTTTCAATAAAAACTGGCTGTCTTGCCCCCTTCCCTCCCATCTGGAGGCCCTTCTGTGGCTCACAGTCAGTAAAGATCCTGGTTTTTACCTGTGTTGTAGTGCTTGGTACAGTAGCCTAGGTCCTTCTCATCTCGCAAGATAAACTGGGGCAGAGTCAGCCCCTCAGCCACTTGGACAGCGGGAGCATCTTCCAGCCACTCAAACACGAGGTCATTCATGGTGTAGCCAACTAAAAGTGACAGAGATGGCAGAGGGCTGCAGAATGTGGTGCTGGGTGGGGGTAGGGAAAGGGTTAGAACTAGCAGAAAAGAACAGATGAGGAGGTAAGGCCTAGGTTTTAGGAACTTCATGCCCATCTTGGAAGGGGAAATCTTTCTGAAGAGGGTACTTGGTCAAGTGGACCCATCCTAAGTAGGTAAATCAGAAAGACTCCAGACTCCTCTTCTACCTAGTTCTCAAGCTTTAAAAAGGCACAGAGAGAAATTATTCTGGCAGACCTAGGAAAGCAGGTCGAAAGAGTTGGAATGATGTCAAGGAACCCAGCTGGGAACCTCCTGCCATATCTCAAATCCAGGGGAGTAAGCATGTGTACTGGCCACATGTCTTGAGCTGAGCCAGCCTCAGAGTCAGGGCTTCTGCAACCTCACCCCAGGGAGGAAAGAGCTATTTATACCCTGCCAGTCACGCATGGGACAATGTGCACACCACAGACTCCTAGCCAGGGCCCTGAACTGGGGCAGATTGAGAGTTAACATCTGAACATGCCAAGTTGCTCACAGATAGCTAGCAGTTTGTCAAAGCTCCTACCATTTTATGACCATATTCACACATGTCAAGTAGAAATGGGAGAAGAAACACTGAGGCTCACAGATGTCCAGTGTAGGGCCTTGACTCAAAGTAGCTATGTGACTCGGGGCAACTCATTCTTCCTTCTGAAAAATGCTCCACCTACTTTTCAGAGTTGTTTTGAGGCAGCCATAAGAACCTGAATGTGTTTCTTCCAATGGATAGTCTTTCCTCCTTTATCGAATATTAGTTGCCCATAAAGTTCAGGGTCCACTTCTGGATTCTCTATTCTGTTCCACTGATCTATGTGTCTGTTTTTGTGCCAGTACCACACTGTCTTGATGACCACAGCTTTGTAGTACAACCTGAAATCTGGCATTGTGATGCCCCCAGATATGGTTTTCTTTTTTAAAATTCCCCTGGCTATTCGGGGTCTTTTCTGATTCCACACAAATCTTAAAATAATTTGTTCTAACTCTCTGAAGAAAGTCCATGGTATTTTGATAGGGACTGTATTAAACGTGTATATTGCCCTGGGTAACATTGACATTTTCACAATATTAATTCTGCCAATCCATGAGCATGGAATATTTTTCCATCTCTTTGTGTCTTCCTCAATTTCTTTCAGAAGTGTTCTATAGTTTTGAGGGTATAGATCCTTTACATCTTTGGTTAGGTTTATTCCTAGGTATCTTATGCTTTTGGGTGCAATTGTAAATGGGATTGACTCCTTAATTTCTCTTTCTTCAGTCTCATTGTTAGTGTATAGAAATGCCACTGACTTCTGGGCATTGATTTTGTATCCTGCCACGCTACCGAATTGCTGTATGAGTTCTAGCAATCTTGGGGTGGAGACTTTTGGGTTTTCTATGTAGAGTATCATGTCATCGGCGAAGAGGGAGAGTTTGACTTCTTTGCCAATTTGAATGCCTTTAATGTCTTTTTGTTGTCTGATTGCTGAGGCTAGGACTTCCAGTACTATGTTGAACAGCAGTGGTGAGAGTGGACATCCCTGTCTTGTTCCTGATCTTAGGGGAAAGGCTCCCAGTGCTTCCCCATTGAGAATGATATTTGCTGTGGGCTTTTCATAGATGGCTTTTAAGATGTCGAGGAATGTTCCCTCTATCCCTACACTCTGAAGAGTTTTGATCAGGAATGGATGCTGTATTTTGTCAAATGCTTTCTCTGCATCCAATGAGAGGATCATATGGTTCTTGGTTTTTCTCTTGCTGATATGATGAATCACATTGATTGTTTTACGGGTGTTGAACCAGCCTTGTGTCCCAGGGATAAATCCTACTTGGTCATGGTGAATAATTTTTTTAATGTACTGTTGGATCCTATTGGCAACTAATATTCGATAAAGGAGGAAAGAATATCCATTGGAAGAAAGACAGTCTCTTCAATAAATGGTGCTGGGAAAATTGGACATCCACATGCAGAAGAATGAAACTAGACCACTCTCTTTCACCATACACAAAGATAAACTCAAAATGGATGAAAGATCTAAATGTGAGACAAGATTCCATCAAAATCCTAGAGAAGAACACAGGCAACACCCTTTTTGAACTCGGCCATAGTAACTTCTTGCAAGATACATCCACGAAGGCAAAAGAAACAAAAGCAAAAATGAACTATTGGGACTTCATCAAGATAAGAAGCTTTTGCACAGCAAAGGATACAGTCAACAAAACTCAAAGACAACCTACAGAATGGGAGAAGATATTTGCAAATGACATATCAGATAAAGGGCTAGTTTCCAAGATCTATAAAGAACTTCTTAAACTCAACACCAAAGAAACAAACAGTCCAATCATGAAATGGGCAAAAGACATGAACAGACATCTCACAGAGGAAGACATAGACATGGCCAACATGCACATGAGAAAATGCTCTGCATCACTTGCCATCAGGGAAATACAAATCAAAACCACAATGAGATACCACCTCACACCAGTGAGAATGGGGAAAATTAACAAGGCAGGAAACAACAAATGTTGGAGAGGATGCGGAGAAAAGGGAACCCTCATACACTGTTGGTGGGAATGTGAACTGGTGCAGCCACTCTGGAAAACTGTGTGGAGGTTCCTCAATCAGTTAAAAATATACTTGCCCTACGACCCAACAATTGCACTGTTGGGGATTTACCCCAAAGATACAAATGCAATGAAACGCCGGGACACCTGCACCCCGATGTTTATAGCAGCAATGGCCACGATAGCCAAACTGTGGAAGGAGCCTCGGTGGATAAAGAAGATGAATGGATAAAGAAGATGTGGTTTATGTATACAATGGAATATTACTCAGCTATTAGAAATGACAAATACCCACCATTTGCTTCAACGTGGATGGAACTGGAGGGTATTATGCTGAGTGAAGTAAGCCAGTCGGAGAAGGACAAACATTATATGTTCTCATTCATTTGGGGAATATAAATAATAGTGAAAGGGAATATAAGGGAAGGGGGAAGAAATGTGTGGGAAATATCAGAAAGGGAGACAGAACGTAAAGACTGCTAACTCTGGGAAACGAACTAGGGGTGGTGGAAGGGGAGGAGGGCGGGGGGTGGGAGTGAATGGGTGACGGGCACTGGGGGTTATTCTGTATGTTAGTAAATTGAACACCAATAAAAAATAAATTAAAAAAAAAAAGAACCTGAATGTGAAAGTGGCTTATGCACTCGAAAGAGCTGACAACATGGGACACATTCTACCCATCACTATTATTATATGTTGGAAACAGCCTGACAAATCTCTGAGGATTAAGTGGATGTGTATTGATTTCACAGTCTCACCTTACTCAGGAGATGGGGTAAGAGTACACATAGGTGATGGTCCAGCCTTGTTGTCCTTTGACTTCTCTGCAATTGGGGCAGCCCCCATAAGCTGGCAGCCCTGCCACAGAGTAGCCCTTTGCTGACTTTGCTACCCTGGGCACTGTTGTATACGTAGAACTGTCTTCTCCCACTTCTCTACAAAAGTTATCTGTGTTCATGTGGAACCAGAGTTCAAGAGTACCCCCTCTGCCAACTCTGGCATTTTTATAGGTAGTTTTGAATGTCTTAACTCACAGAGAGTAAAGGTAGAATTATCTCAGGCACTGTGAGAGGGGATATCTTTAGGCAGAGGAGGTGTCCTTCAAATGCCCCTCCCCTAACAACCAGCACAAGCACATTTGTATGTAAAGCTGGTGCTGTCCCATTCCCCAGGCCCGCAGAATAGCCAAACCAGTAAATAGTGTGAGGATGGAAAAACATATTGGGTTGGGTGTTAGTGAGTCCTGGCTCCTAGTCTCATCTATGCCAACAGTTGACTGTGTGTGCTTGGATAAGTCCTGATTCTGGGTTGCCCTTTTCTCATTTGGAACATCATGGGATGGGGTTAACTACCTGATATTCCAGACCTTGCTCTGTGACTCTCTAGAGACACTTACAGCTCTCCAGCTGCATGGTGCATGTCTGGATGTCCATGGGGAAGTTCTTGAGGTCCATTGGGCAGGATAAAATGAGGGTCAGCCTGGCAAGGACAGCAAAAAAGAAATGACATCAACTTACTGGGACCTGGTATGGTACAGGGGATCCTTTTCCCACCCCTCAGCCTCTATCTGGCTGCTTCCCCTTGACCCAAACTCTCCTCATCAGGTGCACCTGATGCTGTAGAGCACATTCCCATTCTTGAAGATGCGCAGTAACTTGTTGTCTGTGGTCACCTCATGGAAGTTGGCCCCTTTCTCATTGGCAAAGAACAGGTCTGGCTTCCAGATAGAATCCAGCATAGAGGGATCGAGGTCCAAAGAGTCATCAGGATATTCTTGGTAGGCTAGGCGCGGATCATTCCACTGTTGCCGCAAGAAGACATTCACCCGATAGTCCTGGGAGGGTGTACAGATGGGCCCATCAAAGGCAATACTATTCCAGGAGCCCAGCAAGCCTACATGGGAAGGAGGACCATGAGGAAGAAATGCTGGGAGTGCATCTCAGAGGCAGTAGGCATTTTTCACTGGAGAAGGAGCCTGCTTTTGTGCTGATATGGCAAAGATGGGAAGGGGGAAAGCATTTATTAACCACTTACTATGAGCTGGGTTCTTTGCTAAGGCTTTCTTTATAGGCATCATTTCATTTAAATATTACACCAACACTGTGAGGAGGGTACTGTTATGGTCCCTATTTTACAGATGAGGAAACTGAAACAAGGGGAGATTTAAACAACCTGTTACACAACTATTAGATGGTTGTCAGAATTTGAACACAGGGTTGTCTGATTCTGAAGTCTGTGTTCTGTACCAAGCCACTTCCTATGCTTGACCATCTGTTCATTAGGCTAGTCTGCCTTTAGCCACTGAAACCCCAGGCTGGGGAAAGATATCTCCCAGTGACCAACTTCAGACATCTCATGACCACAAAGCAGGGAGAGGACAGTAGAGGGAGGAAAGTCTTGATATCTGGTGGGTTTCTTCCATTCACACAAGAATGGAAACAGGGAATAGGGAGACTTCTTACCATAGTAGTCTCGGTGACAGAGCCAAAACTGTTGATGAAGATGTTGCAAGTCACATTCACAGGTGGGCCTAAGGGTCGCAGAACACAGCCATATCAGCAGGGCACTCCAAAAGGCCGCAAGCAGTTTCCAGGACTCCCTCCCTGAGCTTGAGGCCAGGGCACTGCTAGAAGACAGTGCCAGCTATATAGGCCCATAAGCAATAGGGAAGGGAAGCTCCTGAACTGTTAGCGTTATCCCTGTATGTCCAGCCTCCTGTCCTTGGGGTAGCCAATAGGGCCTGGCATGGCAGTGTGTTCCCAAAAGAAGTGGAGAAGAAAGCGTTTTTGTAGGAGGACTGCTTCTTACCTTTAAAATTGGGTCGAATCCTAGCATCATATCCAGATGTTCGCCCCATAAGCTTGTCCAGGAAATCAGAGGGGGACATGGGCTGGGGTCCCTTGGTCCCAGATTTCATTTCCTCTTTTGCCAAGGCCACCCTAGACAGGAGAGATAAGGAAGTCTGAGGACAATTGTATTCTACATTTATCACAGACCCTCTCATTTCCTGTCCCCACACACCTCTGGCTGGTCTCCCCATCAGGCAGGAAGATAGGAGAAAATGGGACTCTGGGTTCCATGTGGCTGCTGTAATATTTTGGCTTAACCAAAGATGGGAAGGACTCAAGGACAATTTGCATCTCTGAGAGTTGGTTTCAGTTGCTTGGCCTTCATACTGAACTGCTAGCAAATAGGGATCCAGCTTCTAGAGAGGGAAGCTTGGCTTCTGGTGTTTGCTCTAGCAGGAAGCTATGTTTTGGCCTAGACCTTAGTTCATGGTTGGGGCAGCAGCAGGCTTGTAAACTCACTTTGGCAACAAAATAGATGAGGAAGCAGGGCTCTAGGAGTATGAGAAAGACTCCAATAGGATGGTTATGCTGAGAAGGTCAAATTCCATCTTTTCCCCCCAACAGCTTGATTTTGAGGAAGAGGCCAGTGTGCTTTGGCCTAACCTAGAGGCTGGCCCTTTTTCCCTGACAATTTTCCTTCTAAGAGCAGCAAAGTCCCTTCCACATGCTTATCTGCTTACCAGCCAATAGCCAGATTAGGCATCAGGAGCTCAGCCTTGAATGGTGGGATAGGGCTCAGGGCTAAGCTCAGGCTAGACTCCTGGCTGGGTCCACTCCTCCTGCTCCATCCTGCCATCATCTTTATGCTAGTCACTAGAGCTAGCTCCCCCACTGCCACTACTGTTGCCACACTCTGGGGCTGGGAGGCAGGGTTAATGCTGTCCTTCTGGGTCTAGCGCTCTTTGAGCCAATGGGCCCCTGATTAACAATGCATCTATATACCATGCCATATAGATCATATGCACTAGGAGCAATAAAATAATAAAAATAGCTAAGGCACCATGCTATACACTTTATTTACCTTATCTAGTTTAGTCCTCATGTTGGTCCTCTCAGATAAGGCTTATTATGATCCCTCTTATATAGATGAGGGTCAGCAAGTAAAGTGACATTTGTGATCACATAGCTAGTAAATGGTAAAGCCAAGATTCTAACCCAGAGCTATTAACTTCAATACTAAGTCCATCTATCACAATGCTATGATGCAAGCAGCCCAGCATGGGCTGCCAGGGAACCAGAGTCTGGAAGGTTAGTGGAAACCACATTCTGACCTCCTAGTATCCTGCCTCCTTGAATCCTCTGAACAGGAAGAAGCCCTTACCCTGGGAACAAAGGCCACTGTGGCCCCAAGCAGGGGCTGCCAGAGCAGGTGGCTTAAGCAGGCTCTGAAAATCCGAGGAGGCTGGCAGTGGTGCTAGAGCAAGCAGAAGTCTGTGACTTCACCACAGGGTGTCCTTGCTGGCCAGGTGCTTCTCCTGGCTGCCTGCCACCTGCCTGCTGGGAGACCACATGGCGCTGTACATGGGGCAGCCAGACTCTTCTTGCCACCATCTTCAGCCCCATTCTCAGGTCACCTGTCCCAGTAGTCCCAGCCCCAGGACCCTGTAACAGGCTGTGGGCTTAGCTGTCTTGGGCCCCAATTCCTGTCACAGAGCTTTTCTGGGGCTACCTTGTCTGTGGACCTGAGAAGAGAGTCACTGGATGCAGCCCCTTTTTCCTCCCTTTCATTCCTGGAAAGTCCCAAATACTGGCAGGACCCAGGAGGTTCTGGAGCTGAAAATCTTGCTCATGCAAGGCCCTGGGGTGAGGTAGGGGAGAATTCTGATTCTGCTAGTGGGTGCAGACCTTGGACAGGTCACTACCCATCTCTAGGACTCAGTTTCCATATTTACAATGATGGACCTTGACTCCAGACTTTCTAAAGTCCTGTTTTGCTCTAATTGCTCAGGTGGGAATTCTACCACCAAAGCTAGGGCCTTGAGGTAGTCTCTCCTCCAGGAGGGCCAATGAGCCCCAGCTGCATTCCCCCCTCTGCCTGCATCCTCCTATTGACTCCAGCTGAGCTGCCATTCTACTTTGGGCTACTTTTCACTCTTAGGAAGTTCGCTGCCCCACACATATTGCCAGCCAATGTGTTCGCAAGCTGTGAGGCAGGAGGTGCCTTGGAGACAAGTAGTCCTGGTGTGCTTTTTTGAATTAAGAGGAGGAAGAGGATATTGCAGTGGCACCTAGCCCAACCTTGGGAAGCACTCTTCTTAAGACCAGTTCAGCCCAAACCACAGTCACCTTTCCTCTTCAACTCACCCCATCCACCCAGACTGGCTCCTGGTCTCATGAGAAAGTGGGAATGGGTAGGGGGACATTTACAGGGAGCCCAAAGCATATCTTGCCCTCAAAAACCCAGAATATGACTTCTACTCAGTGCCCCTTTGAGGACAGAAAGCAGCCAGGCGTGCACAGGCAGGGTGACTGCACAGGAGACAAGGTTTCCTCAGCCCAGGTTCATTCTGATACAGTTTAGGGCAAACCCCTGCTACCCGAAGCCTCTTTGGTGGGCAGCTGACAGATGTTGGTGTCATTTTTAGGAATCTGAGCAGTGTGTGGCCATGCTGGTGGGAAGACAGGAAAGGATGGCAAGACAGATGGCGTCCGTTCTGGGGCTCAGCTACCTAGCCCCTACCCAGGCCCAGGAAGCTCTCACCCATGCAGAAGGCTTCCCACCAGCTCTGGGGCTTTGGCATTCCTCATGAAAGGCTCCCTGGGTCCTGACTGGGGGAGGGTGTGCCTGACCTGGAGCCCTCCAGATTGTGGGCTTTTTGTAAACTTAGAGGAAACTGTACCAGAAGCCCCTGCTGCCCCCAGCCAGTGTTTGCATGCACTCCTTCTCACCCCAACTCAGCTCACCTGAAGAGGACCTGCCCTGGCAGGGTCCAGAGGAGAAGGAAGGAGAGGGTTACAGGAACGAGAGTTGTCATTCCGCAGGGACTCTGGAGCAGTTTCTTAGCCTGGCTGCCAAGGTGAGAGGGATATCTCAGCAAAGGGGAACGCTGCAGAAAATACAGAGCCTTCCTCCAACTTGGTCTGCTCACAAGGAGCCCGTGGGGCTGGGCTAAGAGTTGTGCGCTCTCTCTCCTCTTCTGCTCTTTTCACCAGTCAGGGGCCAGAACTATTCCCCTGGAAATGATCCTGACACAGATAACCCTACCCTACCGGCTCTTGCTCTAGCTCGCCTGGGGTTCTGGAGGGCCTCAGCCTGCCTCCTAGGGAGCTGAAGGAGATTCTCTTTGGGCAGCACTCTCCAAACCCTGGAGAGTCTTGGAGGGGAGGAGGGAGACTTGTAGGAAGAAGTTTCCCTCCCTCCCACCTCCCCCCCAGATGCACCCTTGGAAAGCAGCAATTTAAAGGCACAGTCGCAGACAGCTGGAGTGGGGTTCAGAGCGTGTTGGGATCTGTGTGTGCTGTGGAGGAGCTTGGGCTGCCACTTGGAGCAGGCTGGAGGTGTTCTGTCCAGCTTCTAACTCTCCAGTTGGAGGAGTGCATGCAGGCTGCGCTGTTCTCAGCTCCCCAGCAGCATCTCTTTTAGCCTGGAGCTAAGCTGGGGCCAGAGCTATAATGTCCTAATAATTTTTGTGAGGGAGAAAAAGACCTGAGAGGATTTAGGCAGAGCCACTGGGTTTTCTCAAGCCCACAGCTTCAGGTTTGAGAGGAGGCAAGAGGGAGGCCAAGAGCTGGGGCAGCTTTTCCTCAACCCTCTGGATGGAGGCGCAGGACATGGATGAAACAGAGGAACTCCAGAATCTTCCTCATATGCGGTCTGCCGGCCTGTCAGTCTGTCTGTCCATCTGTCTGCCTGCCCCATCTCCTTCATCCTTGTAGTTGCACATCCTTTTCCCTGCCTGCTTTCCTCTCTCAGGTTGTCTCTGGTGAGCTTGGCCAGCCCTCTGTAGCTCTTGGAAACTTCCTTTCCCTGATACCCTTTCCCCAGCCCAGCTTGGCTGTGGGAAGGGATAGGTGTCCCTGGCAGGGCCAGAGCAGGACTGGCACACAACAAGCTTTGCAAGCTTCAGAGGAGTCAAGGGGTCCAAGAGCAATGACCTGGTGACCAAGCCCTGGATGGAGGAAAGAGCCCAGGATGGTAAGTATATCTCCTCCCTGGCCTCTGCTCATTTTCTTATAGCATCTAGATGCTTTAGCAGCAACAGGTCTCTTGCTAGACCCTTCCCCAAACTTGCCCAGGCAGCAGATCAACTGCTCTGGGACCTCCCCTAATCTCTCTCTCTCTCTCTCTCTCACTTTTTCTCCACTCTATTCCTCACTCTCCCTGTTACTTTCCTCCATCTAGCCTTTCTCCATCTCTACCTCCCTCCTTGTTTCTTCCCTGTGTCTCACCTTCTGAGTCTGTTTCCTCCTCTTCTTTGGCCCTCACTTTCTCTCCATTCCCAGTTTATCTCTCAACCTCCCTGTTAGCTCCATTCTCTAACTCTCTTCTAAATCACAACAGTGAGAAGCTAAGGGGTTTCATTTTTTAATTCAACAGAAGCTCTCACACCAGCTCTGCTGAGTTCTGAGTGTGTACAGGGGAAGAGTTGGTGACACTTTACAGGGATCAGTTCCAGAGCTGACTGCAATGATCCCCCCCAGCATCACCAGATAGGGTTTTGTGGGGGTCACAAGCTCTTCTAGAGGCCTGTTGTGTTGCTTGAGGGAGTAATGATGACATGGTAGCAATGGGCAGAACTTGCACTGCATCTCCTTTTGGCTGCGTTTATTATTTTCAAGAGGAGGAATTTTGAAATTACAAATGACAGGGAAAGATTATTTTAAACAATACACACTGAAATGTTGACAGGGATGCTGGGCTTTTGGAATTGGGACTAGGGATATTATAAACCTCAACTTATGTTTATATGAACAGTGAGTGCAAAAACCAAAATACTAATTTTCCTAAAAACATTTTTAGCAGCCCTTTCACCTGTTCATCCTCCCTCCTTGTTTCTTTTTTTTTATGATAGTCACAGAGAGAGAGAGAGAGAGAGGGAGGCAGAGACACAGGCAGAGGGAGAAGCAGGCTCCATGCACCGGGAGCCCAACGTGGTATTCGATCCCGGGTCTCCAGGATCGCGCCCTGGGCCAAAGGCAGGCGCCAAACCACTGCGCCACCCAGGGATCCCCCTCCTTGTTTCTAATAAGCATCACAATGCCCAATGGAGGGCTGCAGGCCAGAAGCAAGCCTTATGGAACCTATCCTGGCAGAGCTCCTGATTAGGCAGCTAAGGGCAGGTGGGGTGTGGGGAGGCACTTGTCTCCTCTGTGTAATTCATTCTTTGTGCTAAACCTAGTCATGTCATTTCCCCTGCCTCACCTGTTTCCTACTGCTCTCAGGCTGAAGTTCAAGGTGCTGCATGATCTGGTGACTCTGCTTGTCCTAATGTGTCTAGAGTCACCTGTTTCTCCAGCTTCCAGGTAGTTTCACATGTTCCCTCTACCAAAGCACTTTTCTGCTGCTCCTACCAATTCCTGTAAACTAAGCTTTATTGTTATTTTCTCAAGAAAGACTTCTTGAAGTGCCCCACCCTCCCCCAAGTCTGGGTTAGGAGACCTTCCAGTGTGTTCCCACAGGACCTTGGCCTTCCCCCTTCACAGCACCCGGCACACTTAGTTACAGTTGCCTGCTTACTTACCTCCCTCCCCTGTTGTACCATGAGCTCCCTGAGGGCAGAGGCATATTATCCACCAACTCCCTGGGGCTCACCCCATACCATGGCACATTATAGGCAATTAGTGTATGTTTCTTACAAGATGCATCCTGGGCACTCAGAGATGCTTCCTTGAGCCAGTGCCTCTGCATCTTTGTCAAACTAGAATGATAAGTTTGACACTCTGAGAGAGGGCCAGCATGAGATAATGGTAATAATGAGAAATAAGGAAGCAGTTTTTATTCCCTTGCCCCTTAGCCTGTGGCCTCATACTCAGTCTGAATTTCAGTCTGAAATTCTTGGCTAATGGAAGTCATAGGCCCCTTGGGACTGGTGCATTGTCTCAGTCTCACCTCTTGTGTGCCCCATGGGATCCCTGAATGGTGAGAGCATAGCAGGATCAGCTTGCTGGGAGGAAAGATCCTTTCTTAAGAGAGGCTGCAGTGATGATCAAATGTCTGACTGGCATGATGAAGGGGCACAGCTTTCCTAGGATTCTGGAAACAAACTTTTTGGGAGAAGAAGAGAGGAAGAGGTGGCAAAGAATTGGGTAATTTCTCCTAGGAATTGATAAGAGGCAGGGGAGATGCCCACTTAAGAGTTCTTGCACTAACAGGAAGCCATGCTCTCTGAAGATGACCTCAGCATTTCCTGGCCTTGGAAGGGTACAAAGTTGTGTTCAGCCTTACTCCATAATCCTTTTCTCTTCTCATCATCAAACTATGATGGATATGATTCTCCACATTCCAAACTGTATTACATCCTTTTTCTGTTTTGCAACTGACAGCCACATTGGCCCAGAGAACTGGCTGTACTGTCATGTTGAGGTTGTGTAGAAGCTACAATAGGCAAAATGCTTCTCAGGATGAAAAATATTATTTCATCATGAAAAAACTACTGAGCTCCTAAAAACAGATTAAGCACATTTTCATAAATGTTTCATTCCAGGGAAGGTCTGTCACATTTCAGCCCTATGCAAGGAAAATTGCAATTGTGCCTTCCTGACAAGCAGGCTTCCTGAAACCTCAGTCTGAGTGGCAGCATATCTGTTGGGATGTGTATTATTTGGTTAATTCAGTGATTTCTAGGGCTTACTTTTGGACACAAAGTTGGAGAGTCATTTGTCATACCTTTCTGGACCCAACTCCCTCACAATGCCTGTCCTACTTACTGAAGTAGAAACTGGTTTGAAGGGTACCTCAAAAGGCAAGATCTGTCTCCAGTCTGGTGAAACTCACAGAGAGCATTAGGTACTTCTCAGAAGCATTGAAGGAAGAAGTTTTTTTGGTGGTGGTGGTAGTGCTCTGTGTGTGTGTGTGTGTGTGTGTGTGTGTGTGTGTGTGTGTGAAATAAAAGGTAAACATGCCTTTTTAAAAATCTGCTGACAAGGACCAGGGTGTTTCAGTTGGATCTCCAAGGAGCAAGCCTGCATCTTTTTGCTGTGTGTGAGTTTTTCTTTTCAGGGTCATTTTCAACCTCCAAGTATGTGACAGCTTACTCAAAAGTGGAGGCTCACCTTCTGGTGCTAAGGGAGCGCTGTCGGCGAGGTTGGAAGCCCTTTCACCCTCAGACTCAAGGAGACTTGCATAGTGTATGTGGGTAGTAGTAGCCCTGGGAGTTTCACAGTCCTTGACTCAGCTGGAGGAAGGAAGAACAAAATACAGATGTGTTAGACATGTTGTGTGCTCTCTTAAGGCTTTTGGAGGGTGTAAGTCTGATGTTTCAAAGATTAGCCTTTCTTCTTTTTATGGAATATTTTAGACATGAGTTTTACAGACAAAGCCTGAGGTATCTGACCTTGGAGGGAGCCTGTAGAGAGGTTTACTGAGCTCCTCCTAGTTCTCAAAGACAAACCAGGTATCAACACCAAGATAGCACCAGTGAGCAATGGTACCACCTCTGTGCTAGGCTTTCTGTTTAGTGTCCAGGGGATAACAGAGATGTGGGGCTCCAGCCAGGGAAGGTATATTGACTGGTACCCAAGTAGGCACCATTTATCCCCTGCTGGACCCTCAGAATCATTTCTCACCCAACCAGCCACTTGAGAGCAATTCACTAGGCATACAGGAGATTTTCATTAAAGTTTCCATAGAGTTTGCATTGACTCTCCTTGTCTCTTGGCTCTCATAACTCTGAAACATTCTTTTTTAGGGACAACAGGACCATGTCATGCCTCTCCTCAAGAGTAAATTGGTTTTTGCTTGTGATCAAGTTCATGAATATTTTACTTCACATATTCGGAAATTGTGACCACCCATGCCATTTAAGCTGTAAAGCCTTTACATAACATAAAAGCAACAGAACTTGGAAAGATGAATAAATATTTACTGTTTGGGATAGATTACATTCCCACCAATTCATACATGTGCTCAACAAATATTTATTGAGTGCAAATCATACACCAGATGTCCTAGGTACTGGACATACGGCAGTGAACAAAGCAGATGAAGTCTATGCCCTTATGTAGATTCCATCCTAATGGGGTAGTAATATAATTACTTCCCAAAGATGGTTCTGCATGGGTCATCAGCAGTGCCTCAGGGCCTGAGTACCTCTCATAGCATTTGAGTTCGGCATTTATTCCATGTCCTGGGAAAAAGAGAGACTACTTTTCAGCAGACAGGAATGAATTTCATTTCCATCCATCCTAGAATCAGTCTTCTAGTAACATCACATAGGTCATCACCTGCTTGACACCCCCACCACCACCAAGAAGCTTATCCTCCCATAATCCAACCCTAAACAGAATACACATGTCCAAGCCCCATGAGTATCTTTGATGGTGCATACATATTTGTTCGTGACTGCTAGCTAATAAGTGTACTCCTTGCTAGGAGAGATAGGGGAATTAACAGCACATTTAGGACTCTTGTTGTGGTGCTTCTCCAAGTAGCCTCCAGTTATTTAGGATTCTCTCTTTCTTCCCTGCCTCTCTTTTGCCTTTGTCTTTCCTTTCTTTCCCTTAGCCTGTTATTGTGTCCACCTTCCTGTCTTTTTTTTTTTTGTCTTTCCTTTTTTTGGTTTTACCATGAATAAATTCAATGTCTGCTGCAATAGGACCCTGGATACTGAAGTAAGGAAAAGTTTAGTTGGTGACTACATAGAATTAGGCAAAAAGCTTAATTTGCATTAATGATACCAATTATATAGTTATAGTTAAACTAGAAAATTTTATATGGCAAGACTTCGAAATTTAACATTAGAAAAATGCACTAGCTTGGGGATCCCTGGGTGGTTCAGTGATTTGGCACCTGCCTTCGGCCCAGGGTGTGATCCTAGAGTCCCAGGATTGAGTCCCACATCAGGCTTCCTGAATGGAGCCTGCTTCTCCTTGGTTTGTGTCTCTGCCTTTCTCTCTCTGTGTCTCTCATGAATAAATGAATAAAATCTTAAAAAAAAGAAAAATGCACTAGCTTAATCTTGCACTCCTATCTGAATATGTACACATGTGTGCATGCAGATGAACACACATACATACAGAGCTCTTCTTGAAAATCTGAAGATGATGCCCTTGCAACCAGCAGTTATTATCCAAAAGTGTGACTGTGGGGTATGATGAAATTGGGATGTGATAAGTAGTCCTTTTCATCCTGAGTGCAGATGAATCTTGTCCATTGCTTTGTGGCCATGGCTTCTATGTGTACTGTACTAATGAAGCCTGTTTAGACACAATCATTTTTGCAGAATAATTGGAATCCCTAGGTAAGGTGCCAAATTGAACTACGTGTCTTTGTACAGAGTGAGTTAATTAATTTTGCAATATTTATGCTGCATATGGCCCAAAACAACAGATTCTAATCAATGGCAGTCACTCCCAAAGAGTCACCAGAGATGCTAATCAGACAAAAGTCTACTCTAAGCCTCAGCAGGTCACATACACCAGCTTTTGCTGACACCCACTCCTGCACTGTCAGCAACATCATCGTCCAACTCTGAGAGAGCAGTGCTTTGAGAACTCTGACTTCACTTTCCTGCCCATTGTCAGTTTCTTTCTGTAACCTTCACATTGCCTTTATCCCATGTGTTCTATAATCCCCTCACTTTCCACAGCAGTATGCCCACTGCTGAGTCAAAGGCAGGTGCTGTTTCACAGCTGCAAACCCAGTTCAACCAGCATCAATTATGGCCCAGTTTCAGGAGAGACCAATAGGATGCTGAGGTCTTGACATTTTCAGGCAAACAGTGGCACAGCGCCAGGGAAGTCAACTCTGTTGCATCACTGTAAGCAAAGGCACTTGAGAGACCGAATTACTTTCCGTGTTCAGAACCAGGTCTATGAAATGGTAAAATGGAGTAGAAGAGAACCATTTAGAAGGTTCACTGAATAAGGATGAACATTTTTGTGCCTTAGAGAAGCATCCAGGAGGAAACTGGAAGCATGGACAGGGGAACTCAGCTTATCTGAGCTACTAGAGGGAGAGAATTTGAAGTGGTTCTTTTTTGGTGGCTCAGATCCTGCAAAAAAAGTTTGCTGAGATTCTATTCAAGATCAGATAGTAACTAGCAGCAGTCAGAAGATTCTTAGAGAAAGCTGAACTAAAGAGATATACCTCAGACCAGAAACTATACCTTGGAGAAGGTACTGTTAATCAGTGCAGAAAAAAAAGCCAGTGCTTGGGGAATCTTAGCTCAAGTTAATTGCATCAACTGAATCCTAGGATAGAACTGAATCTATCATAAACTCTAATGACACAAAGGACCCTCCTCATCTCCTTACTATGAGAGAGTTTTTTTTGTCCCCATGGAGACTGGAAAAAAAGTTCTCATTACTATGGGAGAAAAGTTTCTGGCATTCAAGTGCTTTCAACTTGTCAGAGGTAGAGAAGATTCTTTGTTCCAAGTTGATGGGATTCATAACTATAATTAGGCACATTGCAGTTTCTTTAACTGTTAGTTTCAATCTAATCTATTATTGATCTTTCCTAGATCCATTTTACAGACTGGAAAATGAAGACCCACAATACTGTTCATTTCTGTCTTCTCTGCCTGACATCCTGCACCCATACTCTCATTCTGCCTCTACTTTCCCAACATAACTATATTATGTTTACAAGTTGGTGAAAATCAAGCCAACCAATAAGACAGCCTGAAGCAGAGATAACACTGGGATTGTTTTTGCAGTTAGTAGCCAGGAAATGTTTAGATGCCTATCTTACATCTAATCCTATATTTAGTCTCTGGCCTCTCTAATGCTCTGCATCTATTCAAACGTCTACCCACCTGCACGTTCAGAGTGTTATCTTCCAGAAATGAACTGAAGTTTACTGATACTCACTGAAGATCAAGGTAGTTCTCTTCATTTGGGAAAGGAGGAAATAGGAAGTACAGTGATTAATTCATCATGGGACTTGATTTTGCCATGCAGTACCCCCTGGTCTCTAGAGATGAGTAGAGAAGGACAAGCATCTCGGTTTCCCAGGAATCAAAGGACACTCTGGATGCCTTTGTAGGAAAAAAATCTGCACTTTTTCCAGCTTGCCTTTCACAGAGCTTGGCCATGGGATAGGCTCTTTTTCCCAAAGGCCAAACAAATTTGCCACAAAGCCAGGAGATAAAGCCTAGCAGGCCTATCCCTCGAGTGGTTGCTCTAGTTAAGTGAGAACAAACTGGATCCTTAAAACATTAATGGACAGTGGATAATCAATCCACAATCAGTGTACTTCCTTCCAAATCAAACTTTGCTGTGGTTAGTGATGAAGTAGTCTCCAAGTGGTAAAGGGATCTTTTCAGCTACCAGAAGAATCATGGATGAAATTAATACAGCAGTTATTTTTTTTCTCAAAGGGCTTGATTCTGCTATGCTCCACTGCCTCCTGCCACCTATCTTCTTTAACCGTGCTCTGTGCCTGAATTGAGTAGAAGGAAAATGTAGTTGATACCCAAGTTCCTTCTAATGTTTTCATGCAGAAGCTTGGCCCAGCCTGCCATGAGTAGAGATGGTAGGAGCCTTGACCACCTTCTCAGGTGGTTTGAAGTGCTTGTGGCTTCCATTTGGTGCTTGAAATGTATTAGTGTGGTGAAGAATGGGGAAGGGTGGCTAAAATCCAACAAGAGAGATTTGCATGCGGCAAATGAAGAAGAAAAGCTGGAATTCTCCTCAAAATCTCATGCACAACCACCAAGTCATTGAATATTAGAAGTAGCTAGGATAGAGGTGCCTGAGGAGCTCAGTCAGTTGAGCAGATGCTCTTGATTTTGGCTTAGGTCATGATCTCGGGGTCATGAGATCAAGTCCCACATAGGGCTCAGCACTGGGTGTGGGGACTGCTTGGGATTCTCTGTCCCTCTCCCTTTGCCTCCCACTGCACCCCCACTCACATGCTCTCTTTCTCTAAAAAGAAGAGACAAAGAAAGAAAAGAAAAGAAGAGAAAAAGAAATGGCTAGTATACTAGAGATAAAATCCAATACCCTCTTTTTGAAAGCCAAAGAAAGGACAAAAAGAATGAAACAATAGGCTTAAATAATCTAGCTATTTGGTGCAGAGCTGAGAGTAGATCTCAGAAACTTTGGCTCTCAAGGCCGCTGTTCCCCATAACATCACTGCCTTCTACCATAAGCTCAAACCAGTCCTTTGTGTTGTGCTGTGTGACATTTCCCCTATGTCTCTCTCCACAAGGCAAGTATGTGCACACCTACATTATGCACTGCACCTGGTAGCCATGAATTCTCAGCAAAGCACAGGCCTGAGTGATCTGGCCTTCCTGAGTTGCTACTTTGCAGTAAGGGTTCAGCAGTTGGGCCAAGGGAGTCCCTTTATATTAACCCACAAGTCAGTTAAGTTATGCACATACAAACTGCTTCCTCCACTGTTTACTCAGTAACTCATTCTCCTCCACCATCCTCCAAAAAAGAGCCAAGGAGAGAAATGAGAGAAGAAGAGAGGAGAGAGCAAGAAAGAGAAATAGAAATGAATGCACTTCCTTAGAATATCTTGCTACCCACCCCTCTTTACTCAATTTCTTTAATCCTTGTTATGTGAGGCCAACTTCCTTTGGGCACATGTTGTCCCCTTATAATAATGATAATGACAAAAAATGATGTTGCCTCAGCAGTGTCTTTATTTATCCAGAGACTTCATCAGCATAGAAGATTGGTGTCAGAACCAAATGCTGTGTTCTACAGATGGCTGGGTCTCTTCTTCAACCACAAGAAGTAAGCAATTTGGAAAGAGGAAGCTGCATCCTACAAAAGGCAAGTAATACAGGTCATGAAAGCCCACTGTCTCTCTTGTTTTGAGAAAGAACACTCCTACGAGAGTTGGTACGGGGCTCAGAAGTCCCAGACCCCTTCCATCTCTAGAATTCCATGCCCGCCCTGTTGTTTCAGGTGGAACTTTCCCGTGTAGCAGCGATTTGGCCTCTACAAAGTTGGCCCTTCTTGTGTCAGGCACCATGTCAGGTACTTCTATAACCATGATTTTAATCAGCTCTCAAGTATTTTTATCCTTAGAAACAAGCTCAGATATGGCAAGTGGAGAGCTAGTCTTTCTACAACAAGGTGTCCATGGCTAGGAGGAGCAGACATACTTGCTGAATGTGTGTTGGATGAAGAAAGGAAAGTAAATGCATGAGCTGAGTGTCTGAAGAGAAAAGAGGTTCACGATGAGGGGTCCTCAATTCCCTTGCTCCTTTTTCTCCTCCACTGTTCCCATGCCCCTAAGCAGAAAGGCATGTGTTTGTTGTCTAGGACCTTCTTTCTTTCTTTCTTTCTTTTTTTTTTTTTTTACCAGACACCTTCTAAAAATTCTGATTATAGGGTTTTCCTGGACCCTATTCCCATTCAATGAGTCAGGATAGGAAATTCCTCCCTAAACCTCTTCTGAAAGTAGTCATAAAAGGAATAGGCTTCAGTGCTAGACTATCTGGGTTTAAATCCTTGCTCTATCATTCACTAGTTGTGTAACCTCTTACAAGACACTTAACCAGTCTAAGCCTCAGTTTCTCCGTCTGTTAAGTGAGATAATAGATAAGACTTGTGCCATCAGGGTTGTCATGAAGATTAAATGTGGTAATAGAACCTGGCACAGTCAGCATGTGATAAACATGCTGACTGTTTATCACATTTGATATTCTTGAGTATTCTTGACTCTGGAGCCCTTTTTTCCTTTCATCTGCTCTTTGGACTGAAGTGGTTTTACTGCTTTGTGTCCCCCCCCACCCCAGCTTGGGGATAGCAGAACAGAAAATGTGGACTTTGGAGGGAGTATCATATAATGCTCATCCAGAGAGCAAAGATCAAAGCTTACTAGGTTGTTAGAACTGCAACCAATAAAACATCCTGGGGGAGGGCTTAGCTTCGGGAGAGATGATGCTTAGAAAAATTGCTCAAGAGGAGGGGGACAGGAAGTTGTGGGGACAGGCAGAATCAACAAAAGAGAGGGAAGGAGGGATGGGGAGACAGGGGGGAAAAGGTTTGGGAGAGATGGGCAAGGGATGGAGAGTAAGGAGAGGCTAAATTGCCTCTGGAACATTAAGCACAAATGGGAAATAAAATTAACATCTTTATTGAAAAGAAAACAAGGAAGTAAGAAATGTCCCTGTTTGGGGAAATCTTGTGTAGAAAGAAGCAGGTGCTGAGGGCCTTTGGAGGCTGGTTGTCATGGTGATGCTATATGTCTTCTTTTCTATTACCCTGTGAATCTGGCAGCTGATACTTCCTTTTGGCTCTGCTTTCTAAGTCCAGGGCTTAGTCCTCAGTGAAGCCTTTGTGTTTCCATTTCTAGAACCTTGCTCAGACTGTGGGACCTGCTGGCTTGTTGTCATGGTTTCTTCTTGATATGATACCTGTCCAGAAAAAAAGGGGAGGGGGAGAGGGCACATACTGGCAAGCTATGAGGAGAAGCACTTTGTGCAGCTTTTTCCAAATAGATGAGAAGGCGAGTTTAGCAGGTAGGGAGCACTTGTAGTGATTCCTCCTTTTACAAGGTAATCTAGGTGGACATTTCTCTAAGAAACTAAAGTGACCAGTCATCCTGCTTTACTAACATTGAGGGGTTTCCTGGGAATGGAATTATCATTTATACAATGAGGAGAACCTCAGACAAACAGGGACAGTTGGTAACCATAAGAAAAGACCCATTCAGAAAGTCCAAGATGAAGAGAACCCACATTTTTCAGAGCCTGACATTAAACAATCACATGCAGGGACCACAGAAGGCTCCTGAGAGAAAGTCACTATTTAACTTAGGCTCATAATATGGACAATAATTTAATAGCTTGTATTTGGCCACCAAGCCATCTTCCCCATGCTATATTATGTAAGGTTTTTCAAGTTCCAATAACATCAAAACCACCTGGAGACCTTGTTAAAAATATAAATTCCCAGGCTGAATCTGACCCATTAAATCCATGTCTCTGGCAGGGCAGTACAGCCCAGGCCTCTACATTTTACTGGGTTCTCTAGCCAGCTTTGATGCACATGGTCTGAAGGTTGGTGTTGGAAAGACTCAATGGCAGCTGTCAGAGAGTCTGTTCAACATGTGAAAGCCAATAAGCATCTAGATCTCAGAGAGCCTGACTCCTCCAAGGCAAAAGGGTTTGGAAATGCCCTGGGCCTGGGGCAGAGACACACCTCGACCATCCTGCACCCATCTCCCCTGCACTCTTTGCCTGGCTGGTGCCTTCTCTCTCTCAGGGTCAGGCCTACACACCACCTCCTTGGAGTCCTTTCCTGGCCTGCTACTTGATCATATAGGCATACACAACATCCTGCTCTTTATTTTCTTCTGCTCATGACAAGTTGTAATCTCACATCCATGTGTATGGTTCTTCATAAACCCTCCCCAGGCCCCTCACTAAACTGTAAGCTCCATGAGGTCCAGGTCCATGCTTATTCTTCTCATTGCTGAGTACCCACAATACCTAGTGCAGAGCCAGGCACAGGGTAAGCGGCAGCTGCATATGTTGGAATTCAATGCATGGATGAATAAATGAAGGTATAGATGGGGAGGCAACTGGTGACAGCCCCACCATAGAGGACATTGCTGAGTGGCAATCCTCCCTGGGGCCAGACTTAACTGCTCTCTTGGCAAGGTTGCTTGTCATACCATTAATGGGTTTGAAAGGTGACAAAGCAGGGCCTGGGCCCTTTCCTCCTAGGTTTCAGTCTCTTAGCAGAATCCTAGGTCACTCTCCAAATGTAAAGCAGAGAAGCCCAGGCAGCCAGGTCTGGAGCAAGAAGCCAGGGGAAGTGCCACATTTCCAGCTACTGGGCTGGGTACCTGGAGGCCAGGGGAGGACAAGCCCTGGCCTTTGCCTACCTAGCCTCCGGCTTCCTGAGGGTGGACATTGAAGGGGAGGAGAATCTGCCACCCCAAAAGATGTCCCTTTGGCATGAGAACTATTTTAGCTGATTATTTTTAAGAAACAACAGACGCGAGAAGCTCTGAAACTGAATAGAAGTTACCCTTTTGTAAGAGACATTGACATTTACAAGAGAAATCTCCATTTGTAGGGGTGTCTCCCTCTCTTGTACCAGGAAGAGAAAGATGACTACATCTCTAGAAACTTATCAATGGGGAAGACAACAACCTCAATCTGCATAACAACAACCTTACCCTTGGTAACTGTGCTTTGCCTGATAGCTACCATAACTGACCCCCCCCCCAAAAAAAAAAACCATCTCCCTTGGTCTTTAGCTGAAGATGGTATTAAGGTGGTGGCTTGGGCCATTTGGGGGAGTCATTCAGTTTTCCTGGTTTTGTCCCATGTATGCAGGAGGTATACATGTCACTAAATGTCTGTTTATTTTTCTCTCTTTTTAAAGATTTTATTCATTTATTCATGAGAGACACACACAGAGACGCAGAGGCATAGGCAGAGGGAGAAGCAGATGTGAGATTTGATCTCGGGACCTCGGGATCATGACCTGAGCCAAAGGCAGATGCTCAACCACTGAGCCACCCAGGTATCCCCTATTTTTCTCTTGTTAATCTATTTTTATTGGGGGGGTGTCTTAGCCAAGAACCTAGAAGGGTAGAGGGAAAATTATTTTTCCCTCTCCCACAGCCCTTACCCTGCCGAGTCATGGGCAGGTGGCTGTGAAGCCTAGGAACATTCTCTACAGCAATATTTCCAAGGATGCCTGGAAAATGAAGAGGGTCACACATGGGTTTGCATGAAATCACATGCAATTTGTATCAATCTGCATACTTTCTGAAGGGGTGGCTCAGGTAGTCTGCAAACCACATCTCATCACCAGAATGTCATGCTCCCTCTAGATTAAAAAGCCAGGCTCAGTGACTTGAACACTTGGACAAATGAAAGACTTGAAAGGTCACCATTCAATAGATCAGACTCTGGAGAATGAGGATCTCTGATGAAGACACATAGCTACCATTTATTGAATGCTTCTTAAGGCTGTGTGCTGACTCCTGTACATGCATTTGCAGCAATCTTTTAAGGCAGGCACTATTGTTGTCCCTATTTGACAGATGAGGAGACTGAGGCTTTTTCAGGCTAAACAGGTTTTAATGGTCATGTACCTCAGAACAGGCAGAGTTGGAGTGTGAATTGGGGCAGTCTGGCTCCCGAGCCCATTCCCTGAATCACTAAACTGTATATGCTTCCTTCTTTGTACAGGTGAAGATTCAGACATAGAGAAGTCAAGCCATGTGCCTAGGGTCACACAGCCAGATAATGCCAGAGCTGAAACTGGAAATTAGGCCTCTTCTCTTCCACTCTGGTTCTCTTCCCCACATGGCCCCATCCCTCTAGGTACAACAGAGATAACTTGACCTACTTTACCCAGCCAAGCAGAGTGCAAGAGCCTAGACAGAGACTGAGTTCTCTTCAATCCCTTGACCAGATTTTCTTTGACTCCTCATCAGTGCAAGGTTCTAAGGCTGGAAATCATGGTGGAATCAGGCTTCTGTGTTTGTCCAAAGCTCCTGAGGAGGATAAGCAGACCAGCACAGTGGTCACCCCACAGTGTAGAGCTTTCATGTGTCCCTTCACCCTCCTGCCTCCATGGGTCTCAGGGACTCCCTGCCACAGGCCCTCTAAAGAAAGCTCCTACGCCTGTCACAGCACCTCTTCCTCTGCTTGGCTCTGTCTCCAGCTAGCTGTGGGAGCTGGGGCCAGGCAGGTCACTCCCACCCAAGGCTTTTAATGAGAAGTTTTGTCATGCCCAGGCAGCAAAGATGAATAATTCAGTGAAGGATCCCAGGAAATGTTATTCTTTAAGAGAAGATTCCCCTGACAGTGGAAGAGGCAAAGAAGGACTGCATCTTATTATGGGAGGAATGGAGGTGGGGTGACAGTGGTACTAAGGAAGAAGAGGAGGAGAAAGGCTACACAGGAGTCCCTAACAGAATTCCTAAAGATCTTTACCCAAGCCACTCTGCCATTTATGTTTTAAGATATTATTTGTTTATTCATGAGAGAGAGAGAGAGAGAGAGAGAAGTAGAGACACAGGCAGAGGGAGAAGCAGGCTCCATGCTGGGAGCCCGATGTGGGACTCTATCCTGGGTCTCCAGGATCAGGCCCTGGGCTGAAGGTGGTGCTAAACCACTGAGCCACCCAGGCTGCCCTACTTTGCCACTTAGACTTTAAGCCTACTGAGGCTGGTGCAAATCCCTAGTAATCTGTTGCCTTTTGCCCCATTAAACAGTGATCTCTTTAAGACCAGTGCCTACTTCCAGAGAGCAGGGTTGTAATCTCTAGGGGCGATGGCCTATTTTCTTTATTTATTGGACTTTAAAAATGATTAAGAGTGTTCAGAAAGGAAAGAGAACAGATGGGTAGAATGAGTGACATGCATTTCTGGTCCTCATTTAGGTGCCAGGGAATAGAAACAAACTCAAAGATGCCGTTGCCAGCTTGCACTGAATATGAGCACATATCCCTCCCTAGTGTGGGGGTGGCAGCATGGAGAGGGAAGGCTAATTCTTAGATAGCACCTTTGAGGAGAAGGCATCAAAAGATTTTCCTGCATGGTGATGTGCTTCTGGCAGCGCATGAAAGATGCCAAGCTTCCTCCCAGTTAGCAAATTGGGATGTAGCACTAGGGCCCTAGATCATTCTTGTTTGAATAGAAGGCTGCAGTCCTTTAGTGAGAATTAGCACATCACACAAAACAAAGTTTCCAATGCTTTAAGGAGACCCAGTGGCTTACACTCTGGGGTTTTAGAGTTGGGGCTCCTGGGTAGCTCAGCCTGTTAAGTGTCCAACTCTTGATTTCTGCTCAGGTCATGATCTCAGGGTTGTGAGAAAGAGCGCCACTTTGGGCTTTGCACTCAGTGTAGAGTTTGCTTGAAATTCTCTTTCCCTCTCCCTTTGCCCCTCCCCCCATAAACTCTCTCTCTTTCTAAAATAAATAAAATATTTTTTTAAAAAAGAATCAGAAAGTAGGGAATTTTAGGCCCAGCTCTACTACTTGGTTGTGGGATCTTAGGCAATTTGTATTACCTCCTTGAATCTTAGTGTCCTTATCTGTAAAGTAAATAATAGTAATAGAACACCCTCTTTTGATTGCTTTGAGGACTATAGGAGAGATTTAAGTGTTTTGTGAATTATAACATTTTTGTATCTGTGTAAGGGATATTGATTAGTAGAAAGGCACACTTAGCAACCCATATTCTCACCTGGGCCTCTTCTGACAAACTGATTTGCAAATGTTGGGAATAAAGTATGTGGCCCAAGAACTATCTCTCTGAAAAGCTGACATTTGGGGAAGCCAAATAGTGACCTTAATCTCAATAGCACTTCCCCAACACTAGAGGTATAGAGAAGCAGTCTTTGAATTCTAATTGATGTGGGTTAGGTACCAGACTTCACCTCTTATTAACCATGTGAATTTGGAATAGTTAATTAACGTCCTTGAACCTCATTATTCTCACCTATGTAATGAAATTTAATAATAGTGTCTACCCCTTAGTGTTGTCATAAGATTTAAATTAGTGTGTGCCTAGGAAATACTTAACATAGGCCTTGGTACATAGTAATCATTCAATAAGGTAAGCTTCAGATGCTGCTGCTATTATTTTAAATGATTAACAAACTCTGAGATCATACACGTAGTAGGCATCATTCAAAGAAATCTTCACTGAATACCTACTATGTGCAAAGCAGGGATTGAAGACATGATGGTGAATAAAATCAGATGTGACACCTGCCTGTCCTCATGGATTTTAGTGACTTTTAATAATGTTTGGTGAATGAGTGAGTGAGTGAAAGCAAGATTCCACCCTGACTCAGAAATTAATAATTCAAAGTTATTAAGGTCTTAGATGTTGAAGCCAAAGGAGAAATGATCATTTTTCCAAAATCTGGGACTCAGCTGCTCACTAAAGGAATGGGAAGTATGTGCAGATGGTTTCAGGCACAGGAGGACATACAGAGGAAGAAAGATAATGTTTTTAAGGAGGAAAGTGTCCAGTTCCCTTTGCAATAGGGGCAACCAAACCTACTAAGAACGAATTGAACGAGTAACACAACACTAGCTGTGGACCTGAATAAAACTCCTGAGGCAGTTCCTCCCCAGCTTACTGTTTCCCCTTTCCTTGTCAAAACATGCATTTAGGAAAGGATCTCAGAATTCAGTTACACTCCTGCGGTGTAGGACCAGTATGAACTACCTAAGGACTAGCCTCAGGTCTGATTTCTGAGGCAAGGCTCAGCTTATCATGGGAGTCAGTAAATCTACCCTAGCTCCATACCCAGCTTCAGCCTCAGTTTCCTAGGAAAGGTAGTTGCCAGAGTAGTCACCAGTGAGAGTTATCGAGCCTCTGATACGACTTGAAGGACTGCTCACTTTGGCAGTTGGCTATCTGTCCACAGGGATCAATGCCCTTTTGTGGAAAGACTGAACCAAACAAAGGCAGTACAATGTTACCTTTGGGAAGCCTGACATGGCAGAGTTGGATGTCAGAGGAGCTGAGTTGCCAGGAACTTTTCCTAAGGAGTGTACTCCATGTTTCTGGGGAGAGTTATATGCTCACCAATGACCAGCTACAATAACCTCCCACCACCACCTGGGCAAGGTGAAAGTGGATACCCTACTGACTTTTACTTTTTTTCTCCTTCTGCTTTTGGCCAAAGAAGGAGCAAATCACTTTGGATTGCAAAGGGCTGACTGCTACCCCCACATATCAAAAGGATCCCTCATACTATAGAGGCTTGTCTGAGGGGATTAGAGAAAAGAGTGGGGAGGGCTGGCCTTCACCAGGACCTTTGAGGGTTAATCCAAGTTGGCACTGGAAGCCTTTACCACCTTCCTTTTTTTTTTTTTTTTTTCTTTACCACCTTCCTGAGAGAGAGTTCTGGAAAGATATTACCTAATGAAAACCTGCCATCCCTTACCTCAGTGTTCCCTTTCTTCCCTCTGCTGCTTCCCCCTCCTTCAACTTCCACATTTCCCTAGGACCAGTTTAATTTGCCTAGTATTGAAATCATCCCAGGCAAAACTGTCAGCCTCTGCTCTTTACTAACAACTGGATTGAGGATTGAGGAGGCCTGGAGGTTTACTGGTTGCTATGGTGAGGAACAGGCCCTGAGAGGATTAAGGAGCTGGGAGTTTGAGCTTTTTTGTTTGTTGGTTTTGATGAGTTCTGTTTGCTTTTCTTTCCCAACCCTGCTTCCCCTTCATTCCCCTCCCCCCAACCCCTCCAAACTCTCAAATCTCTAAAGCAGAAGGATATTACTAGGAGCAAAATCAGAGCCTGATGCAGGCTCTGCTAAGAAAAATCAGTGCATATTTTGCAATGAGGACTCCTGGGAGGGCCAAGTTTGGATCCCAAGATATTTCACATTTGTAGCGTGGTGCAGCATTCTGAGGCAGAGGGGAAAACTGGTGAGGTAGGAGGGTTTGCTGGAGCTCTCTGAAACCTCCAGAGTTTTTCCTTTCTGGCCACAGAATAGGAAAGGCATAGATAAACTCAAAGCCAGGAGTTTGAGTGGAGGGAGGCTTCTGGAAACAGGGAAGCAGCTCAGTTCTGGCATTAGGGAGCTTTTATCCAGTGTTTCTCACACCCCCAAGATCCTTTTTATCTGGAGTCCAAGCATCCAGTCCACATCTCCCTCCCTTCCCACTGGTGAACAATGTAGAGCATATTTGTGGAGAAAATGTGGATTTCAAAAGGGCTTTGAAGGTATTATATTGTTGTTGTTCTAGAAATAGTTCCCTCCAATTCAGTTAATTGCTCTGAGAAGGAAGACAGCTGATTCAGAGAGATTTTGTGGTCTGGGTGCCTGGACTCTAGTCAAAAGTGACCTTGCTTCCTTCTTAATTGGTACCCCGGGGCTGAGAAGCTATATGAAGGGAGAGCTAGGAAGGAAACCCTGAGTGCACCAGCAAGGCCAGATCATGGCAAATGGTGATGTCTCAGTGGCTCCTATGTCCTCTTTCATCCTGTGGCAACTGCATAAAGCTAGCTTGATTGGATAATCATCTCAGGGTGAAGGTATCAAATGGCATCCCTTTACTCCTAGACCAGACTCTTCATCCATACTAACTTGAGAATAAGGACCCTGCTCCCTTTTTAACTCTCCAAACTTTTTTCTTAGCACCAAGGTCTTTATTTATCTTCACCTAGGTGGTGTTGTGTGAATACTCTCAAGTCTTTGTTCTCCCAGCTAGATGGCATGTTTCATGCAGACTAGTTTTATGTCAAAAACTCCACTATGGTCCCTCTTCAGGACTTTGGAACACAGAGGAGCTTGGTAAATGGGTCTTGGCTTACTGCTCAAGAACCAAGGGTCACACAAAAGGTCCATGCTATGTAAAACCAGAATAATGTAGCAATAGCAGGAAAATCTGCTTATTATGTAAAAAATAAGATTAAATACTCATCTCATGTCATATAAAAATAAACTTTAGAGGTATTGAAGATTTAAATATGACAGGCAAAACTAGGCAAAGTAAAAAATGTAGAAAGAAATCTTTGCAGCATTGGGGTAGAAAGGTTTTCTTACCATGTGGAGAGCACATACATCATAAAGACAAAAGTAGATGGATTTGATTAACATCCATTAAAAGTATTCTTTTCTACAGAGGACACAATGGGCAAATCATAGGTGACAGATTTCGAGAAAATATTTGTAAAGTATATGAACAAAAAAGGTTAATATCCAGAATACGTAGGGTAAGAAAGAGGTGGAAAATCTGATAAAGAAAACAGCAAACATACAAATAGGCAACTTACAGAAGGGGAGGCTCAAATAAGTGGATCATGATTATCTGAAGAAATGGCCAACCTCATAATTTGGGAAAGGCAAATTAAAAGAGCAGGGAGATACCCTTTTGTACCCATCAGACTGGCAAAACATTTAAAAAGAGTAAGATAATAGCAAGTGTTGGTAACAATGTAGGGAAACAGGGATCCTCATGCATTGCTAGGAATTATGTGAATGAATATAACCATTTTGGGGAGGAATTTGGACGTGCTTAGAAAATTTAAATTTTTCATGACCCATGAGAGAGCAATTCCACTTCTTTTACATGCCCCATGAGAGAGTAGTTATCCTCCAGTAACTACTCTCACAGGTACACAAAGTAGCTTGTATGAAAATGTTCATCACAATATTGCAATAGAGAGGAATTGGAAATAACCTAAATGCCCATCAATAGGGGAATGGATACATAAAATGTAAAATATACAAATCATGGAATACTATGCAGCAAAGTGAACACACTAGATCCATAGATGAAAACCTAATAAGCTCTCTATAATTATGAAACTGCATGAAATAAAGAAGAAGAAAAAGATGTACAAAATAATATCATTTATGTAAAACAAACACACAAGAGTGGGTGTCCATCTGGAAAAGAGATGGGATTGGGAAAGGCAATAAAAAGGGAAAGAAAGAAAGTGAGATGAATAAAAATAAAAATAAAATAAAACAAAGTGGGTCATGCATGAACTAATGATAGTGGAACTCTGACAGAATTCTAATGAAATGCCATTCTTTGTACGTGAGTCAAAACTCCCTGCCCACCAAAAAGGAAAATAAAATAGAAAGAAATAAGAGAAGGTATAAGAAAGTGCTCAAAGCCATGTCTAGCAACCAATACTTGCTCAGCAAATGTGAGTTTCCTTTTTCCTGATTCATCTTTTTTTTTTTTTCTTTTGAGAGGGAGGCGATGGTGAGTAGGGAGTACTAAGAGCCAAACACCTGGGCATTTGGATCTGTCCATGGATGCCAATTGGTCCACCTGGAAGAGGTGTCCCTACTGGAGGACACCAAATGTGAAACAAGGGCATGTGGTTAGAGACCAACAAGAGGCCTCCACGTCCTAAATGTTTTTCATTGGGATGTGAGCTATCTCTGTCCCTTATGTCCCCAGCCCTACTATCTTTGTACTGAGAACTTAATCCAAAGACCCCAATCAGTAGGGTTGCCAGGCCAGCAGTCCTGGATCCTGTTCACTCAATAGTAGGGAGAAGCTTTTCCTTTTCTCCTGACTGAGCCAACACTACACCTGCCCAGAGAACTTCTGGCTGCTCTGAGAAATGGGCTCCATGGCCAAGACACCTGACAGCTAGTTCAAGGAAACTGCCCTTCCCATATAGGGACACAGGAAGTGAAACTAAAAGAAGTGATGCCGTTAAAGAGGCTTAGCCCACATACTAAGCTAAAGAGTCCCTAGCAGAAAGGTGCTCAGAAAACCTGCTTTTCATTTGCCTTAGCCTCCATCTCTGCTGGAGGGTGATCAGGTTAGCCCAGCCTGGCACAGCCTGAATAGGGCCAGTTCTGGAGATACTAGCCTTCAGGAGCATACCACCAAAGTAGAGAAGTAAAGGAAGGAAGTGGAAAAAGCTTTGCTTCCAAGGGCATGATTTAGGAAGAGCAATCTGTGAGACATGAGTTGTTACAATGGAGCAACCAGACAGGAATGCCTCAAGTCTCCAGTCTGACTTTGAACTAGTTTGTAGCTGAGAGATATTATTCCCTCATAGAGGTCCCAAGACAGAACCAGGCCATTGTTCTAAGAACCACTAGAATGGTATTGTAGGAAAGGAAAAATTCTTCCTCTATCCTTCAAGATATCCCAGCTGATTAAGGATTAAATCAACATGAGGCAGATTGACAGAAAAAAAAAAAACCCACAAAGTTTGTCTACATGCACATGGAAACCCAATGAAGAAATCGAGACCTAAAGAAATGACAAGGCGGCGGCTTTTGTACTTTTTAGACAAAGAGACAATAAATGTATGAGGAATTGATAGTACAAAGAGGACTTAACTTTGGGAGCTTATATTAGTAAGGGATTCTAAACAGAATTTGGGCTGGGGTAGTGAATTAGTAAAAAAAATAACAGGAGTTGTTTCTATAGCCTTCTCAGCCCTGAATATCCTAACTCTGGTGATAAGGATGTCTCTTTACCTCCTTGGACAAGGAAGGGGCCTTTCACATGGAAGACTTATTTCCTGATTTCAGGTGGATAGAGGAGAGTCTGAGCATCCTTCTTGCACAGGATGTCTCTTAAGCAACTTTTATTTAAAATAACCAATATGCCAAAGTGGCACATTTTGAGGCAGTCCCCACACATTGGCCCCTACAGTATAGGTGAGAAAGGAATAGATAAGTATACATGGGGGCATAAAAAGGAAGGGCTTCTGGAAAGAGCAATTATTTATCATTTACTCTCCTTCTCTTCTGAACCAAGCTCCTGCTTGCTGGGATTCTTATTGGGCCAGTGTTAGGACTTGACATTGACCTTAGCTTTGGTTCTGCTAAGGAAGAAGGAGGCTTGGTCCTACCAGGCCACAGAGCTGCTTTGCTGTCTGTCTGGGGAAAAAAGGACTCGGCCATGTGCTGAGCATCAATATTTATGCCCACTTATATCCTTGCCTTCATTGTATCTCTACCTCCACCTCCTCCTCCACTTCCAAGCTGTAGAGCCCTCAGTCCTCCTGGCTCATTCCTCTACATCTGTTGTCTATCTTTCTGTCTCTTTGCTTTCAAGGTCAGGCAATTGGGATTTGCTGATTTATTTTTTTATAAGTTTGAATTTAAAGATTTTGCAGGCTTCCTGCCCAGGAATGCAAGCAGCATGGGGAGTGCCAGTCCACTTGGAGTACTCCTTTGTCGAGCATCTTTGGCAGATTGAGGGAGGGAGGAGGGGCTGGGGCCAGGTGATTGGGGAACACTGCAGGTCATGTGTTCCAAGGCTCACTTTCTTGGCTTTTGTTATCGGCAAAAGGTCTGCCTCCTCCCACTTGGACTCTCAAAGAGATAGGCACTGAGGTTGGAGGGGAGGATGCAGAGAAAGGAAGAATTACTAAGAGTTATGGGACACTTACCATGTGCCTCCGAGGTCAGTACTATTATCATTCCTCAGTTTATAGTCGAGAAAACTGAGACCCAGAGATGATAGATAACTTCCCCAAGGTCTCTGTGGAGATGAGACTCAAAGCCAGGTGTGTTTGACTCCAGTTGTATTGCCCTTAATCATATGGCTGCCCTGTCAAGAGCCCTAGGTTATGCTCCTGACCGTATCACCAATATTTGTGGCTGTTAATGTGAAAACTTTCCTAGGCATCCATTTTCTTTGGTAAAAATGAGAATGACAGCCTTTGTTCTGCCTAATCTCTGGGGTTGCCCTGAAGATCAAATGGGCTAGGGGATATGAAAGATTAAAAAGCCACACCCCCTTGTGGGAGAATGAGGAACAAAATGAATGCTGGTCTGTGAGTTGGGCTGCTGGGGTTTCAGTCATGGCTGTGACCCTCTCTGGTACTGTGACTTTGGGTGAATTACATTGGGTTTGGGTCTCAACAGTAAAATGAAGGAGGTAAACTCAAAGGCCCCATTCAGGTCTATGGCTATGATCATTTCCTCTCTCTCAAGTCTTAGGCCCAGTGTCTGCCTGCTGCTAGAGTGAAATTGTTCCATTCAGCCTTCTTCCTTCACTGTGTTCACAGTGACTGGCTCTGAAATGATTTGAAATGGAAACAGAGTGAGAACCCAAACAGTGTCTATGTCTCCTGCTGTCCCCCTTTCACTCTCTACCAAATGGTGTTGGTCCCAGGTGTCACCATCCCTGCTACTTCTTTGTCATTAATGGGAGAAACGACTGTGCCTTGACCCCACCTTCTTATAGCCCAGCACAGCCCTACTCCCACTGGACCCCTCTGAAGAAAAATGAGTGACATTGGCTTCACTTCGTGTCATCTGATGCTGCCATTGGAGATGTGGGAAGACCTAGTCCCAGGCTTAAGTTGTGAAATGGCTCACAATAACAGAGGCTTGACTGTCATTTGAAGTCCTAAAATGCTGCACTTCCAGTCATATCACGAAGCACCAATTTGTTGGGTATTTGTTATGTGCAAAATACTCTGCTGAGCACTAGGAAGGGAATAATCAGGTATATGAGAAGTTTATAGGCTGGTGGTCATGTGTTCCAAGGCTCACTTTCTCGGATTTTGTTATCAGCGGCCTGCCTCCTCCCACTTGGACTCCCAAATGTGTCTCCTAGTACATGTAGCACTTTGTGTATTTACAAGAGCACTCAGAATATAATTGCATTAGATTCTCAAAACTTCCAGGAGATATGCAGGTCAGTATCATATTCATTTTACAGATGAGCAAACTGAGTCATTCAAGCACATGTGAGACCAGATGCCTGTAAACTTTGAAGAGTAGGAATAGAAAAATAGGTGGCAATTGCGGAGATGTTCAATGATGTAAGGTGGACACATTCTGATGACACAAGGTGGCGAGCCACTGGGAGAGAAGCATTGTGCGAAGGCCTTGTTTTATGTTTAGCAAGCTTATTCTCAGAGAATTGAGGGGGCCAGTTACCAGGACTGTTTTTTATACAGAGGAGTCAAAGCTTAGGGAATTCATGGGGCCTGAGCCCTGTTCTTAGGTCTTCCACGGGTTGAGAAGATGGAGGGGTACTGCAGGATAAGCAGAGAGAAGGGACTAAAGCTTTGTCTGGATATCTTCTGTTGAATCTGCCTTAGGGAGGTTCCAGAATGGAGCCTTAGGATTTTTATAGGAGCCTTAGTCCAAGATGGTATCCACAACATTTGGTTCATGGAGCTTTTAATAAGCCAGTACTGTAGGACAGCCCAGTGTCTTAGCATCTGCCCTAACTAGGAATGCTCTCTGAACCCCAGGAGCTCTGCATGTACCCCAGCCCCCAGTACTATGGCTTCTTTCAAAGGCAGAGCTGGAGGGCACATTTGCCAAGTACCTTAACTAACAAGCAATCTCTTCTCTGGCAGCCCTGCTTAGCCCTTCTGCTAGAATAATTGAGCACAGAAGTATGTGTATATGAGTGTGTGTGTGTGTGTGTGTGTATGTGTGTAAGGGTAGCTGGCAGAACAGCTGCATTGCCTGAAGAGGGGATTCTCTCCCACTTTCCAGTTACTTTACTAGCTACCTCCTTCTCCAGACATCTGATTGAGCTAAGCTTCCTCCTCTCTTTTTTTTGACCCTTCTCAGATTCCTAGGAGGGGCTCCCTGCTCTGTGCCCTAAGGCCACACTGACCCAGGGCCTTACTAAAGCAATACCATAGGATTTTTTCTTTGCCCCCAGGCACGGGGAACCAGATTCTGAATGGAGAAGGACTGAATCAGGGAGTAGAGGGTCCGGGAGCAGGCTCATCTACACATAAGCACACTAGCGAGGCAGTGTGCATAGGGGTTAGGAGCATGGGATATGGAGGTACGTTGTTTACATTCAAACCTTGGTTTTTATCCCACCAGCTGTGTAACAGCTCTGTATCTCAGTTTCCTGGCCTCTAAAAGGGGGATTAATAATAATAATAATAATAATAATACCCTCCTTATAGGGATGTTTTATGGGTTCAATGCATTATGGTCTATAAAGCAATTAGAACAGTGCTAGGCACATACTAAACACTCAGTAACTATTAACTGTAATTGTTTTCCCTTCTCTACCTTCCATCAATAGTCAAGGCAGGATGAGGTAGATCATGGACTCTTCCTTGATCAGTCTTGCTCTTCCAAGGCTGGAGCTTGTCTGACCTTTGAGAACGTGTTATCCCCCCCACTCCAATACAATTGCTATTGATGTTGTTTTAGTTTGCCTTGTAGGGAATAGGCTCAGGAGGATTTGTTCCCAACTCCCAGGCTGCCAGGGATTCATATTAGATAATTGCACTGATGAGGTGCCATGGCACCTTCTCAAGGTTTCTTTCTAAGGATCCTTGGCTCAGCCTCAGCCCAGTGTAATCAGCTTTCAAGCCTTGAAGACCTCTAAAGTGCTGCCTATGTGAGTTCCAACAGTCTCATTCCTTGAGGGTGTAAGGATCTACCTCACACCGAGAACAGAATGGTCTAGATTGGGATTGGCAATAGGTGCCCCAAGCCTCCTTAATCAAGAACAGCTGGAAATGCCAGAGGGAGCTGGGGAGCAGGTCATGGCCTACAGAAGCCAAGGGAAGGCCATCCATACCCCTAGCAAGAGCATGCTCCTCACTGACACCCACCCAATACAACCCTCAAAGAAGTTACCTCAGGAACTTGATCAGCCTAAGGGTATAAGAGAGTCTCAAATCTGTGGAGGCTGAGAAAAATTAAGGCCATCCCACCTAAAGTTTAGCATTAGCACAAGTACAGCCATCTTAGGTCCCTGTGAATAAGTGCTGAACTTTACAGGAAAAACTGCAGAATGTCCTCAATGTCCTTGGCAGGGAATCCCATATCAGAAAGACAAGAGAGCCCACGCCTGCCCCGTAGTAGAAAGTCCCATATTATAATGAGAACAGAGCTCAATGCCCTTGAAAGCCCCATATCAGAATGTAAACAGAACTTGAGAAATTCCTCCACCCCTTCTGAAAATCCCCTAGGCCAGCCTATAAAATACCCAGCTGTAACCCACTTCGTGGTCCAAGTCCCTGCTCCGCTGTGTCGGGTGCACTTGGACCCAAGCTCGAGCTTGCAAATAAACCTTCGTGCGCTTGCATCGGTGTCAGCTCCTTTGGTGGTTTCTCAGATTCGCAATCTTGGGCACAACAAAATCAATGAAAATTCTAGCACAGAGGGAAGAGGAAAAATAGTTTAGAGATCCAGGCCAACTTTGAAGAAGCAGAGAATTATAAATAGCTGAGCTTTTCATTTTTTTCTTTTGGTCAGGGGAATTAGGAGGGTGCTGAATCTGGACAGGATGCAAGAAACATTTGTTCTGCTTGCTATTGGAAGAGATGAGTGCTTGTGAATTCAATTTTCTGCATCGATGTCTGGAGTGATCACATATCACTATAGATTAAGGATCCCCTTGGCGCTACAATTCTCTTTGCAGCAGGAACACCTTGGCCTCCCACCCTCCCTACCAGCCCTCTGCACACAGTTGCTGCTACTTCTGGCTTTCCCAGGGTCTGGGCATACCCCTTTGCAGGATTCGGTGGCACGATGTTGGCTGACACTTGGATTTAAATTTGTTCCATATGTACTAAAGGTAGCTTTAGATTGGACATTGTGAGTGAGGGTGGCAGCATAGCCCTGACCCTTGCCCCCAGCCAATGAAGTCAGCTTAGAGGACTCCAGAGGAGGTTGGAGCTGAAGGCTTGAGTCTGGAAGAAAAACAGTATTCATACCACAAAGTCCTTTAAAGAGGCCGATCCTTAGTAGAGGGTCATCTCACTTGGGGCTTTGGTGTTTGGGATAGGATGAGGGCTGCAGTATGGTCCTACTCCTGAGGGTTAGGTAAGAATGTGCTGCCAAGAAGACACTGGCTAGGAGGAAGTTGGGAGTGTAGAATCTAGACAAGGTGCTTGCCAAGTCAAGTCAGCCCTTAGTCTATGGGGATGTAGGAAGGAATTAAAGAAAGAGAACTACGATGTATTAGGCCTCCATGATTATGTGTCAGGCAGAGTGCCATGGCTTTCCTATAATGATAATAGTTAACTTTTATTGAGCACCTACTATGTGTCACGTACTTCTTGTACATGATTTTACTTAATCTTTACAACTACTCTCTGAGTTTGGCATTATTATCTCCACTTTTCAGTTAGGCATCAGAAGCTCAGAAAAATTAAGTGACTTGCCCAAAATTGCATGCCTTGTACAGAACTGAGAATTGATTCTACTTCTGACTGACTTTGAAGCTGGTGCTCATACTACTTAGGCATTCCTCAGTGTAAAACCCTCAGAATCTTTGTCCTAGGAAATTCTCTAGGAAAAAAGAATTTCTTGATTGTATTAGTCAAGATAGGTTAGGATAAATATTTTTAAAGATTTTATTTATTTATTCATGAGAGACACAGAGAAAGAGAGAGAGGCAGAGACACAGGCAGAGGGAGAAGCAGGCTCCATGTAGGGAGCCTGACGCAGGACTCGATCTCAGGTCTCCAGGATCACGCCCTGGGCTGAAGGCACCACTAAACTGCTGAGCTACCTGGGCTGCCTGAATAGGATAAATATTATAAATGAATATCTTCCAAATCTCAATGGTTTAATGCAACCACCAAATATTTTTTATCCATGTCACAGTCCAATGCTGCTTGGAGAGAGTAATGATGGGTTGGACTGGTGAGCACTGATCTACATAGTCATTCAGGGACCCATGCTCATTTCATAGTATGGCTTGGCCACCTTTATGTCCCTGAAGCCCTTTACTGGATTCTCTGCATTGTGCTAACAAGTGAGGGGAAAGAGAGAAGGTAGAGGAGGCATACCCATTCTTAATTGCCACAGCCTGGAGGAGACACACATCACTTCTGCTCACATTCCAAAATAAGGATGACCACCTCATTGCAAGGAATCCTGGAAATGTAACTTGCTGGTGGGCTGTACGATGAGAAAATGGGTTCGGTGGGATCTGTACAGTCTCTGTCACACTGATCCGATACTCTAGTATAATCCCCTGAAGTATCAGCTGTGCTGATTACTAGCTTGTGACTTTGGATGGGTTACTTAACCTCTCTGTATCTCAATTTCCTTAATCACAGAATGCAGAGAATAGTAGTATCTATTATATAATGAAGATTGCATAAGGATTAATACATGTGAAGCACTTCTCTCAGAGCCTAGTGCATAACAAATGCTTGATAAATGGCTTCTAGCTGGAAACTTTATTCTTTTCATCTTTTAGAGACCTTATATCCACATAACCATATTGGAGATTCTGAGAAGTCTTGAAGTAGAAACACTTATTATTTTCAACTTTGGTTAAGCCAGCCTTTTCTCAACAGAGCCCTGCAGAACCTTCTTTTTAACATTATACCTTTCAATATCCAGTGGAACTAACTGACATCCTCTGGAACCTGCTTTGGGAAACTCCACTCTCCTTCCAGCTGAGACTCCAATAAAATATTTTGGAGCTTTGGAGATGCTTCCATTTGATGTTATTGATACTTTCGTTCCTATTCATTATCTCCTCTTTGGAGAGGGGATAGTTGGAGGCTCTTTTTTAAAAAATGCCTGCCTGTATCAGCTATGCTGCTGGAAACAGGGAAAGAGGCATTGTGTCTTTGTTGAGGCTGGGGCTTTCTAAGGGGAAGAGTGGAAATTCAGCTAGTGGCTCTGGTGGCTGTGGGATAAACAAGAGAATGGAAGTCCAGATGGACAAAGTCAGCTCTCCATTCTACCCTTCCATGAATACCCATCTCAAGAATATCATGGATTATTCCAATGATTCTATTCCCCTCTTAAATCTATGAGTGGAGATGGGGAAATGTTCTCTGATTATTTAATAAAGACCATCCATGAATAAGGCACCATACTAGGCCAGGGCTTTGTGGAGAGAGGATAGCTGGAGCTGGTCCCTAGAACTCTTACACATGGGCTATATGTAGCATACCCTCTGCCTTTGCTAGCCACAGTGCCCTGTGGGAAGGCCCTGAACATGAGCTTAGGCAGCTCAGAAGCAGCCACTGTACTAGCCGATTCTCAGGAAGGATCCACTGTATTTGAAATAGTTTGCCCCTACTGTCCCTTTCTGAAGACTCTAGACCCTCCTCCTTGGTCCTGTCTCTCTGGCTTCCTCCTTTCCTGCTGGCCCAGAAAAGGAGCCCTTCTTATCACACCTGAAACCAGGGATGACTGATAGCAGCTTTAGCTCTACTCTTACTGCTATAGGCTGCCACCTGCTCACCAAGCCACACTAAATGAAAGTATAATCCAAATAAAGTACCATTAGTCAGAGACGGTCTCCAGGTAAACTGCCCTGTTCTCTTAACACACACTTGAAGATCGCTGTCCTTAAACCGCAGCTACATAAAAATGGCTAGAACTTTCTTCTTTGCCTGCCTCCTTTTTTTTATCTCTTCACCACCCTTGAGACTTTCTTGACTGGTAATTATCCTAAAGCAGACAAGCCTAGGTCAGTGAATACTCACACTTCTTCATCTGAGGGCTCTCACAGCTGTGACTCATGCCCACATCAGCCAGCACATCTGCCCCCTCCTCTTAAGAGTGTTTCCTTTAGCATCTCAACACATGGTACCAGATGGGAGGGAGAGAAGGGGAGGCAGTAGGTAATGTCATTTCAGGGAGGCTAAAGTAAGCTCTTTGGTATGAAGGACATATCTTATACCCTTTCTGAACCCCCTCCTCCACCACTACTTCAACACAAGGTGGGCAGGAGGCTGACAGCAGTAAGAATTCACTTCATCCTTGCTGGGTTACTGACAGCCAATTTTCTGCTGTCAGCACTAAATAGAAGTTCCACAGTGGCAGCTCTGGCTCCTCCCTTCATGCTCCCTTACAACCCTAGTGCTGACCTAGCAGCCTCACCAGACTGGCTCTGCTGGCCCATGAGCTCCTCAGCTCCCCAGTGCTCAGCCTGGAAGGGGCCTGAAGAAGGAGGTTTGCCTGGTTTTGTTCTGTGCAAATGTGGTTGGGTGATTCAAGTAATCAGGTGCAGAGCTTGGACGTATCACAGGACACATCAAAATACATCATCACCCACCTACCCACAACACACACATACTCACACATGCACGATTTGATGAGCAACCACTGTGTGCAAGCTTAATGAAAGTATTTGAAGTGGCTGGGAACAATCCTAGAGGGAATGATATATCAATATGTCAACAAAGAGTAAGATGCAACTTACCCGAAAATGGATTTTTTTTTTTTAAGAACGATTGCTAGGAACCTAGAATCTCCCTTAAAACACTCTTTTAAAAGCAGCATGACAGGGACACTTGGGTGGCTCAGTCATTTAAGTGTCTGCCTTCTGCTTAAGTCATGATTCTGGTTGTCCTGGGATCAAGCCCCTCACCCCCCAAAATCAGGCTCCCTGCTAAGCAGGGAGTCTGCTTCTCCTTCTGTTCCTCCCCCACTCACGCTCACTCACTCACTCTCTCTCAAATCTCTCTCTCAAATAAATAAATAAAAATATTTTTTAAAAAAAGCAGCATGACATAATGCAGGGAACAAGCCCTGGGTTCTTATGTGGGTTTCTCTGCTTACTAACTGGGTAGTCTTGGGAAAGTTATTTAAATTCTCAGAGTCTCAGTTTCATTATCTACAAAAATGGTGATGTTAATAATTTCTTCTTTGTAAAATAATATGTGTATTACTCTGTATCAAGGGAGAATGCACATGGTAGGGAATCATGGGGTGTTTCAGGATTTGGATGTAAGGGGTTTGGGAGAGGGTTTAAAGAAGTAGGGTTTCACTCTGAATTAGATACTGTCAGGAAGCAGAAGTATGTCTATAATTGGATATCTCAAAAAACCTTATCTAAAAAGAGGGAAGATTAGAGCTAAGATAAAGATGTAATTTAAGAAGTAGGAGTCACTTGGATTAGCCAGAATTGGGAGAAGTTTGGTCATATCTATGGCTTTAATACTGTTCATATTTTGTCTGTGTTCAGATTTGATTACACAGTGTTTTTTTCCACTTTAATCCTCTCCCAATTGAGCTGTTTCAGCCCCCATAGTGGTCCTTTTTGGTCTGGATCCATCATGGTCACAGAATGGCCTGTTTGATATTAATGTTCTATGACATTGTTTGGCAGGAGAAAAATAAGGCCCATATGATACTACTAAGCCAGGTCCTTGTCAGGGGCTGCTTGTTTCTTTCTTAGTGCCTCCTTTATAGCCAAGGGCAGATGAAATCTGGCTGTAAGACACTAATCAGTGATATCCAGATTTTCACCATTGCCAAGATTTTGCTGACCTGGAGGTTGTTTAGAGAACCTAGTCTGTAGTAAGCCTAGTGTTAATCTGTTCTGCTCCTTATGCTGCAGGATGAGTTGTTTAGTCCTGCAATGTGATACTGGTTGCAGTAGCATTTGAATCTACCAACTGTAATACTAACAATTATCAGAAACAAGATGATAATTAGTCAAGGAAACAAGTGGCTTTCCCCTGCTCCCTGATTGTTTTGTTTATCTTATGTAAAGAGGCATAGCAAGAAGTACGTGCTATAGGGTAAAATTCCCCTTGACTAGTTAAAAGGGAATAAAAGGTAATGGGATATATTGATATATGTATTTATATATCCATAACAGCCCTGGCTAGTGAATTTAGATTAGTTTCTTGGGCTTTCTGAGTAGAGGTTATGTTACTTATTTATTTTTAAAGATTTTACTTATTTATTCATGAGAGACACACACACACAGAGGCAGAGACATAGGCAGAGGGAGAAGCAGGCTCCCTGTGGGGAGCCTGATGTGGGACTCAATCCCAGGATGCCAGGATCATGCCTTGAGCCGAAGGTTACTGAGCCACTCAGGTGTCCCGAGGCTATGTTATTTATGACTTTTTCTAGAGTCAGAATAAATGTTGAACCATCTTTTTCAGTTGTGTTATCTCTAATGTGGGAACCATAGCTTGAATAGTATCCATGAAGAAGCAGTCAGTTATTCCTTCTGGGGAATTCTCCAGGGTAGCTGTGTATGCCCCATTTGGGAGGTAATTGGGTAATTTGAGAGTAATTTTAAAATGATTTCTAGAGAAACATGATCCTCTGAAGGAGTGGTAATTTAAATATCTGAAAGTCTCTAAGAATTACCCTGAATACACAGTATTAGTGTGATGTCTGATATCCACAAATGAAGCTGTACCCTAGTGGGGTATAGACTATATCGGGAGCAAAAGTATCATTTATGACAATAGCAATGAGCTTGTTTTTATGTCCTTCTAAATTAACAGGGTTTTTTTTTTTTAATTTTTATTTACTCACGATAGTCACAGAGAGAGAGAGAGAGAGAGGCAGAGACACAGGCAGAGGGAGAAGCAGGCTCCATGTACCGGGAGCCTGATGTGGGATTCGATCCCGGATCTCCAGGATCGCGCCCTGGGCCAAAGGCAGGCGCCAAACCGCTGCGCCACCCAGGGATCCCCTAAATTAACAGGGTTTTTTGAGTAAAGTTGAACGGTTCTTGTAGAGCAGGCTGAAGGATCTCTGAAGGTCTGCGTAGGATGTAGAGAATTCCCTAAGAGAAATAAGCAGAAAGTTGTTCCTTCTTCAAGTAAATGAAGAAACCTAATTGGGTTTTGAGTGCTGTAGCAACTGACAGTGTGAAGGGGAAAGCAATATTTCCTAGGGGGTTAGGCCACTAGCTGAAAATTGGTGAATGTTTTTTGTCCATAAAAATTTGTACAGCACAAGGAACCACTGGGTTTAGTGGAGATCTAGAACTAAGCTAATTGAAGTTTTTATGTTTTGCTCTTGCTTGTTATAGCTCTTAGACAAGGTGTTTTGTCTTAGCTACTGGATCTAATGAAGGACTGAAATAAGAAATATACCTTTGACCATTCCCATGTAATTAAGTTAGTACCTCTGTGCCTACCCAGAAAGTTTATAACAAAAAGAAAAAGCAAGGTTGTGAATCTAAAATCCTGGAAAAATCTTTTGGTAGAGATGTATTGTTATCAGTCTTTGTGCTTAAATATATTTAACTTGAAAAATTTTCAACACAGAAAGATATCAGTAGTTGCTTATATCTGAAAGATAAACTCCATTTTTCATACAGATTACTTTAATACTAAGTTTGGTAGATAAAGATCTTTTTTTAAAAAAATTAATTTATTTATTCATGAGGGGGAGAGAGAGAGGAGAGAGAGAGAGAGAGACAGAGACAGAGACACAAGCAGGCTCCATTCCATACAAGGAGCCTGACATGGGACTCAATCCCCAGTCTCCAGGACCATACCCTGGGCTGAAGGCAGCGCTAAACCGCTGAGCCACCTGGGCTGCCCGATAAAGTTCTTATAATAGTGTGACTCAAAAGTTAGGGAAATTTAGAGAAACTTAATTGTTCTTATTGTCCTTTCATTTATGAGGTGAATAGGCATATCTTTTTGTTACTTAGTGTCCATTTTAGAAAATTCAAATATGGTTTAGGCATAAAAGTCATCTTAATAGTTTTGTTATTCTGCATTTGGGAAAGGCAAAATTAAGAATAGTTAAAGGCACCTGGGTGGCTCAGTTGGTTGGGCATCTGACTTTTGGTTTTGGCTCAGGTCATGATCTCATGGGTCCTGGGATAGAGCCCCATGTCAGGTTTCTTGCTTGTCAGGGACTTGGCTTCAAGATGCTCTCCCTCTACTCTGCCCACTAGTGCTCGCAGGCACACAAGCACGTGCATGTGCACTCTCTCTCAAAAACATAAAGAATCTTAAAAATAGAGAATAGTTGTTAGTAGGACAATGTAAATCATAACTAAAGGAAGAAATATTTATTGTTAACATTATAAAATTACCTAGTAATAAACAACGTCTATCAGGAAATTAACTTTTTTTTTAAAGTAAAGAATTGCTTTTTTTTTTTAAAAAAAAGATTTTATTTATTTATTCATGAGAGATACAGAGAGAAAGGCAGAGACACAGGCAGAAGGAGAGGCAGGAGCCTCAAATTTATGGTCAACTAATATTCGATAAAGGAAGAAAGATTATCCACTGGAAGAAAGACAGTCTCTTCAATAAATGGTGCTGGGAAAATTGGACATCCACATGCAGAAGAATGAAACTAGACCACTCTCTTTCACCATACACAGAGATAAACTCAAAATGGATGAAAGATCTAATGTGAGACAGGATTCCATCAAAATCCTAGAGAAGAACACAGGCAACACCCTTTTTGAACTCGGCCACAGTAACTTCTTGCAAGATACATCCAACGAAGGCAAAAGAAACAAAAGCAAAAATGAACTTTTGGGACTTCATCAAGATAAAAAGCTTTTGCACAGCAAAGGATACAGTCCACAAAACTAAAAGACAACCTACAGAATGGGAGAAGATATTTGCAAATGACCTATCTGATAAAGGGCTAGTTTCCAAGATCTATAAAGAACTTATTCAACTCAACAGCAAAGAAACAAACAATCCAATCATGAAATGGGCAAAAGACATGAACAGACATCTCACAGAGGAAGACATAGACGTGGCCAACATGCACATGAGAAAATGCTCCGCATCACTTGCCATCAGGGAAATACAAATCAAAACCACAATGAGATACTACCTGACACCAGTGAGAATGGGGAAAATTAACAAAGCAGGAAACCACAAATGTTGGAGAGGATGCGGAGAAAAGGGAACCCTCCTGCACTGTTGGTGGGAATATGAAATGGTGCAGCCACTCTGGAAAACTGTGTGGAGGTTCCTCAAAGAGTTAAAAATAGACCTGCCCTATGACCCAGCAATTGCACTGTTGGGGATTTACCCCAAAGATACAGATGCAATGAAACTCCGGGACACCTGCACCCTGATGTTTCTAGCAGCAATGTCCACAATAGCCAAACTGTGGAAGGAGCCTCGGTGGATAAAGAAGATGAATGGATAAAGAAGATGTGGTTTATGTATACAATGGAATATTCCTCAGCCATTAGAAACGACAAATACCCACCATTTGCTTCAATGTGGATGGAACTGGAGGGTATTATGCGGAGTGAAATAATTGGAGAAGGACAAACATTATATGGTCTCGTTCATTTGGGGAATATAAATAATAGTGAAAGGAAATAGAGGGGAAGGGAGAAGAAATGGGTAGGAAATATCAGAAAGGGAGACAGAACATGAAGACTCCTAACTCTGGGAAACGAACTAGGGGTGGTGGAAGGGGAGGAGGGCGGGCGGGGGGTGAAGGGGTGAAGGGCACTGAGTGGGGCACTTGACGGGATGAGCCCTGAGTGTTATTCTGTATGTAGGCAAATAGAACAATAAAAAATAAATTTATTATTAAAAAAAAAAAGGAGAGGCAGGCTCCATGCAGGGAGCCTGATGTGGGACTCAATTCCGGGGCTGAGCCAAAGGCAGATGCTCAACCTCTGAGCCACTCAGGCATCCCAAGAATTGCTTTTTTATTTTTCATTTTTTTACTTCTTTTTTATTTTTTTAATAAATTTATTTTTATTGGTGTTCAATTTGCCAACATATAGAATAACAGCCAGTGCTCATCCAATAAAATGCCCCCCTCAGTGCCCACCCCCTGTCCACCTCCCCTAGTTCATTTCCCAGTTAGGGGTCTCTCATGTTCTGTCCCCCTTTCAGATATTTCCCACTCATTTTTTCTCCTTTCCCCTTTATTCCCTTTCACTATTTTTTATATTCCCCAAATGAATGAGACCATATAATGTTTGTCCTTCTCCGATTGACTTCTTTTATTTTTATTTTTATTTTTTTTTCAATTGATTTATTTCACTCAGCATAATACCCTCCAGTTCCATCCATGTCGAAGCAAATGGTGGGTATTTGTCATTTCTAATGGCTGAGTAATATCCCATTGTATACATAAACCTGCACCCCTGTGTTTACAGCAGCAATGTCCACAATAGCCAAACTGTGGAAGGAGTCTTGGTGTCCATCGAAAGATGAATGGATAAAGAAGATGTGGTTTAAGAATTGCTTTTTTAGCCTTTCTGCCGCCATCCTGGTTGCGTGTGGTTTACTGTGATCGCCATGTCTTCTCACAAGTCCTTCAGAATCAAGCGATTCCTGGTCAAGAAACAAAAGCAGAATCGTCCTATTCCCCAGTGGATTTGGATGAAAACTGATAATAAAATCAGGTACAACTCCAAGAGGAGACACTGGAGAAGAACCAAGTTGTGTCTATGAGGAAGCATCGCACATCATGAAATAGCAAACATAATTGGCACACATATTTAAGGTGCATGAAGATCACATGTTCCTATCCTATCAATATGGAAACATCCTTCCTACCTGGCCAATAGACATGTCTTATCAAGGGAATGATTTTCTCTGTTACTATGCCTCTATACCAGTAGGTTGGTTCAGTAATAAATGTGAGACCTTTCAGCTGAGCTGCTGTTGTGTCCTGATTTGTGAAGTACTGAATTCCCCCTCCTGTCAGATCTCACATAGCACTGTCTGATAGAACTTTCTGCAGTGATAGAAATGGCCCTTGACAATGAAGTATTTAAAGTGTGGCTAGGGGACGCCTGTGTGGCTCTGTCTGCTAAGCATCTGCCTTTGGCTCAGGTCTTGACGGGGAGTCAGCATATCTCCCTCTCTCTGCTCCTCCCCCTGCTCATGTGCTTTCTCTCAAATAAAATCTTTAAAAAAAAAAAAAAAGAATTGCTTTAAAAAAATATTTTAGCAGCCCTGGTGGCTCAGTGGTTTAGCACCGCCTTCAGCCCAGGGCCTGATCCTGGAGACCCAGGATCAAGTCCCACATTGTTGCTCACTGCGTGGAGCCTGCTTCTCCCTCTGCCTGTGTCTCTGCCTCTGTCTCTCAGGAATAAACACATATTTATTTGAGAGAGAGAGAGAGAGCACACAAGTTGGGGGGGAGGGTCAGAAAGAGAGGGAGAAGCAGACTCCCCACTTGAGCTTGAGCAGGGAGCTTGACACATGGCTGGATCCCAGGATCCTGTGATCTTGGCCTGAGCCAAAGGCAGACGCTTAAAGACTGAGCCACTCAGGTGCCCCCAAAAAGTAAGGGATTGTTTAAAACACAATTTTAGAATATGGCCCGAAGCTTTGACGGTTAACAGAATAATTTGGTGACAAAAAGGAACCTCTATTAATCTGATCATAGACTTAGTCATCCTACATAAAAAAGACCCACATTCTAATTTTACTCCTTTGCGACGTTATTCGTGTAATAATTTGTAGTAAAGGATTTATTCATGTATCTTTACTTATGCATACACAGATACATAAATATGAAATGGGCAATAATCTCAAGCTTTTAATTATAGTTTTAAATATAATCAACTTATCGGTATATTAAAGAAAATATACGTTATATTAAATACCTATGACAACTTTATTTTATTTTTATGACAACTTTTTTAATGAGTAAAATGAAAATAATATCCATTATCTTAAATGCATATTTCTGTTTCCCTATAATTGTTGTACCAAGTACAACTAACCATTTATATTAATTCTTATCTTCAATCAAAAGAACTAACTTTTCTTTCTTTAAACATAAGGGACAACTACAGAACAGAAAGTAAAGAATTATTTAGCTATTTTTACTCCATGAGTAATTATTTCTTATTTTAACAGTTTTAGGAAGCCAAATATATATAAAATATTCAAAAGTATTTGCATATTTTGTTAGTTGATTGCCATAAAAAAGCAGGAATAAATATGTTTGTATCTGGTTTGCTTTTTTTCTTTTTGAAAGTATCCAGATATCCAAAGATTATTTGTAATTAACTTAGGTCTAATATCTTAAAATTATCTAAGAATCTAGAAATTATAATTTAGCTAACATACTGAATTCTTATGATTTATAGCATTTTAAGAATTTCATACTATTAAACTTTTGAAAAGATATCCATTATTACTATTCTATTTAGTTGAATACAATTTTCTACTCCTAATTTCAAATTAAACACATTTGGAAACAGTGGTGATTGTGGAGGCTGAGAAAAATTAAGGCCATCCCACCTAAAGTTTAGTATTAGCACAAGTATAGCCATCTTAGACCCCTGTGAATAAGAGCTGAACTTTACAGGAAAAACTGAAGAATGTCCTCAATGTCCTTGGCAGGGAATCCCATATCAGAAAGACAACAGAGCCCATGCCCCGTAGTAGAAAGTCCCATATTAGAATGAGAACAGAGCTCAATGCCCTTAAGCACCATATCAGAATGTAAACAGAACTTGAGAAATTCCTCCACCCCTTCTGAAAATCCCCTAGACCAGCCTATAAAAAACCCAGCTGTAACCCACTTCGGGGTCCAAGTCCCTGCTCCACTGTGTCGGGTGCACTTGGACCCAAGATCGAGCTTGCAAATAAACCCTCGAGTGCTGGCATCGGTGTCAGCTCCTTGGTGGTTTCTTGGATTCGCAATCTTGGGCACAATAGTGATGTAGGTTTGGGAGCGTTGGTTAAGTCTGGAGCCAATGGCCAAAAAAGAATTCTTGAGACATCTCTGGTGCAAAAAATGTGATTTTATTAAAGCATGGGGACGAGACTCATGGGCAGAAAGAGCAAATACACTATGGTAGTGAGGAATGGCTGAATTGGGGAAGGTAAGGAAAAAGGGAAGTGTCCAAAAGGACTTTCATACACTAAAGAAGGGCCTCAGGATACTGGAGACCTTGCTGTTGTCCAGCTGAGGTTGTTTTTCCATCTAGCAAAGTATTACTCCCTTATCAGTGATAAGTTATTTAGGAAGTTTGAATTACAAAAAATTTAAATCTAGTCTTGAATAAACCAAAATAGTGAACTAAAGATAACGAATCACATCAAAATTCTTTTTTTTTTTTCTTAAGTAGGCTCCAAGCCCAGCATGGAGCCCAACACAGACTTGAGCTCAGGACCCTGAGATCAAGAATCAGATATTCAACCAACTGAGCCACCTAGGTTCCCCTCAAATTCTTCCTTTATCCTGAAACTAAAGCCTCTTCTTATTTTATTACAGCTATAGAACAAGGCTATTATGTAAATATACTTTTCAGTGCACACAAAAAGTAACATGGTTTAGTAATTTTTAAAATTTTCTTTTAGACAAATTTGACTTTATTTGAACTAGATATTCCTAGGGTACATACAAGACAACTAAATTATTTTGTGGAAAATTAATATTTAAAGTTTCATAAGAGAGGATAAAGAAAGTGGGACAGAATAAAGTAAAAAGGAAAGAGAGAGCCAACTACAGTCAAATATGTAATTATCACTATAAAGGGCTGGTTAAGTTTCCTCTGCAAGGTGAAGAAAGAAAGCTAATCTGTAGAAATACAGATTTTGAGGTATGCACACACAAAAAGAGTGGCATGTAACTGGTTTTGATATAACATGGATCCTTGACAAGTTTTTCAAGCTGTATAATTAAAAAGGCAACATTTATTAATCTCCTAAATGTGGAGACCAAGGAGATGATATCTCCTAACTTAACAACAACAAAAAAACCCGATCTCCCTTTTAGACAAACAAGATAATCATGAGGGTTTCTTTTGCTTTTTGTTCTAAAGTGCCTCTTATTCTTGTCCAAAGCTCCTCAAAGGGGACACTGCAATTTTAAAATATTCCTCGTGAAACTGTACTAGTTGGAGGGATAAGCATACAATTTAGCATAATGGGGAGCAAACATGAAGGAAGCAGATGTTTAGCCAGGAAGGGGTGCATTTTTAGACTGAGAAAATCCTGTGAGAACTCAACAATTTGTAAAGATGGTGGTAATGAACTTTGCCTTCAGAGTTTGGTCAAAGGCAAACATCACCAATCCAAGGCTAAGCAAAACCCTCTGAGTCTGGGTAAATGAAGCTAAAGAAAGCAGGTCTCGGGGACACAAAGACAAGATTGAGAAGTCTTTATAAGGTTTTGAAATGATAAACTGAGATAAAGTTTGTCTAAAAGACACTGGTCTGAGGAGACTTTCTGAATGTCTCAGTTCCTGGGGCCAGTGCAAGGAAAAGCTTATTGAATCTATGTCACTCTTTCCCTATAGACCTTTCCTCTTATAAGCAACATTAAAGACACTACACAAGCAGACAGACTATAGGAGCATGTGTAAAAAGGCTAGAAAACAGTTTCATCAAGGAACAATACCAATTCTGATTAGATAGCCAAAAATACTCCCAAGGGATCTCATTTCTAAAAAATCAAAATAAACCCAAAGCTGAAGAACTTCAATGAAATATCAGAGCTCAATTCAGCATGAATTTACATCCCAGATATGGGCAGGTTGGTACCTCAAACAGGTAGACATGAGGAGTCTAAGATGTGGTCACTATTACTAAGTGGAAGAGCTGGGTCCAAGGCATTGTTTCAAGTGAATTTCAGTGACCCTCGGTTTCTGTCAATGCCCTCCAGCCAAAGACCACAAGGAGTGCACCTGGGTTTGAACAAATTAGGCTTCTTGCTTTGTGCCATGAAGACAAACACAAGGGAGATAGTGGGGATGCTGAGGTGTCTCTCTTTGTTGAAATGAACAATAATTCCAATTTGATCAACCCCAGGCATGTCCTGGTGGTCTTTGGCTGAAGGGCATTGACAGTGCATGAAATCAGGTAGTCTACATTTCAGCTTCTGCCACTTACTTACTGTATGACCTTAAGCAAATCACAAGTTCTCTGATACTCAGTTTGCTTATTTGTAAATTATAACATAGTACCAGTATCTACTTCTTTTGGCTATTCTAAGACCTAAAAGTAAAATTTGTTTAAAAAACAGAAACAAAAAAAAGGGTGCCTGGGTGGCCAAAGCATCTGCCTTTGGCTTGTGTCATGATCTCCTGGTCCTGGGATTAAGCCCTGCATCAGGCTCAACAGGGAGTCTGCTTCTCTCTCTCTTTCTTTCTCTTACTCTGCCCCTCCCCACTGCTCACACGCTCTCTCTCTCTCAAATAAATGAATAAAGTCTTTAAAAATAAAAAATAACAACAAAACAAAACAAAAGTGATAGGTTGGGTCTCAATTGGTGCCTAGACTAAGTAGCTCAGGAACCTAGTGGCCTAGTGAATCTGGGTGCCTGTGTTTTGCTGCTGAGTGAGCAGTGAGTACTGCTCTATTGGCTCTGGAGTTGGCCTTAGAGTGAGGCTTGTATCTTGCAGTATGCCCTACTCCCCCAGTTAGGGAACCGTTCATTTGAGAGAAATTTCTCCAACCCTATCTTGGACATATTTGTCCTCTAATTGTAGTGTACTGGGTAGTGGGAAGAAGACTAGACTCAGAGTGAGAAAAGCTGGGTTTCAATCCTAACTCTTCCAGTGCTAGCTGTGGGCTTCAGAAGTCTCAGTGTACTCGTGGGTAAAATGGGTATAAAAACCCTACTTCTTGTGTTGTACAATTAGCAGAGATTGTGTTTGTGTAAGAGGAGTGAGGTGATAAAATTATTCTTTCATCAGTTGACACCAAGGTTTATGTTAAGAAGAGGACACTCCTTTTTAAGGAAAATACTCCAATATGCCAATTGCAAGGAAGAAGGAGAAACTCTGATGGAAAGGACTGGAAGATAACATGTATGTAGCTAAACTGCCCCTCATAAGAAACAAACATGAATTTGTGATGGGACAAAGAAGAAAAAAAAAGGAATAGGAGAAGGGAGAAAGATGCAAGAACGAATCCATGGCAGAAGAATGGTTTGCACAGAGAAGTCCCAAGTAGTAATGTAACCAAGGATTTTTATTTTTTATTTTTTAAAAAATTTTTATTTATTTATGATAGTCACAGAGAGAGAGAGAGAGAGAGAGACAGAGAGAGAGAGAGGCAGAGGGAGAAGCAGGCTCCATGCACCGGGAGCCCGACATGGGATTTGATCCCGGGTCTCCAGGATCGCGCCCTGGGCCAAAGACAGGTGCCAAACCGCTGCGTCACCCAGGGATCCCTGTAGCCAAGGATTTTTAAATGAAGGAATGTTTAGTAATCAATTTTTAATTGTTTGTATTGCTGTAACATATGCCCCTTCATCTACTCAAACTTTGATAAATTCTGTTACTTGCATAAATGCTTCACGTGAGAGATTTTCAAAGAAATCCAGGAAGAAAAGCAGCATTCCCAATTTGGTATAATGAAAAGCAGAAAGAATAAAGTGGCCATGGAAGATGAACTGGGGATGAATCAGAAGCTCATTAGGAGCCTAAAATCAGAACCACATTGGCCATAGGATTCTGAGCTCCCTCAGAATTCTTAGAAACCTTTCACCTGACTGTGAAAGGATAGGCTGACCCTCTGCTTACTGGATCTGGCTTACTTAACGCTGGGCAGGCACAGGTAGGTACTCCATACTAGTTGTGTCTGAATCTTCATTTAGTTAATGTCTTTAATATGCTTTCCAGACATGATTGTAGGCTTCTTCAGGCTAGGAGTGTGTCTAGAAAGGCTCCCATTTTTTTGTATTACCCTCAAAGCCTGGCAAAGTACTGGATACAGGATAAGAAGGAAGAGAGAAAATAAACAGGGAGAAGGTCAGGCTCTAAGTATTGACAACTGCCACTTATTGTGCTATGCCCTAGACTGGGGTGGGACATGAACTTAGTTTGGCTTGCTACAAAACCCAAACTCCTGACCGTTACATTATGCAGCCTGCCTCAGGCCTCATCCCATCTTGCCTTGCCTCAATCTTACCTAAAGCTAGATGACACCAGTTCATCCGTTGACACCAAGGTTTCCTTTGGGACCAGGGTGTCTATTGCCTAGGAAGAGGCAGGCAAGGATGGAGGAGTGCATTAACCTCTCCTTGCTTTAGGGGCTGGAGGTGGGCACAGCTCCATAGAGTCTGCCCACAGTCTCAGATCCGGGGCTCAGTGTCCCTCGTGTCCTCCTGGATGTTATAGAGAAAGTCCCACAGAAATGGAGTTCTCAGGGGAGGAATAGCTGGAGGGTAGGGGTGCCTGCCCCATACTACTAGATGGCAAGAGGAGCTCATACTAGTGGGAGAGTAGCTGCCCAGCCCTCCTGGGCTTGGCCAGGGTTAGGGGAAAAGAGGGGGAAAGCAAGTCTCAGGATCCTAACAGACTAGGGCAGGGCTATCTCCCTGTGTGGGTCATTTGTTTTAATTTCTGGCACCATGATTTGTAGCAACATGTGTTTACCTGGAGTGCCCCACTCACAGCTTGAAAGCTGAGGCTCCCTTTCTTCTCCATCTTGGCTGCTGGCACAGTTTCCCAAGGAAGGCACCCCAGCCCCAGAGGGTAGACAATCTGCTCCATAGGAAGTGTCATCTATAGCCCAGAGTGACTTTTACCTGAACAAGCAGTCACAGCTGAAGGGCTTGGCCTGATTTCTCTGAAAGGGACAGCACACTTAAAAATATTGTGTGTATATAAAATAATAGTTATTTGTTTTTGGAGGGGGTAGAATCATATCTCTAAAAAGGCAGTCCTGAGCAGCAGTGTTGAAAGAGGCCTGAGAAATTGCCTGAGAGGGAGGCAGATGTAGCCCTTATTGTTTGTGGGACCAACAGAGGGGCAGGGAGGGACTCTGTTTCCCTGGAAGGCAGAGGAAGCAGATCGAAGACCTTATTTGCTTTCAAGGGCTTATGTCTTCTCCTCCCATGGGTACCAGGGCAAGAACAACCCCTCTTCTCCATCTAGCTGTGATTGGAAGAGAGCCCTGGGAGTCCTTTCCTGTCAATGGGGGCAGCCCTTGTTTAGGAAGAGGTCAGTGTTTCAGGGACGTGAACAAAGAAGGGTATGGGCAGTGTGGGTGGTGTAGAGGGAGTGGGAGCTGGCCAACCTGACACAGCAAGGGCTTCACTTTCAAGATATACCTGCCACCGTGGAGCAGACTCAAGGGGCCTGCACACTGCTGTCCCTTCATCTACCTGAAAGATTTTTCCAATGAGATTTCTCAGAAAAAGTAATAAGTGCATATAATTACAAATTCCCACCATACTAAAAGGCATAGAGTGAAAAAGTCTCCCTCTCACTCCATGCCCTCATCCCTTTCTCCAGAAGTTACCACTCTTACCAGGCAGGCTATGTGCATCTTCCCAGAAAGATCAGAGATTTCCCTTGAAAATGTTCTATTTTTTCTTTTGGATTAGCTTGAGTCTTAACTTTAGTGACTCCTCTTTTCTGACCTCAAGTTCAACCATGCAAAAGTAGAGAAAATGGTATAATAAGCCTCCATATACCCACTAACCAGCTTCAACAATTTTCAGCATTTGGCCAATGTTATTTTTATCTAACCTTGTAATTGTCTGGAGGAGGAAAAATCGCAGGCATCATGACATTTCATCTATACATATTTTTCAGCATCTCTAACTGATAAAGACCCTTTAAAAAACATAATCATCATGCTATTATCATACCTAACAAATACAACAAAGTCCTTAGTAATCCTCACTGGCTGATTCTGAATTCCACTGATCTACAAACTGCCTGCAACTTACCCTGTCTGGATTTCTAATATGGACATCTGGCTTAGTCTGAGAAGTACAGAAGGTTGGAGACTTGGGCCATAGCAGCCTAAGGTCTTTCCATTCTCCCCCTGGCTGTTCTTGCTGTTTGAACACCCTTTTGGAGCAGAACAATCTTCTGGGCAACTTCCAGGAATGAGAGTCTGGAGAGAGGCATTCTCTAGAGATGCCTCTGTCTTCTACTTGCAGGATGGCATTTGGAAAGCTTTCTCTGTACTGCATCAGTAAAAGGGAACAAATACCATTGGTTCTTAGCAATTAGGTGAGTATTTTACAGCCAAAGATAGTAGTAGTATATTTGCTGCACTCAGAGATCATATCAAACATGCAGTCTTTTTGCAGGGACCACTGTGCCAAAGCTGGCTAAGTTTTTGTGTTGGTGGAGGTGGGTTATATGGATAATTGGTTTCTCCATTTGCTAGTAGCTATTTGGGACCCCGCCCCCAGGCACTCCTGAGTTTATTCATCTGATTATTTTGGCTTCCAGGCTACCTTTCACTCCATCCCCAAGCCATCAGCATCTCCACAATCCACAACCAATACATCCCCTGCTCTCATTCATTCTTGCACTAATCCCTGAATCTTCAGGAGGGGAAGAACTCTCTCCTTTTCCCCCTCACTCCATGCCAGCTCAAAGTATGTGACATTTCTGGCCCTCAGCCCACAGTTCTGTTGGCCAAAAAGGCATGGCCAAGCCAATCGGCATGAAGTTGGGTGTGGAAAGTTCTAGTCACAAGTACATAGGACATAATATATTGCCTGCTAACCAGCCAGACCTCTGTGCCAGGGCTAGAAAGGCTGTAAGAAGCAGCCACTTGCCTTCCTAAATTTTGTCTGGAAGGACATTATCTTGGGAGAGGAGAAGCAGAGCCTCAGCACCAGAAGCCTAAATGATAGCAGGTAACCCCAGATTTTCACTGGAATTCTGCCTTCTCTGTTCCTCTTTACAGTCTTCTCTGTGGACATGGTGGGAGATATGGACTGCCACATTGGGCACTTGAGACCTTGCTTAGTTTCCTGGGAGAAATTCACTGGCCTTTGCTTTCATTGGAATGCTTTTCAGTGTTCAATTTATTCAATGTACTAAATAAAACCCACTTGCCCAGTGGCCTTTAAGAATCTGGTACGATGGGATCACTCCACAGAGAGTGGAAGTAATATCAAAGTATTTTGGAATTATTTGCAAGAAAGATGCACAACCAAAGCAAGTTATGATTGAGGGGGCTCAGATCCTCTGAGATACCATCAGAATTTCATGAAACAAACTGTTTACTTGTTTCATACAATCCTGCATTGTTCCCCACAAGCACCCAGTACAGACAGCAGGCTGCTACCAAGAAGGCTGGCAGTGCCCTCTTGAGGAATCTCTGGGCACTGCCAGGGACCCAGCTGGACTTGAGAACTTTTGCCAGGAACCAATAGAAGCAGAACTGAAGAAATAGGTGGGAGTAGGTAGGTAAAAACAAAAAACAAAACAAAACAAAACAAAAACCTTGGGAACCTGGAAAGAAACCCTATAAAGTCTGTGGGGGAAGGCTCAAGAGACAGGTGCTAAAGCACTGTGTCAAGACATCCGGAGTGACTACAACATACTAGATCCTAGGGAGGTGGAACCTTAAGGTACTGTGAGCATGACCAGGCTGAGCCCCTTTCCCATCCTTGGACCTAAAAGCAAGGTGGAGACAGGAAGACATAGTCCATCAAAGAGTGTGGAGAGAGAAAAAGAGAGACAGAGAGACAGGCAGTCAAACAGCAGAGATGGAGAGATTAAGACTTGGGGAAAGGACAGAATGCTAAAGTAAAGTGCTAGAGATGAAGGAAAAGAGAAGAAAAATGTGGTTGAAAAATTGATGTTTGTGAGTTTACTGGGAACAAATATTTTCTTCCAAGTAGCCTAACATTCCCCAGAGCTGCTGCTGAAAGTTCAAGGGCAGATTTGTAAGGAGGCTCAGCCTGAGCAATTTCCCCTGCATGCAGAGCTGTCTTTTCTATCTGAGCCATGAAAAACCATCTCTCTCATTGCCTAAATCAGAATCCCAAAGTTTGGACTCAGTTCCTTCTGCCATCTGAGCAGCTGAGGGCACCCATTTGGTGACTTCTTGCTTTTGGTCCTCCCTCTCTTCCAGGGCTATTCTGATAATGATCATCCAGAAGTTAATTGTTGGCAAAATCCTACAGCCCAGCTTCCTCAACAGGCAGAGTCTATGACTGGAGAGCAGGTATAGCGAGGTCAGGAGTCCTGGGAGCTTCTACCATCAGTCATGTGGTCTTATTCTAGTCTGATCTGCAAAACTGCCACTATATACTTCTGCAAAAGAGGCATTTCCAAGGACCCTTTCTCTTTGGGTGGGATTCAGGACCTGGGTGAAGCCACAGGGGCATCTATAGAAGACTCAACCACTTCCTAATAGCAATGCCCAAGCCAGAAACATGGTCCAAGGTCACAGCCCAAAGAGAAAACTGTAAGATTCAATCTTGCCTCTCCCCCCTCCCCCAGGATGATTGTAGGCTCTGTTCAGTATCTCCTTCTTCTCCTCTCTATCCCCAAGGCAAAGCTATAGGGAAATTTTGATGGTGATGAGGAAGGGGTCATATCTTCTTCCCCAGAGTCTTCCAACAAGTACTCCTTAAATTATATGCCAACCAGTTTCCTTATAGGCTACCTGTGGGAGAATATGGCCCTCAGGATCGAGAGAATGGTGTTCCTCTGAGGCACTTGAAGGGAAGGGAACACAAACAAGGAGCCTACATAGACACTGGTTAAGATTCACCTCTTCTAGAAAACCTTCCCTGGCTAATCTCACCTAATATTAGGCACTCAAATATCTTCACAGTCTTTAGAAACATGTATTATTGTCAGGGCAGATTTCATATATTGTTCCCCTGTTTTTGCTTCTTTGGCCATTTTTTCTTAGTGTTTTTTTTTTCTCTGAGGCAAGCACTTTAATTCTTTTCCCCTTCTCTCCACCTTCATTGACAGCTGCTGCCTCACCCCAACTTGCTCTCTGCCTCTCACCAGCCTGGCCTTAGCTCTTTTATGACACTACAGTCTCAGGATGGGATATTGACTACCTGATTCCCAGATTGTGTTAGTGATTTGTCTCAAAGTCAATTAAACTCCTTGGAAATCACCCACATCCCTAAATGACCTCTTTACCTTATTCTGTGAACATGCATAGGTCTTGTCTTCTCTCTGGGTCTCTGTTATTCTATCTATACAATTTTTACAATTGTAGCCTCCCCCAGCGTGGTCAAAATCTGTTTATGGAATCAACAGCTTGTGTTTTGTCCTCATTCAGTTGAAACCAAGAAAGATTTGGAAGGAATTATTTTAAAAGACAATTTTTTTCTTCTCTATTGTGATTCTATTGCTGGGTAGGGTGAGGGATGCTTCTTTGCCAAGAAGTAGGGGGAGGAGAAAGGTGGACAGGGCCAAGAGAAGCTAAGAGTGAGGGGTGGGGTTGGGGCAGAGTTGGAAGGACTCTGGGAATAACAGCTAGGTTTCTGACCCTGACCCTTTGGCCAGGGCTACAACTTCCATGGCTTCTGACACTTGTGCTGTCATATCCCATACCAAATAGACCCAAGCATCAGTTGGAGGCTTCCAGGACCTCTTTTTTATTTTTACCCCAAACCACATTTCCAGATGTCTCTGCAGCAAAGTGAAATTCCACACAGACAAGGCTTAGAGAAAAGGAGAAAAACAGAAAATGAAACAATTTTCAGTTAAAAGCAGAAAAAGAAGATGGAGCCCTTAGAGAAGGGAGTATCCCTAAGGAGGTGGGGACAAGGGGAGGAGAAGGGGAGGAGGAGAGGAGGAGGAAAGCAGGCCTGTCTCTTTAAGGGGGTTGGCTGTCAATCAGAAAGCCCTTTTCATTGCAGGAGAAGAGGACAAAGATACTCAGAGAGAAAAAGTAGAGGACCGAAGAAGGAGACTGGAGAGACCAGGATCCTTCCAGCTGAACAAAGTCAGCAGCAAAGCAGACTAGCCAGCTGGCTACAATTGGAGTCAGAGTTCCAAAGACATGGGTGAGTTTCAAAGACTTTAGCATGGAAGATTCAAGCAGGCACAGAAATTTGCAAGAGAATTTCCAACTCTAGGGCTTGGGGTTTCCAATGGTTTCAATGAGTTGTGTTTTTGGCACTTGTTTTATTTAATTCTTTAGCACTCAATTAGGTTAACCCTTTCTCTGCTGTACTGAGAATGTAGCTTTATTGCCAAAGAACTCCAGCAGCACGTGGAGAGTACCATAGGTCCTTGGAGAGAGTGCCCAGAGGGTTGGATGTGGTCATGTGTCCTCCTACCCCCTCACTTCTACCTTCTCTTTTCCCCTGTTCTCAGGCCCTAGTAATGGCTGGGTCAGCTGACAACCCTGGTTCTTCTGGAGACAAATGAGTGTTGGCTAGCCCTCAGATGTATAAAATAACTGCTTGCTTGATAAAAAATTTGGACCCTGTTTAGCATCAGAAGGAAATTGGGGAATTGGGCAAGATGGAACTCAGGCTTGGCTATGGGTGAGAAGGCCAATCTCAGGTCCAGGAAATGAAAATAAAGGCCTCAGTGGCTTTACCATGGGGAGTCAATATGGGTAGCATATGTGTACGTGCATGCAAACGCACACATACATATATGGGTGACCATATCTAGCAAAAATCACAGACTTAGCCTTTCAAAGGACATGATTCAGACTCTAAATTCCTCCTATGACAAGGAAGCTGCTGGGACATTAGCACTCTTACCGACTTGGTTGAGTACTGAAGGCTTCTCCAGGTTCTATGAACAAAGACAGAAGCTATAAGGTCTGGTCTTTGGTAGCGTCTACTTAGAGTAAGATATACAGAGCACAAGGATCTTTGTCCACACAGGATGCCATGGAGACATGTAGACAACACTCACATTTGGCAAAAGAATAGCAGCTTGAATGCATCCTAAATGAAGTGAGAATTAATTGTCCTGTGTATTCACCATCATATGTAGTACCCAGAAGACTCCAGCAACATCCATGGAAAAAGGTTTTTGATTATATTAAGCTGGTGTCAGCCTTTAGATTGTTTCATCCTGAGGGAGATCTTTGAATCATGTGTTTTGCATGGAAAATTAAGAGAGGAGGGCACTGGATTAGAATCAACACAACCAGGTTCAAATCCCAGATCTGCCACTTATGAACTTCATGACCTTGGGTAGGTCACAGTGAATTATCACTTTATCATATGGAAAATGGGGATAAAAATAGTTGCTTTGTCTACTTTCAGGGTTGTAAAAATCAAGTAATAATGATGTGGATGTAAAAATGGGAAAACTCTATAACAATTTTAGATAATGATAATACCAATCATTATACAATAACACATGTATAAGCTGACTCTTAATCTTTCCAAAGTGGTTTGGGCTTTCTTTGTGTATATTTTGTGCACTTGGGTAAAAATCATTTGACCGAGTGTAGCCAGGTGAGAGGTGAATGTTAGAGGAACTAAGTTCCTACGCTTGGTGACATCAGGAACCCTATGTAATGTCAGGGCAGCTGATTAAGTAGATTGTGAATTTAAAAAAATGGAGAGGGAGTAGAGAACGATGCTGAATATTACTTCCTCAGGGGATGAGAGCTGTGAGGAAAAGGCAGGAACAAATGAGGTGACCACAGGGACAGTTCCCTGTTATGGAGGCTGGATGATTGTTTCCAGGGGAATCTCCAAGGGAGATTGCCACAGATAAGGGCACAGTTGAGATTGTATATTGGATCCCAGATTTTGGAGGTGGACAATCTTTGGGCCAGGTGCACATGAGAGTGTAGTCATTGAGTTTTCAATTATTTGGTAACAAAGTATCTTAAGTACTTTGTAAATAATAGAACATATCTAACAAGGAGTGCACTCCAAACATGGAGCACATGGCTGTTTAACGATTGTAGTAGACAAATTATATCATGGAATCTGGGATTGGAAGGAACTTTATTTATTTATTTATTTTTTAAATTTTTATTTATTTATGATAGTCACGGGGGGGGGGGCAGAGACACAGGCAGAGGGAGAAGCAGGCTCCATGCACCGGAAGCCTGATGTGGGATTCGATCCCGGGTCTCCAGGACCGCGCCCTGGGCCAAAGGCAGGCGCCAAACCGCTGCGCCACCCAGGGATCCCTGGAAGGAACTTTAGAAGCTGCCTCAGCCAACTCTCAAGGCAAAATTCTTTTCTATAGCAGCCAATTAAATGTTCCTATGGCCTCTCCTTAATCACCCCCAGAAACAGAGAGCTCACTACCTCAACCACATAGAATCCTGTAGGATGGGAAGCAGAGAGGAACACTGAATTCAGTATTGTCTATATAAAAGGTTTATGGGGGAAATGATAATTCATTAAACCTTGTCCTGACTTGGGAAGGGGATGTTCCAAATGAGCCTTTGGGATAACAATGGAACTGAAAAAGAGTTAAAGAGCAGTATCTGATTATTCTCTGCTCAGTAACACAATGCCATTACTGAACAGCAAAACATTGGATCCTGCAAGCCTGTTGTCTGAGAACAGTGGCTGTTACCCTGGTAACCAGACTGTGATGCTTCCCTCTAAAGGTGGCTATTTGCTGAGCAGTGTAGTTTTGTCTGGTACAGACTAAGTGAGGGTAGCCCAGAAAAGAAAGAAGTGTGGATACAAAGCAGGGGTCCAGTTTTACAAAATTTTGGCAGACTAACTGAATCCCACCAGGATGGCAAGAATGCCACAAGAATGCCAAGAGCAGAAAATGCCACAAGAATACCAGATCCAAAACAGCATACTCACTCTTCCTACAGACAATGACTAAAATGATATTGACAGCCTTCCCCACCCCATTCCCCACCTTGGCTCTGCAGAGCCAGAGAAACTCTTAGAGAGCCAGGCAGACTGAAATGCTTGCTCTGCTTAGAGGAGCTTTTGCCCTGGCTCTGGGCTATGAAACCTGGAAGTTTACTCAAGAGCTTGATTACTAGAACTACTCTGTCAAAACTATGTGAGTAGTAATAAGGTCTAAGAACCCCTGAGAGATGGGTGGGAAGGGACATATAGTGTTTAAATCCATCAAAGCACTGGCACCCAGCCAGTGGCATCTTTTCCCCTCGTTGCCTTTTTTTGTGTTATCTTGAAGCCCTGAAAACCATCCCCAGGGTGTAGTTTTTGGTATTTAAAGAAAGCAACTGTAGAAATGCCCTCCTTGCCTACAGAACTTCAGATCTAGAGAAGATCAAGTCAGGGCAGTGGCACGATCAGATAAGGTCACGTCAGCATGGAAGGGAAACAGAGTAGATTTTCCTTTCTTTCCCATTGTTAGGGCCTCCCGAGTGCCAAACTTACCTCAAACACTCTGCAAGTACTGATTAATTAATTCCTCCTTGGTTATTTGAAAATGGTCCTAAGAGTGATCTCTCAGCTCTGTATTTGCCTCTGAGCTCTCTGCTAGGCAGAGCTCTGGAAAAGAATCAGTGACATCCCAAGGAAGAGAACAAGGTTTCCCAGATCAGCTTCACACTGCAAACAAGGAGAGAGAAGGAAATGGTAAGAGAGTGACCTAAGGAAGAAGGTATAGAAAATGTTGTCTTTTAGCTTATTGTCAGGTGCTTCTCTTTTACCTCTGCATAATTGGGCAAGATGAAGACAATATGTCAGGGATAGAGTTTAATAATCAAGGTTCTATTCAAACCTCTCAATGTTTGGGTATATATTGGCATCTGTGTGTGTGTGTGTGTGTGTGTGTGTGTGTGTGTGTGTGTTTGGGGTGAAGTGGGGAGTATAGGAAACAAGTTGGCCCAAATGCTGTTGTTATAGTAATAATAATATCAGTACAACGAATAGGCTGAGATTCCTTTTCATTTAAATTTATCCATAGGACTTGACTATCCATCAGGCTTGGATTCCCATGTCCTAGTGGCTCTAGGGCCCCTTTCCACCACTTGAATGTGGTATAAGTGCTGATTTCACATAGAGAGGACAATATTACAGGCAGGGCTTTGTCTGACCAGAATAAGGCCAGAAGCAAAAGTCTTTGTCTCTGGTACCTCCTGATGATTGTTGTTTTACTCCTAGAACCCACCCACTGATCCCCATCTATCCCCAGTACCAGTCACGGTTGCTTTAGCATCTTGGCCCTGTCAACTGGTATAGGCCCCAATCAAGGAGGCCTCTGTTCATGGAGTGAGGTTAAGGGGTGGATTCTGGGAGGAGGGTAAGACTGTAGTGCAGATTAGAGACTTAGGGAGATGGGGCCAGTTTTTCACTCAATGAGCCTGCCTGTTGTTTAGCTCTATTGTATAAGGTTCTTCTATCTCATCCTTTGTCAGCTGGATTCAAGGGACAGGCTGGGAATTGTGCAAGGCACAATTAGTCTCTTTCTACCATCTCTTTCGATGAAAGCCCTTCCTCTCCTCCCTTTGATAAGTTCCCAGATTCACACTGAATTTCCATCATGGAGCTGGTCCTTAAGGCATTCCCAGGGCATGGGAAAGGAGGGAGGGCTTGGGAGCTCTTGGCTCCTGCTTAAAGAGACAGCATCAGGATCAACATAGTGCCTTGGATGGACAGGGATCTGGATAAGACTAACAATGGTCCTGTTGATCTTTGTCAGATTTCTGTGAAGAGCATTGGTCAGAAGGGCTTGAAGTTCTATCACAAATTGATTAGACTCATTTTGGAAGTGTGCAGATGAATCTAGCCAACACTGAGTATTATTGTCAGGTGCTTCTCTTTTACCTCTGCATAATTGGGCAAGATGAAGACAATATGTCAGGGATAGAGTTTAATAATTATTTAATAATAATAATAATAATAATAATAAACCCCTTTGCTTGCTTTTGCCCACAGGACTTGGTCATATATATATTTTTTGGTCATATACATTTTAACATAAGTTATAGGTAGCTTTGGTTGGTCTTTGATTCACAGACATAAGTTTGTTCTCCCCAACAAGACTGAAAGGTCATTGAAGAAAGGAATTTGGCATTATAATTCCCTTTTGTTTCTCATAGTGCCCAGCTTACTACAAATATGCTTAATAATTGTACTGAGTCAGGGGCACCTGGGTGGCTCAGTGGTTGAGCATCTGCCTTTGGCTCAGATCGTGATCCCAGGGTCCTGGGATTGAGTCCCACATTGGGTTCCCCACAAGGAGCCTGCTTCTCCCTCGGCCTATGTCTCTGCCTCTCTCTCTGTGTCACTCATGAATAAATAAATAAAATCTCAAAAAAATAATTGCACTGAATCCACATCAAAATAAATGAAAGGAAAACACTGGAAAGGGTTATTATTTTTCTCTATGACCTCTCATCCAAGTCAGGCAGTTTAATCCAATTGAATTGCATTGGGTAATATTATTACTATGTAGTTCTTTTATGCCAACTCTACCATGTGACTGTTGTATTTAGCCTGGAAATGTGAGCATGTCTCTTGAAAGAGCCAAAGAAGTCCACTATTCCTCACAGCCTTCCTGAATCAAACCAATACCCTTTCAACCATGAAGGGTGCTGAAATGGAGAGTTTGTATCTTTAAGCTATGGTTCACACATTCTCAAGGACATTTCTTGGGCTGTGAAAAATCAAAGTGGGCCCAATGGACTTTTCTCAGAATGTTTGAATTGTCAACTACTTTGATGAAGACACTGTTTTTTATAAATTTATTTTTTATTGGTGTTCAATTTGCCAACATATAGAATAACACCAAGACACTTTTTTTTTCATGTTCTGAGGTTTTCCCAGTTGGAATCCAAAAGTTGATTTTTTTGCTTAGTCAGACTGACAGATTCTTCACTTCTGCTGAATTTAAATACCCCCCAGAACCAACATTTCATTTATGAAGAGATATACATGTAATGTGTATACTGATATTGAACTATGTAGAGCTCCAGAATGATTTATCCGGGGCCATTTATTTTCAACTCCATGTTAAAGACTCATTAAAACCTATGTCTTTCTTGTCCCTTGCTTTGAGTGGCAGTGCAACAGAAAGGGGTGCTAAATTATTTGAGGTCTAAGAAAATAGAGTAAACATGCATGTAAAAAGAAAACATATCAGTTGATAATCCAGAGTTGCTTCCAAGGCTTAGCCCTTTATCACCCAGTAAGGACACTACATATGACACTCTCTAGTTATTTGGATGATGATCAAGGGATCAGATACACTAAAGAGGATTTTTCCTTATCTTTACAACCCTGGAGAGGACACCAGCTAAAACTTATAGTGGAATTCCCTGTTTGGCTAGCAAGAGTTCAAGTTCCTTCATCCCTGATCACACCTGAGCCATTTAGCTCTTCCCAGGGTGAAAAAGCTGGGGTAAGTGGCACAGGACGGTCACTTGCTAGGATGGATGGCTGTCCTTACTCTGGGCTAAATAAACAGTTCTGCCATTGTTCCCTGGGTCTGACCCCCTCCCCACCCCCAGGCCTGCAGGCCCCTGCAGAATACCAATGAGGCTCCTGGGATCTCAGGGAAAAACAAGGCTTCTTTGTGCAGCGGAGCTATGGAGGTCTCTGACCAAGCCCTGACCCTGTGCTGGGGAGAGAAGGAACAGAGGGGTCACTGACCTTCTCCTCCCCCCACCCTCAGGCTTCAGAAACCTTCTTTACTAGAAGACTTTAAGAGTTTGGGGGTAGGGAAAAGTTGGATAGACAGAGTAGGAAAATGGCAGCACTGTTTATTTCCAAGCTCCTTTTAACTTACAGGATGCATCTCATATCTTAACCTGTGAGAAAGAGGAAGATCAATTTCTGGAATGTTTCCTGAGAACAATAATCAATTTCAACTGCTGTGTTTTTCCTTCTAGTATATACATGTGTGCATGTACACATTTGCATGCTTGCATGTATGCACATGCATACACACATACACACACACTATGCACTGTGGACCAGCTCTGATGAAGCACCCTTACTAAGCACTAGTGCAAAGTTCATACTAAGTAAACTCTGCCTCCACTACAGCAGCATAGCTACAAACGGATTACTTTCCATAGAGGGCAAATTATCTGACAACAGTTCTTCAGTTCTTGGAAAAGGATGAAAATTCAGTTCTGCTGCAAATATTAGCTATTTACTCTGCTTGCCTTGAGCTTCTGAACCCCATGTCTGGTGTCACATACCAGAATCCTTGAGGAAGAGGCTCTTTGAGGACCAAAGAAGGGCTTGTCATTTTAGGGGATGATGGGTAATAGAATTCAGTCATTCTGTGACTCTGAAAACAGTGATGAATGCTTCTACCTCAACTTTTCCTTCGTAGAGATACTCTGGCCCTTCAAGATCTGTTCATATTGCATCAGCCACACAAATCAACAGATGTTTAAGCACACAGGGCTAAAAAGAAACTGTACTGGTATTAAGAGGGTCAGGCAAAGGACTCCCCTAGTCTTTGCTACTGTGGTATGGACAAGTGAGCTTTGGATAAAAACTCAAACCTAGGGATCCCTGGATGGCGCAGCGGTTTGGCGCCTGCCTTTGGCCCAGGGCGCGATCCTGGAGACCCAGGATCGAATCCCACGTCGGGCTCCCTGGTGCATGGAGCCTGCTTCTCCCTCTGCCTGTGTGTCTGCCTCTCTCTCTCTCTCTCTCTGTGACTATCGTAAAAAAAAAAAAAACTCAAACCTAGAAATTAGTACAGTTTGCTTTCTTTTTATAAAGAGTTCCAACATGCTTTTCCAAAAGCAACTTCTCAATAGCCAAACTGTGGAAGGAGCCTCGGTGTCCATCGAAAGATGAATGGATAAAAAAGATGTGGTTTATGTATACAATGGAATATTCCTCAGCCATTAGAAACGACAAATACCCACCATTTGGTTCGATGTGGATGGAACTGGAGGGTATTATGCTGAGTGAAATAAGTCAATCGGAGAAGGACAAACATTATATGGTCTCATTCATTTGGGGAATATAAATAATAGTGAAAGGGAATATAAGGGAAGGGAGAAGAAATGGGTAGGAAATATCAGAAAGGGAGACAGAACATGAAGACTCCTAACTCTGAGAAAAGAACTAGGTGGTGGAAGGGGAGGTGGGCAGGGGGTGGGGGTGACTGGGTGATGGGCACTGAGGTGGGCACTTGACGGGATGAGCACTGGGTTATTCTGTATGTTGACAAATTGAACACAAAAAAAAATTTATAAAAAATAAACAAAAGGAACTTCTCAGCACATCAGCTGTATATGTGCATATAATTAATATATACATATTATATATAAAAATATTTCACATATATGATACATGAATTGATGAATAAAATCAGTTAGCACACACACACATTTACACACAATATATATGCATATATATTTGGGATCTGGCCAAGTGGACTGAGGAAGCCACCCTTTCCTCATCTAGTCAGCCATCTACTTGACATTTGTTAAGTTTTGCTCCATGTGGCACTTACGGCATGAGGCTGGTACTTGGGGCACAGCTGTTCTTAGAATCTATGAGTTCTTGTGTGCCTTTCCTGTTTCTCAGAGGCACTGGCATGGGGCCTGGGATAACAGGTCTTGATATCTCAGAGACCCTTAGCACTTTGAGACACCTGTGTTCCCAGGCTCTGGTGTGTTTTTGTCATGCCAGAAAGATGTTTCATGCTTTGCTGACTTTGTATAGAGTCTTTCTGTATCTGTTTTGACAGAACTCCAGTGAAAACCCATGGGTGCAGACATTGGCCAAGCTGCAATATAGGGGCACAAATCAGCCATACAAAGTGTTAAAAAATCATTAAGCTTGCATTTTTATTACTGTGAATAATAGTCACCCTCCCATTACCATCTCCTGCTGTCTACCAGTTTCCTCCTTCACTTTGGACTGCTCTCCATATAATATTCTGCATGAAAAAGAAGCAAGCATTCCATGCAACAAATATACACAATGTTCAGGAATACCCAGGAGCATGCAATTTTCAAAGTTTCCCCCACCTGGAGTGCTCTCCAAGGCTCAAATCCTGTCTGACAATACCAGTATCTCTATCCTGCATCCATCCCTTTGTGGAATTTTTATTGCATTTAACCTCTGTAACCACTTATTTGTCTGCCTGAAATCATTAGTTAAAAATATTAGGTCTACCTAGCTCATTCTTCTCAGTAAACAAAAGATTCACATAAGGCAGTCTATGTCTTTTATGTTTTCATGTCTCTCATCATACCTAGCACAATGCTGGGCATATAGTAAATACTCCATAAGAGCTGATAAATGACTAAAACAAATCAGAATGATAAGAAAGGAGAGGATGATTGCATCATCTCCCTAGCTTGTTACTTTGATGACTGATTTAAAAAAAAAAAACATACATTCTGGGAATTAAAAGTAAGGACTTATTTTTAAGAATGGAACAAAGTAATGGTTTTTGGATCAATCTCACATTCCAGAAGCCTAAAGTTGGAGACTCTCCTGCTTTGGGACTCAGGGGTGACTACTCCATCTGTGCACATGAGCACAGGGCTTGATTGGTTCCACAGAGAGGTATGAGTGGCATGAGCTAATAATGGAACATCCCTGACTTTTTCTCTTCTTCTTCCCCAGGCTTGTTAGAGTGCTGTGCAAGATGTCTTGTAGGGGCCCCCTTTGCTTCCTTGGTGGCCACTGGATTATGTTTCTTTGGGGTGGCACTGTTCTGTGGCTGTGGACATGAAGCATTAACTGGTACAGAAAAGCTAATTGAGACCTATTTCTCCAAAAACTACCAGGACTATGAGTATCTCATCAATGTGTAAGTACCTGTTATCCTACCCCTATCCTATCCTCTCTTTTTCTCTCTCCCTGAAGACATATAGAATTCATTAGTACCTTAGTGATTAGCAGGGGATTAAATGTGGAGCCAGACAGGATTCTTGAGTCTCCCCTCTGTTTGCAGATTTCACTTATGCCCCATCTGAGGTCCTGAATGAGGGGAAAGTGCCAAAATCAGAAAGGGGAGATCTATCTGCCTGCCAGCCCACTTCTCACTGCCTGCCTCCCACTACACTTACTTAGTACCACATGTTCTAACTTCTGCCCATAGGGTAACATTGACTGAGTTGGAGCCTCTGCAGTGATAGGTATGGAGAATTCAAGGAAGGTACAATGACTAGACAGATTGGGGCTGCTGCTCTTGGTTTGACATACCATTTGAGTCTGCTCAGACTCCATACTGAGACTTTTGTGTTCCTAGCACATTAGGCCCCTATTCCTTCATTCCTCTTCCTCCTGGTGTAGCTTCTTTCTTCTTTCTTCTCTGAGGGAACATCTCTGAGGGGTCAGGCCAAGGAGAATAGGACCTCAGTTCTTTAGGTCACAGGGTAAGCAAGGAGCGGAGGAACCTAGCGATTCCTCTAAAGAATCCCTAGCCTCATTTGGGTGCTCACTCAAGTGTCCACCTTACTTATGCAGGAAGGGAACTGTCCTCAATTAGTATGATTTCCTGATATCTTTTGTTTATCTGTTAATGCAGGATCCATGCCTTCCAGTATGTCATCTATGGAACTGCCTCTTTCTTCTTCCTTTATGGGGCCCTCCTGCTGGCTGAGGGCTTCTACACCACCGGTGCAGTCAGGCAGATCTTTGGCGACTACAAGACCACCATCTGCGGCAAGGGCCTGAGCGCAACGGTAACAGGGGGCCAGAAGGGGAGGGGTTCCAGAGGCCAACATCAAGCTCATTCTTTGGAGCGGGTGTGTCATTGTTTGGGAAAATGGCTAGGACATCCCGACAAGGTGATCATCCTCAGGATTTTGTGGCAATAACAAGGGGTGGGGGACAATTGGGCGTGAGTCTGTGGCCTCATCCCCACCCAAGGCTGGGTCCTCTCTAGGGGCCTGGCTTTTGAGTGAGGAAGTGATGGCTACAGCCGAACGAGAAGGTCAGGAAGAACGTGGTGCCCAGCTGGCTTAGCCTCACCTTTCAAAAGTTCCCTAGAAAATTTCATCTCAAAAAATTAAAAGCATAAGTTTTGTGAACACTTCATAAAATCAGACTATTTCTAAGCCATCTGTTGGTATTCCTTTACTTTCCTCTTAGCAAGGACCACAACAAAATTAGATTTGACCACCTAAGAGCCTAAATGCTACTCATGGGATTGAAATGCAGGCACCTGATCTGAGAGGGAGGGTAGATCATGGAGATTAAGTAATTCCACTCCAAGGTGGAATTCACAATATTCTGGGATTCTGCACTGTTGGAGGTCCCAGAGGAAACTAGCATGGATCTACATATTTAATGCTTCATTTTTGTCTGAGGGTTATCCATGCTTCTGGTGAGGCATACATTGCTTTTCAGTCTCTAGAGTTAAGATCTTCTGGGGATTGAATATCTGTGGGTTATGGTGATATTTTTTGTGGCCAGCAGTTGGCTTAGAATGGTTTTGGGATCTGAAATTTAAACCTCCTATTGGCTTTGCTCAGTGACTGTCCCCTATGCCAAGGAACATTTTCTAAGCTCAGCTTAAGGCAAGAAATGGCACGACTTTCTTTCAAGATCTGTTTTGATTTCTTTACATCTTATCTGCCCAAAACAAAATCTCCTGAAGCCTCTCTAACCCAGGGATCCTCCTCACTCCAACCCCCACCCATTCCCCCCACCCTCCATCACACTTGGGGCCAGTTTTCTAGTAGATACTGCCAATGACATTTGGCAGTGGTGTCCTAATTACTAATTTCATTTGGTGGAGATCCCTGGAACCTGGTTTCATATCTGGCACACACCACTCCAGGATCTCCCAGTTTGTGTTTCAATGTCTACAGGCCAATGCTGATTTCTAACCACTCCATGTCAATTGTTTTAGTTTGTGGGCATCACCTATGCCTTGACCATTGTGTGGCTCCTGGTGTTTGCCTGCTCTGCTGTGCCTGTGTACATTTACTTCAATACCTGGACCACCTGCCAGTCAATTGCCTTCCCCAGCAAGACTTCTGCCAGTATAGGCAGTCTCTGTGCTGATGCCAGAATGTATGGTGAGTTAGGGTATTGGGGCCTTACCTTCCCTACCTCCTATGAAAGCACTATATATTTGTTTCTTAGGATGACAAGGGTGATAACTATAGAGAAAAATATTATGGATGCCTGGATCTTACTTTGTTAATCCCTCCCCACTGAAATTGGAGAGATTTCTTCCCTTGGTATGGAACTTCTCTTGGAAGTGGTAGGAGTTTTCTTGGCTGTCCACACTGCTCTAGCCTGGTTGAGAAGCAGTACATTTCAATAACAAACACAAGATTACACAACTGTTCAGTTCCTCCTCCTCCTCCTCCTCCTCCTCTTCCTCCTCTTCCTCCTCCTCCTCTTGCTTCTTCTTTGCAAATCTTTATAAAAGAGGATCCCGATTGTTAGTAGGATCCCACTTTTCAGCCAAGATGATTAAAGATGGAAGAAGGGCTCTCAAAGAAAATCTCCATGGAGCCCACAACTTCTTGAAGCTCACCCTGGTAAACTTGTATGTCTTACTCAGGTGTTCTCCCATGGAATGCTTTCCCAGGCAAAGTGTGTGGCTCCAACCTTCTGTCCATCTGCAAAACAGCTGAGGTGAGTGGGTCATTTGAGTTCTTCTACAATGGAATGGCTAGTACCATACAAATTCCTACCCATGGCCTTTAATTTTAAAAATCAGAGTTGGTTTTTTATGTGTTTTTATTTTTTGCTGGATTTTGAGCATAGATGTTAAAACATCTATTTTCCCTGGAGCTGCATAGAAATCCTTCCATTCCAAGACTTCCTTCCTTAAAGGGGAAATTTGTAGGTTTAGGTAAAGAAAGAGCTTAATGACAAAATCCCCTAAATGAAAAAAATTATTCTTTTAGTTAAAAACCTCATCAAGAAAATGATTTGTGTGTAGAGACACTCATAGGTTTTACAAAACATTTTCAGTTTGGAATCTCTCCATCTCTAATGAGAAGCAAAACAAAAAGTACTCTTGAAAGAGGAAAATACTATATTGGGAATGGATGTCATGTACACATGAGGCAGGGGAATAAGAGTAATCCTGAGGAAGAAGGCAGTAACTTTAAACATTTAAAACTTTAAACTGTGACTTTAAATTTGGAGATCCTGGGTACAACCATAGGGAACCAGTTGATTAGAAATATTTTATGAGTGCTTTATGAGTAGCCTGTGTTCTGGGTGCTATGGGGCTAGGTGCTGTAACATACAGGAGCAGGAGGCCTACACTCAGGGAAGTGACAGTTTAAAGAGGCAGAATTAACACACAGAAAGATATCAACACATTGAGAAAGCTGCATGCATGATCTATAGCAGAGCATATTTTTGCAGTTGCAAGAAACTCTTCTCCCTTTTGCATTTTTTTACAGTTCCAAATGACGTTCCACCTGTTTATTGCTGCATTCGTGGGGGCTGCAGCCACACTGGTTTCCCTGGTGAGTTGTCTCAATGATCTTGGCAAATAAATGGTCCTGGGATAGCTTGGGTACAGCTATGCTCAAAAGCAAAAAGAAAGATTCCTAACCTTGCAGTGCTGGAGAGAAGCACCTGGGAAGAGACAACAAAATGTAGACTGTGAACTGCTACTTTGGGTTGGCAAGGCAGAAAAACTTCAGGAATTAGACAGTAACAAGAAAAGTAGTGTGAGAAAAGAGAAGGTGAGAGATTAATAGTCAGACATGAGAATACTTAGCATTTGCAGAGCATCTAATATTGCCAAGTGCTTTGCAGTCATACATTGCAGTTAATTCTCAACACATCCTGGCCAGATGAGTGACAGGAACAACGAAACATGACTAAATGTGATTTGCCAAAGCCTGGAATTCTATATGCTATCAATATGAATCCACCTTGAGCACTCTCCAGGGGATTTACTTACTCTCCTAGAACACTAGGAGGACCTTCTAGCATTATTAGAATTGTTATCACTACACGTGATGCTATGCTCCAGGTCCTGCTGACCTTGTTACAGTGCAGTCAGTGGGGGGTACATTCATTGTTCAGATTAAAGACCTAGGGCACTGAAGGGTGAAGGAATTTATCTTTAGTCATTAAATCAGTAGTGATAAGGATGAGCTCGCAGAACTCATGGCCCCTACTGCTGAGGCATTTATACAAACTTGAACTGTTCTTCATTCAGTAAAATAAATTGATGCATTCAGCAGAGAGGGCTGTGATGCACATTGTGGCTGTGTGTATGCAGCAAGCAGCTTGTGGATAACTCAGGTCACTCAGACATGTGGATAGGATGATGGCAGAGCCCATGCATTGATCACTTTCCTGAGAAAACCCAGTGCCAGGCTTAGCATGAGTGTGGAATAAATCCTTGTCAGGTTGATTCTCTGGGTCTGAGACATTAGAAGGAAATGTCTCAGAGAGGACTTCTAGTCAAATATGTACGGTGAAAACCTGGAACATGTTGCATTTTGCAGATCAGGGGTTTTACCTTTAACTGATTTTATTTCTACCCTTCCTCATTCCCAAAAGCTTTGGAGGAGGGAGAGCTTTCTTTTCTACTCTCACTCATATTTCTCTTCTGTTTCTACAGCTCACCTTCATGATTGCTGCCACTTACAACTTTGCCGTCCTTAAACTCATGGGCCGAGGCACCAAGTTCTGATCTCCTGTAGAAATGTCCCTTTCTCTAATAGCGAGGCTCTAACCACACAGCCTACAATGCTGCGTCTCCCATGTTAACTCTTTGCCTTTGCCACTGATTGGCCCTCTTCTTACTTGACGAGTGTAACAAGAAAGGAGAGTCTTGTGGTGATTAATGTCTCTCTGTGGACTCTCCCCTCTTACATACCTCTTTTAGTCATTTTGCTTCACAGCTGGTTCCTGCTAGAAATGGGAAATGCTTCAGATGGTGACTCCCCAGCTGCAAGTCACAAAGGAATGGAGGCTCTAATTCAATTTTCAAGCATCTCCTGAGGACCAGGAAGTGTTTTCTCCTCAAAGGGCACTTCCACTGATGGAAACAAAGTGGAAAGAAAGATGCTCAGGTAGAGAGAAGGGATGTATCTGGTCCCCTTGACATCTGTTGGGGCCAAATATATACTCCTTAGTGTACAAAACAGAGAACCTACTCCTTTTTCCCTATTACCACTGAAGATAGAAGAAGAAAAAAAAGAATGCTAACAAAACAATAAGAGCATTTGCCCAAATCTACCTACTGCAGCTGGGAGAAGGGGGTCAAAGCAAGGATCTTTCACACATAGAAAGAGAGCACTGACCCTGATGGTGATGGACTATTTAAGCCCTAACTCAGCCTACTTTATAGCATAAGGGACCATAGTGTCTGTGTAGACCAAGGGGGCAGCTGGCCTTACACCTTATTAAAGAAGAGAAGCAGGGTATTGTCAGCATCTTCTCACTCCCTTCTCCTTGATAACAGCTACCATGACAACCCTGTGGTTTCCAAGGAGCTTAGAATGGAGAGAAATTAGCTCATATGAAAAAAAGACTGGCCTAAGGAACAGCAGTTGTTAGTTGCTAATGGTGTAAACTGACCCAGCCCTCTGGTAGACACAGGATAGATAACTCTTTGGATAGCATGTCTTTTTTCTGTTAATTAGTTGTATACTCTGGCCTCTGTCATATCTTCACAATGGTGCTCTTTTCATGGGGTATTAGCCATTCAGTTACAGAAGATGATTTGAAGATCTTGATTTGTTTCAGAATGATGCATATTTCACATTTTCCAGTTTGGTTATCACTTGTTTGGGGTTGTACCAGAAGGGTCTAGAGAATGATTCTTTGATTATGATTCTCTAACAAAGGAATATTGAACGTTAAACATTGCAAATAACATTTAAAATTGGCTAGTTCCATACATCTACTAGATTTTCTCCAAATTATTCTGCTCTTTGAAGAAACAGAATTGATGAATTTGAACCTCAATTGGAATAACCTATTTGATTGATCTTTTTAAGCTAGTGGGGGGGGGTGATTTTATTTAGCAGTGTTAACTTGGTGTGTTAAAGTCAGATTTAACATACAGGTTATTCTTAGTATAGACCACATAACGGAATGCCCCAGCCATCAGCTATTCAGTTGGTAAGCTTCCATGGAAATGGAAAGGTGGAAAGAGTTGGAAACCTGAATAATTCCCAGGTTTAAGACTTTTCTTTCTGCATTTGTTAGCTTTGGGTTAAAAAAGAAGAGGCTGATTGGTCTTTATTGAAAGGAAGATTTTACGGATATGACTGTAGGTGTGACTCTTTAGTTGTAAAGAGTTGTTTTGTTTCTTATCCCCCCAAAGTGGTTTCAGCAGTATTTAAGGAGATGTAAGATATTTACAAAAAGGTACTTAATATTTGTTTTTAGACCAATATACAAGATAAGCTTCCAGGATACATAGAGGGAGGAGATGGAAAAGGATCTATAAGAAACCAATCAAGATCAAGGAAAGTGGAATAATCCATATCTTGTGTTTTGTTTTGATTTAATAACATAACAAATAACCAACCCTTCCCTGAAAACCTCCCATGCATACATACACACATATACACACACAAGGAGAGTTAACTGAAAGTGTTTCCTTCATTTCTGATATAGAATTTCAATTTTAACACACATAAAGGATAAACTTTTAGGAACTTATCTTACAAAATGAATTTTATAAAATTAAAGAAAAATAAAATTAAGAATGTTCTCAAACATCGTGTCCTTTGAGTGAATTGTTTTGTTTAACCCCACAATAAAAACTCGAATAATTAGACCTTTATTGTGCTTTGTTCAAGGAGCTTATTTATGTTTCAGGTCATCCATCATTTTCACAACAATTTTCTGAGAAAAAGAATAGATAAATCACTTCTATTTTTTTATAGCTTAGAACACCAAGAAATAGAGTCACAGTAAATTATTCAAGAAAATAAGCACATACCTGAGCTTAGGCTAGAACTCAGGTGGGTTCTTTTGTTCATTTTTGTTTGTTTGTTTGTTTGTTTGTTTGTTTTTTGGTAGAACTCAGGTATTAGTACCTGAGAACTTCTACTCAAGTATATATAGCAAATGCCTATATACCTGGACATGCCTGTTTTAAGGTTTCTTTTCTCTTAGAAGTTGGGTTTCAGAGTGTTCTGCTCATTCAGACTCCAATATAGTTACTTTAATATGATAATGGAACCCCAGTCCTGGTGTGTTGAGCATTAAGTTATTGCTACCTTCTCTTTCAATTGTTTGGATATTCCATTAATGAGCCCTTAATGCTTCATACATAAATAATACTTAGTTTTATCTGAAAAGTACTGGATGAGAGGCTTAAGGTAGGGGCAGAGTAGATATGATAAGGACAATGTAAATTTACACAGTGAGCAGCAGAGGCAGTATTGAAGTAAGTTAGTGATATCTGTTACCTTGGATGGCCAGCCTACTAGCCCACTTAGGACACCGCATTTACTCCCTTTTTAAGCCCTAAGCTAGAATATCACACTCTTGGACAGCATTCTACTGACTCAAAGAAAGCTGCCTTAAAATTAGTAATAGAGTTGTTATCACATAGTTGTAGCTGGCAAGGGGCATGATTGTAAAGAAAGGAGACTACCTGGGGGCAACAAGTCAGTTGTCAGTTAAGGAGCCCTGTTGAAAAGTAGTTTCAGTTTATTTTTTTTATTTTTTTATTTTTTTATTTTTTTATTTATTTATGACAGTCACACACACAGAGAGAGAGAGAGAGAGAGAGAGAGAGAGACAGAGACAGAAGCAGGCTCCATGCACCGGGAGCCTGATGCGGAATTCGATCCCGGGTCTCCAGGATCACGCCCTGGGCCAAAGGCAGGCGCCAAACCGCTGCGCCACCCAGGGATCCCAGTTTCAGTTTAATCTCATGATTTCTGCTTCAGCACAATTAATATTCTGCAAGCAAGTCTAGTTGGATGACTTTAAGACAAAAAGCATGAAAATATGACAAGGACTTATTTTTAGACACTGGCAAACAAGGCTACAGCACCATATTTTGGAGAATTGATTCAGGGTGCTATAGAGTGAATATATTTTTGCTTCAGAGCAGCAGAAAGCCAGTTCCCAAGAAAGCCATGTTCTCCATCTGCCCTTATTTGGCTCTGCCCTCTGGGACCGATCTACAGATGGAGTTTCCAGGCTCTCAGAAGCTGAGTGCATCTCCAGTCTATCAATCGAGTCCATTGTTCTTAGCTCTCCCACATACCATAAACCTCCTTTCTCTGAACTGAAAGAGCTCTCTTTGTGCTTAGATCAGCCAAAGAACAAGATGCAGCAGTATAAACAAGAAACATTTTCTTACAGCGTCAGTTGTATTACTTTTCCTATCTTCAGGGTCAGCACTGAGTGCAGTTATGCAGGATGTGGATGCTGCAGCTTTGGCTAAAGCAACGATTGTTCATTCATTAATTCAATCTACAAACATTTATTGAGCACCTACTAAGCTTTTGCAAAACTCTGGGAATTTTATATTTGGGGGTGGTGTGAGTAGAAAGGTAATAAAGTTATGATCTTACATTCAAGGATCTCATTCAGCCTCAACCACAAAAGAGAGGTCTTCTAGGGTGAAGCGGAGTCGAAGCAGGGAGTATTCAAGAAGCAATCTGACTGGCTGACTGCAGTGGACATCTGAATTCTCCCCTCAGTAAGTGGGAGAGGTGGTGGTTAAGGGCCATGAATTCACGTGGCTCTGGTTTTCTAGGGCCCTGATAAAAACAAAACTTCAATTTAGAGTCCTGACAACTTGTGACTTGCTCCCTCCCTGTCACCCTGCTTCTGACCTTACATGTGACGGTATTTATGCACACACTGTCACAATGCATGCTTCCACCCACTCAGTCATCTGGGGAGTCAGAGAGCACATGGATCTGGATTTATAAAAACACAAGCTATTCAGCATGGCTTTTCCTTTTTGCCCAGGATAAGTCTGAGAAGCCATGGAAGAGTAATATAAGATACAAGGTACTTCTTTCTGAATTTTCTTAGTATGAGCACAGATAATGTCTATTTTGACATAAAGAGTTACCTTGATGAAAGTTCAATAACAAATGGAAGAAATATTCATTATTACATTAAAAATTAATACTTTGCCCTTTCCTACATCAATAAACAGGTAAGGAATTCAAAGCAGTATCTATAAGCTGAGATAATTTTCCTTGTTCACTTTGAAACAAGAAACCATGCTCTTCATAATATTTATTGTCCTCCAAAGTTTGGTGTTTGTGTGTTCTTGCTCTGGTACCCTTTGAATTGATCTACTTTATTACAAAGGAAAGAAAAATAAGATAAAGAAATTAATATTTTCCAGATTATGAAATAACCAAAATATATACAACGTTAGCATTTTATTCAAACCTTCCACAAATATCTATTTAACAAATTCTCTGTGCCAACTATTATGCTAGGTGCTAGTAATACAACAGTGAATAAAATGAGTAGTCTTTGGCCTCATAGAACTCAACTTAAAGGCAAAAGGGTTAGAGAGGGAAATAGGATTTGTGGCAAAGAATGAGACTAACATTCTTTGACAAAAAGTGGAAAAGATAGAATCAGGAAGAAACTTGTAGAGTCCTCTTAGAAACAAAGGGCCAAGTAAAAGAAGTGTAGGTATGCAAGTCTGCATCTAGAGAAAGAGGGCTGACAATATTTAAGGTCAAAAAATGCTACTTGGCCTTGTACTCTTTTGCTGACCAGTATGGACAGTAAGCCAGCTCTGGGCTCCAAAGAACTAACTTCATGGATACTACATGTGTTATGTGAAACCCTGGCTTTCAAACACGAAAAGGGAAAATCACAAAGCTGGATTCTGAGGGTTACAATATTAAAACTGAACAAATCAGCTGATAATTGAAAATTTGTAGATGGCTCTAATTCTATTTGATGACTTGAGATAACATGTGGAATGGCTTTAAAAAAAGAAGGGAAATATGGCTCTTGCAATCAAAGCTCCCTTCCATGACCTCAAATGTACCAGATAAGAATTTGCAAAAATCTCATTTAAAATCTTATATCAGTCCTCATAAACAAAAAATATGTCTGAATGGAAACATAAGCATTCTCCTATATGCAGATGATATTATTATCACAAGCTAGGAGTGGATTTAGTAAACAAATGGCTCAGCTAATTATTGTTGGAAAGAAAGCCTACATACCAATTTTCCTAAAATCAGATTTACATTTTCAGTATGTATTTCCAACTTCTTGTTGGTGAATAATGTAAATACTTCTATGGAGCAAGTACCACAGGATATATTCTGCAATTAGTTTTTATATGGGTGGACACACAAGTAAATTACATTTCTCAAAGCCAGGTGGTTTATGGGTGTTTAATGAACATTGTGTGTGTGTGTGTGTGTGTGTGTTGTTGTTGTTGTTGTTGTTGTTTGTTTGGATTTAGTAGCTCAGGTTGTTACAATTTTTTTAATGAAAATTTTAAAAATTTATTTGAGAGAGAGTGAGTGAGAGAGAGAGAGCAAGAAAGAGCGCACAAGCAGGGAGAGTGGCAGGCAGAGGGAGAGGGAGAAGCAGGCTCCCCACTAAGCAGGGAGTCTGATGCGAGACTCAATCCCAGGACCCTGGATCATGACCTGAGTTAAAGGCAGACGCCTAACCAACTGAACCACCCAGGTGCCCTGTTACTACCACTTAAAAATATTTCTAGGTTAAAATGTTTTAAAATGTCATGCTTTTGACATTGAGGGTTGACAGTTTATTTATTTTAGTGGTAAAGAAGACCCAGAATAACTGAAAAAAATCTTGGCCCAGTCCACAAGCAGCCATACCTCCAACAGTCATAGTGATAATTTATTGAACTCTCCACAAAGTACAGTACTTTTGACATCTTATCTCACTGAATCCTTATATCAGTCCTCAGCTCCAGACTAGAGCATGCGCCATTATTGGTCACATCAGTTTAAGTTTGAGGCTGTCAATCTTACCCCACTTCAATTGGCTGCTAAACTGCAGAGATGAGCTACATCCAGGTGCTTGTCTGGGATGAGAAGCTCAGTCATTGTAGCTCAGTCCCCACCAGAAATGCCACTGAGAGAAGCAGTAGTTCCAAAGGATAACCTAAAGGGGGTATAGCCTATTCATTTCCTAATTATTTCCAAACATCTTTGATTTTGTAAAATATAGTAAAACATGTTGAACCCACACTTCTTCTCTCCCCCCACTCTGCCCCTCCACCCCATGACCTTGCTTCTCAAAGAGTGGTCTGAGGACAAGCAGCATCGAGATCACCTGGGAATTCATTATAAATGCATAATCCCATGCCCTGCCCTGGAATGACTGTATCAGAACACTGTACTTTAATAAGGTCCCAGGATGATATGTGTATACATTAAAACTTGAGATTGTTTATAAGTAATTACATAAGAATACATTAAAATGTATAATACACTTATGTTTAAAAATTAATGTTACATTCATAATATATGTAGTATAAAGCATGCAGAACAGAATATTTAAAAGTATGAGATGAGATAAATATGAATAGTACTTTAAAATAAATGTTCTTTTATAGATTATATATAAATTTATCTCTTATTTGAAGCATATTGTGATAAATATTTTAGTGAGAACAATGTGATAGACTATGCCTCATTAATTTTGAAATGATGATTTAACATTTTAGAATACTGAGTTCATTTTAAACTACTGCTTGTCTCCAATGGATGTCATAGCTGAAAATGATACCTCACAAAGATTCAGAGATCTAAATGGCTGCAATATGACTGACATTAGCTGTGCTCAGTAAAGCACATTACTAACTTTTCAGTCTCATTCTGCAGTTATGCAAAGGTTTTTGTTAAAATTTGGCTATTAAATTTCCACTCTCCCTGACATCAGTCAGTGGCTCTAGCCTGAAAAAATATTTTTACAAATGAGCTCAAGCTATTGGAATAGACATTTTAGGCCAATTTTAGATGTCACATTACATTTTTTTCTTACAACTGAGTAAATTGGTGTCACACACAGTTCTCAGCATAAAAATCACAAGATGATGAAAACATTTTCAAATATTTGTTTTCAAAATGCTCTCTCTATGGCATATTTCTTTGAAAAGCACTTGCTTTTCCCAATCATTGTGAAAAAGGCATCATTCCTTGACAAACTGAGTGATGACACTAGAGTCCATCTTTATGTTAGATATTAATAACTATTTCTTTCTTATTTTAATATTAAAAATTAATATAAACACTAGCACTAATGGATCATATTGCTGTCTCACGCAGTACACACAACCTACATTAGAGACCATACTGTGTAGCAATTTTTCCAAACTATTTTGAGTATGAAAATCTCTGTCTTTTTTTTTAAAGATTTTATTTATTTATTTATTTGTGAGAAAGAGAGAAAAGGTGGGGAGGTGGGGAGAGCAGAGGGGAAGGGAGGGGAACAAGTAGATTCAGCCCTGAGCTCTGAAGGGACATGGAGCTCCATCCCAGGAGTCCGGATCATGACCTGAACTAAAAACAAGAGCCAGTCGCTCAACTGACTGTGCCACCCAGGCACCCCAAAAATCTCCAGAAAACTTTTCTCAGGCCTCCACCGTGATAGTATCTGTACTTTTTGTATTTATGGTTGAGAAAACATTTAAAATCTACTAATTCAGTAATGCCCTTTTAAAACTTTTTCTTACAGAAAATTTCAGACACATACAAAAGTGTAGAATGGCACAATCAATTCCATGTACCAATCACTCCACTTCAACAATAAATATTCATTAACACTTTAAAAAAAATAACACTTTAAAATGGTTATTGCTATCCACACACATAAAGATAGATCATTCATTCATTTTACTGATATGTTTGGTATTCATATGGATATGGTGATTGATTCTTTGCAGAAATGCCTCCATTTTCTATGCTACCTACAAGCATATAGAAGGACAAAGCCTTGGGAATTGCTCCACTTTAGAGTCTAAAAATCTCTTGATTTAAGTCAGATTGACAGGCGGCGACATACTTGAATAGCTTCATATTGGTCCCCATGGAATTATTTTTAGTCAATTGCTCTGTTTTAGTAAATTGCTCTGTGATGTCAGTGACATATATTAAGGGGTGTTTTTAAAAAGTGGCCTTATGCAACAGTGACTGTTTACTATGGGTGTATTTTTGTGGGTGTCATTTATTATACTATATTTATCCAGAAGGCCTCTGCAGTCTCAGTATCAAAAATAGTCATGCTTTATTTGAATGGCGGAGTAAAGCAGACTCCTTATGATTACTGATGTATTTTTTAAAAATTTTATTCATGAGAGACACAGAGAGGCGGAGACATAGGCAGAGGGAGAAGTAGTTTCCCTGTGGGGAACCTGATGCAGAACTCCATCTCAGGACCCCAGGGATCATGATCTGAGCCAAAGCCACCCCGGTGCCTCATTGATGTTGTATTTTGGATTTTTTTTTTGTCAGGAACACATAGATCACTTTAATAATTTCATCCATTTCTGAGTTGTTGGAACTGTTCCAAAACAACCTCTTGCTTTGTTGGGGTTTTTTCCTTTCCCTCTTTTCCCTCTCATCTCTGCAGAAGTGCACAGGATGGTCAGGATTGAGACAAAGAAAGAAAACAGTTGTGGATCTGATTTTCGCCAGCCCTGACTTCAAACTCCAGAATTCAGAAACTTTTACAACACTGGGATTAGATGTGATTTTGCCAGTGAGTTAATGTATGTATTCAAATATGGTGAATTGACATCTCTCAACCAGATCTGAGCATATTTGATAGTTCAACTCTAATAAGAACTTAAGTTTTTTTTTGTCATTTTAATACATCAGCCTGAAAGATATCCTATCTAGGAAACAATTTAGAAATAGATATAAATTTGAATAAAAATAGCTCTACGCCCAATGCTTTTACTTTCACAGGTAAAGGAGGCTTTTATAAGTGCCTCATTACCTCCTTCTCCAGTTTTTCCAATGAGTATCAAGAAAATGATACAAATAAGATTTTAGTGTAGTTCAATTTTTAAATGCATGTGCCATACATTTTAAGGAAAAGATAATGAGATAAACTAAAATAAAAGAAGCAATCGTTTTCAATTCTAAAATATCTAGGGATTACTACTTTAAAACAGGGTTACCAAAAGAATGGATCCATTGTAGGCTTTATCTCATTTCCTCTTCCTCTGCCTTCCTGGGCTTACATTTGGGTGCAATAATGTCCTCAGGACTGGGTTTTAGTGTGACCCTCTATGTTGGGTCACATCATGACTCACTCAATGCCATAAACTTAGCTACCAGCTCTGAAAATTTCCTTCTGCCCCTTTTTGTTTTGTTTTGTTTTTCTTTTTGTGGTAAGAAGGCTTAACACAAGATCTACCTTCTTAGCAAAATTTTAAGAGTACCATACAGTATTGTTAATCATAAGCCTTATGCTGTAAAGTAGATTTCCAGAACTTATTTATTTTGCATAACTGAAACTTTGTACCCTTTGGCCAAAACGTCCCCATTTCTTCCTACCTCCTCCCAGCTCCTGGCAAGATTTAAATGTAGGTAGATTCTAGAGTGTCCGCATTTAACCACTGCTCTATGGTCCTCACAGGATAGGGAACACATCCTCTTACCTTAAGGGAGAAGGACTTTGAAAGTAGGAAAGACATTTGTATAGCAAAACTATCCTGTTTGTCCTGGGAAGACGGTATGTTGAGGACAAAATAAGATTAGTGAGAACAGGATGCCAAGGGCTGGAACAAGCTAATCAGAACTTGGGACGCCTAGTCCCCACAATGTAAAATAGTCCCGCAGCATAAATGCCACTGTGTAAACTTATGTAGCCACAACGTGCAGAACAAATTTTATCAAAAAATAAACAGCTAAAAAAATACATACTACATAAAACTTTGGCACGTAATTCACGGGGATACCAGCATATTTACAGACTATATTAAGTACACTACAGTGGGAACCTGGAGTGGAAGAGGAGAATCACAGAAGAAGGAAAAACAGAGAGACAAGGGGTGAGAGAGAGGCCTTGCCCAAGATAACGAAAATTTACTAAGAACCAAGGAGTAGGATCAATCCAATTCTCAGCCACTTGAGGTCCAAATTAAATAATAAAGTTTTTTTTTTTTTTCTGCAGTGGAATTCTTTGCTCTTGAAGTTCCTCATTATTTTTCTGGTTGGATGTACAAGGGCAAGCAAGACTAAAACCTAGGAGGTAGCTGTGTAGGAATGAACCTTGATGTAGTCTTTACTGGGAAATGACTAGGCTGTTTTTTGCCTCTTCTTCTCTTTATGGTTAGCTGTGGAAATAAACTTATACTTCAGGCTATCAGTGTGTGATAGATTACTTTTTAATAATTTTACTGACCCATTTAAAAGTGTACCGTTCATTGTGTTCACAGAGTTGTGCAACCATTACTGCAATCAATTTTAGAACATTTTTAAAAAGATTTTATTTATTTATTCATGACACACACACACACACACACACACACACACACACAGGCAGAGACACAGGGAGAGAGAGAAGCAGGCTTCCCGCAAGGAGCTGGATGTGGGATCCCGAATTCTGGGATCATGCCCTGAGCCAACGGCAGATGCTTAACCGCTGAGCCACCCAAGCGTCCCAATTTTAGAACATTTTTATCACCCTAAAAGGAAACTCTGTACCCGTTGGAAGTCACTACCCATTCCCTCACCACTACCCTCAGCTTCAGGCAATCACTAATCTACTTTTTTTCTCTAAGAATTTGTCTGTTCTGGATAGTTCATATAAATAGCATCATAAAACATGTCATGTTTTATGACTGGCTTCTTTCCCTTAGCATAATTTTTTTCAACCTTAGCATAATATTTTTGAGGTCCATCCACCTTGTGGCATATATTTGTACTTTGTTCCTATTTATTTGCAATAATATGTCTTTCAGTTGTTGAACACAGATATTCAGAGGTATATCCAATTACCAAATAATACTTATTCCACTATATAGATAGACCTCATTTGATATATTCTTCAGTCAATGGACATATGGGATGTTTTTTCACTTTTTGGCTATTATTAATTATGCTGCAATAAACATTCCTGTACAAATTTTTGTGAGGACATGTGTTTTCAATTCTTTTAGGTATATACCTGCAAGTAGAATTGCTGAATCATTTAGTAATTCTATGTTTAATGTTTTGAGGAACTACCATATTGTTTCCCACAGTGACTGCAACATTTTACATTTCCAACTGCAGTGTGTAAAAATTCTGATTTCTCCACCTCTTCACCAACACCTGTTATTATCTGACTTTTTTATTATTGCTACCCTAGCGGATGTAAAGTAGTATCTCATTATGGTTTTGATTTGCATTTCCCTGATGATTAATGGCATTGAATGTCTTCTCTTGTGTTTATTGGCCTTTTGGATATGTTGAGAAGGAAAAATTTCCCTCTATTCCTCTACAGTTCTTCTGGCTGGCCTAAAAATTAAATTGGCATGAGATAGATTAACAGAAGAAAGTAAAATTTAATTTTGTACATATGGGAAACCTACATACATGAGCATTTCAAAGATAGAAAGGTAAAATGAAGTATATATGCCATTCTAAGCTAAGAAATGAGATGAGATAAAGAGGGGATCCCTGGGTGGCTCAGTGATTTAGCGCCTGCCTTTGGCCCAAGGCATGATCCTGGAGTCCCGGAATCGAGTCCCACATCAGGCTCCTTGCATGGAGCCTGCTTCTCCCTCTGCCTGTGTCTGCCTCTCTCTCTCTCTCTCTCTCTCTCTGTATCATGAATAAATAAAATCTTAATAAAAAAAAGAAATGAGATAGAGGCCTGGAGCCTCAAAGGAGAAGAGGGCAATTCACAGGGCAATTGAAGAAGAGTAGATGTTTGGTAATTAGATGTTTGCCATACCATACAGATGGATCACTTAGATAAATTTATCTCTGGTAATGACTCTTATTCTGAGAAAAATGCCAATTTAAATTCTTCTAAATAGTTAAGGGAGAGACCAAAGTTTCTCTTGAGCCTGCGGGGTCTCTATTGCCTTTATCTCAAGATAGCTCACATGCCAAAGTGGCACATTTTGGGGAGACTTGTTCTGAATTCCTTCATATGTGTTTGGAGAAATATCTATTCAGATATTTTGCTCATTTTAAAATTGGGTTTTTTTTCTTTTTTTAATTATTGCATTATAAAAGTATTTTACACATTCTAGCTGCAAGTCCCTATCAGTTACATTATTTTAAAATATTTTCTCCCATTCTGTGAGTTATCTTTTCACTTTCTTGATTATAACTTTGTAGCAAAAAAGTCTTTAATTATGAAGAAGTCTAATTTATCTATTTTTTCTTTTTTTGCTTTTGTTTTTGTTATCATATTTAAGAGACTATTGCATAATCCAAGGTCACAAATTTTCATGTTTTCTCTTAAGACTTTTTATAGTTTTCCTTTTTTTTTAAAGATTTTATTTATTCTTGAGAGACACAGAGAGAGAGGCAGAGGGAGAAGCAGGCTCCATGCAGGAAGCCCGATGTGGGACTTGATCCCAGGACCCCGGGATCACGCCCTGGGCTGAAGGCAGATGCTCAACCATTGAGCCACCCAGGTGTCCCGACTTTTTATAGTTTTCACTCTTATATTTAGGTCTATGATCAATTTTGAGTTAATTTTGGTATTTTTTTTTAGACAGATGTGCAACTTCATTTTTTCCATCTGGATATCCAGTTGTCACAGGACCATTTGTTAGACTATTCTTTCCCCATTAAATTATACTGGCACTATTGTTAAAAATCAATTGACTATGAGTGTAAGGATTTATTTCTGAGTTCTCAATTCTATTCCATTGATCTATATGTCCATTGTTACACCATTACTATGCTGTCTTGACTGCTGTAGCTTTGTGGTAAATTTTGAAATTGGGAAGTACGTCATCCAAATTTGTTCTTCATTTTCAAGAATTTTTAGCTTTTTGGGTCCTCTGAACTCCCATATCAATTGTAGCATCAGCTTGCCAATTTTTGCAAATAAGACAACTGGAATTCTGCCAGGAATTGTGTTGATTTTGTAGATCAGTTTAACGATATTAAGCCTTCCAATTCATGAACACATAATATCTTTCCATTTATTTCTTTCAGTGAAGTTTTGTAGCTTCTACAAGTCTTGCGCTTTTTTGTTAAATTTGTTTCTAAATATTTCAATCTTTTTGATACTATTATAAATGGAATTATCTTCTTAATTTCCTTTTTGGATTTTTCATTGGTAGGATATAGAAATAAAACTGATTTTTGTGTGGTGATCTTGTAGTCTGCAAATTTGTTGAACTTGTTATTAGCTCTAATAATTTGAGGGGTCTCCTTAAATTTTTTTTAATTTTTAAATATATAATATTATGTCATCTGTGAACAAAGATCATTTTAATTCTTTATTTCTGATTTGGATGTTTTTGTTTCTTGTTCTTGCCTAATTTCTCTGGTTAAAACTTCCATTACAATAGTAAATAAAAGTGGAGAAAGTGAATATCTTGTCTTGTTCCTGAACTAGGGAAAAAGCATTCAGTTTTTCCCCATTTTATATGAAGTTCGATGTAGGTTTTTCATAGATGTCTTTTACCAGATTGAGAAAATTACCTTGTATTCCTAGTTTGTTGAGTGTTTTTTTTTTTATCATGAAAGGGTGTTTAATTTTGTTATCTATTAAGATGATCATGTGTTTTTTTTCCTCTTTTCTATTAATATAGTATATTACACTGATTTGTATATGTTCATCCTTACATTCCTGGAATAAATTCGCTTGGTCATGGAGTATAATCCTTTTTATATATTGCCTAACTCAGTTTGCTAGTAGTTTGTTGAGAATGTTTGCATATATATTTATAAGGATTATTAGTCTGTATTTTCTTTTCTCATATCTCTCTGACTTTGATATCAGGATAATACTGGTCTTATAGAATGAGTTGCAAAGTATTTCCTGTTCCTCTATTCTTGGGAGAATCTGAGAAGAATTGGTGTTAATCCTTTTTTGAAAGTTTCATGGAATTAATTAGTAAAGCCATCTGGTTCTGGGCTTTTCTTTTTTTTTAAGCTCCCCTGTAGTCTTTTTTTTAAGATTTTATTTATTTATTAGAGAGAGAGAGAGAGAAAGAAAGAATGAGTAGGGGGGAGGGGCACAGGGGGAGAGAGAAGCAGACTCCCTGCTGAGCAGGGGCCCCACGAGGAGCTCCACCCCAGACCCCAAGATCATGACCTGAGCCAAAGGCAGATGCTCAACTGATTGAGCCACCTAGGCGCCCCATCTGGGCTTTTCTTTGTGGGAAGTTTTTTTGGTTACTAATTTAATCTCTTTTTTTTTATAAGCAAACAAAAAAAATCTCTTTACCTATTATAAACCTATTCAGATTTTCTATTTCTTCTGAGTAAGTTTCAATAGTGTGTGCCTTTCTAGGAATTGTCCATTACATCTAAATTGTCTTTTCTTTTTTTTTTTTTCCTTTTCTTTTCTGAATGGTGGCCAGCTCCCTGGGCTTGGTGAGCCTGAGGGAACAAAGGCTGTGGTCTCAGGGTGTGGAAATCAGACTGCATCTTTTGGGGAGAAGCTTGGACTCTAGCTGGCTTTGTCCACTGAAGCCTGGCCCCTGTCAGCACTGGAGCACATTTTCAGTGGCTGAAGCTGCAAGAGGTTTCTTAAAGGCTTAATTTTAGCTTTGGTCTTCTATCTTCACCTCCAGTCTACCATGCCTAGACAGATCCATAAAGAGCAGGACCTTGTGCATGCCTATATGATCAAGTAGCAGGCCAGGAAAGGACTCCAAGGCGGTGGTGTGTAGGCCTGACCCCGAGAGAGAGAAGGCACCAGCCAGGCAAAGAGTGCAGGGGAGATGGGTGCAGGATGGTCGAGGTGTGTCCCTGCCCCAGGCCCAGGGTGTTTCCAAACCCTTTTACCTTGGAGGAGTCAGGCTCTCTGAGATCTGGATGCTTGTTGGCTTTCACATGTTGAACAGACTCTCTGACAGCTGCCATTGAGTCTTTCCAACACCAACCTTCAGACCATGTGCATCAGAGCTGGCTAGAGAACCCAGTAAAATGTAGAGGCCTGGGCTGTACTGCCCTACCAGAGCCCTGGATTTAGCAGTTGCCTTGAAGCATGAGAACTTCCATTTTTAACAAAGCCCACAGGTGTTTCTGCCATAGGTGGTCTGCTGCTCTGTGGACCTTTCTTGGAAAATGTTGGCAGGACAAAGTCTAGATGCCTTGCATTTGCCATGTCTATTGTTATAGTCACTGGTCACTTATATCTAGGCTGCTCATCTCCACTCTTGTCACAACCCATCTTCCACATCACTGGAGTAATCATACTATAGCAAAAACGTGAACTTCCAACCTCTTTGCTTAAAAACCCTTCTCCTACTTCATATTATTTTCAAAATATGTCCATGTTCCTTAGTTGGGATTAAATGGTTCTTTGTGTTTTTGCTTCTTCCTCAACATCTGTTCTTGCTGCTTCCCATTTGCCCTTTTCATCTCTTTACCTCAAATAATGTTTGATGCAGGGTAGATACTGGACAGATATTGATTTACTGCTATGAAAATGATGAGCTTAAAAATGTATTTCACTGAAGGACCTGGGACATTTCAAGTCATGAAAATAATACCTATGAGAGATAAAGCTGTCTTCAAATACTGGAAGATCTATGTCATGTGAAACACTTGTTTTGAATGGCCCTAGGACCAATCAATAGAAGTCATAAGAAGTCAGAATTTGATTCCATATAAGGAAGGGTGTGCTGTATTTGCTAAGATGTAGTCATCTGCACTGTAAAATGTTGAGTTTTTTGTCACCTGCAGTATTCCAGCATTGATTCAATCATCATTTGGCAGGTATTTGGTGAAAGTATATAAGCATGGAGTGGAATTTGGAAGAAATAACCTACCATTCTTGAAATAAGATTCTGTGGGGGAAATAAAAGTAAAGGGGAAAAGGAAAGAAAATGAACTCTATATTCCAGAGAAGTAGAGTATTGGGGTCTATTTTATCACGCACAGTATATCTATATACATCATAAATGGAATACCTGTTTTCTATAGCATAGAAATGGACCAGAAGGTAATATCCCTTATTTTCTTTCTTTTATGATCCAGTAAGTAATTTAGCCTCTTACAATGTCTATGGGTTATCATCATAAACATTACTTCTCATTATAATATTGAAATGTGCAAGTGTCAGTTAGGAAATATCTGCCAGAATTTGGGACACCCAGGTGGCTCAGAGGTTAAGCATCTGCCTTTGGCTTAGGGCGTGATCCTGGATTCCTGGGATCAAGTCCTGCATCAGGCTCCTTGCATGGAGCCTGCTTCTCCTCCCTCTGCCTGTGTCTCTGCCTCTCTTTCTGTGTCTCTCATGAATAAATAAAATATTTTTAAAAATCTGCTAGAATTTTAGATAAATCAGCTTTTACTACTATAATTAAAGAAGTGTTCTAGAAAAAATAAAAAACAATAAAAAATAAAACAAAAACCAATAAAATTCATGCAGAGAGACAATAACTCTCTAGCTCAAGTTAATGTGTTATAAAAAATTTCACTGGGACAAAGAGCCATGACAGTCTAAAGAATAACGCTACAGATCAGAAAACTCACTTGGCTCACTCAGATTTAGCTAATAACAAAAGCTAACAACTGCTATATAATTTAACAGCAATTCTCACAAGTGATTGCCAATGACTATTTTTCTTTTTGCATTTTCACATAAAAGGAACAAGGAGAATATGGGCTTGAAGAACAGAATTTTAAAAATCTTTCTGTCAGGTATCTCTTTCCTTGTTCTTTTTATTAGGGACACTTAGGTTTTAGTCATTTGAGTAATTTTTAATCTGACTTTTTTTTAAAGACTTGGGATGCTAACAATAGCTAACTGCTCTGATTTCAATGATTTTCAGTAGATTTTGTTTATTCAGTAAGGCAAAGGCTATTGGGGAGGCATACCTTCTCAGTAGTGCCTTCCTGGAGAGGAATGATAAAGAAATGATGGACTATAAAGACATTTCTCCCAGGCAAGAGCTGCTTGCTACTCTTCACTTCTTCCCCTTCCACTGTCTGAAGCCTAAACCCTGCTTTGCTTAGGACCTTTCCTTTCTTTGCCCCTCCGGTTTCAATCCCTATCCTCCAATCCCTATCTCTTCTGCATGTCTCAGACAACGTAAGATGAATAAGTGCTGGGGATCTATTGTACAGCATGGTGACTACAGTTAACAATAGTGTATTTTAAATATTTTATTTATTTATTTTAGAGAGAGTGTGTATGCAAAACTGTGGGGAGGGGAAGAGAGGAAGAGGGAGAATCTCAAGCAGACTCCCTGCTGAGTGTGGAGCCAATACTGGGCTTGATCCCAGGACCCTGAGATCGTGACCTGAGCTGAAACCAAAAGCTGAATGCTTAGCCAATGGAGCCACCTAGGCGCCCCAACAGTACTGTATGTTATGCTTAAAAGTTGCTAAGAGTGTGGAGCTTTCATGTTCTCATCATACATAGCAACAGCAGCAATAACAAAATGATAATTATGTCAAGAGAAGGATTGTTAACTAACCTTATTGTACTAAGCCTTTTGCAATATATACATGTATCAAGTCATCACATCATATACCTTAAACTTACACAATGTTATATGTCAACTGTATCTCTATAAAGCTGAGGGGAAAATGAAAAAAAATCCTGGCTCCAGACAGTGAGGTGTCCTGAAAATAGCACTGGACTGAGAAGTAGGAGATGAGTGTTCTAAGACTTGATCTGTCACTTCAGGAATTTGTCTAACTTCTCTGGTCCTCAGTTTTATTATCTATAAAAAGAGGGGATTGGATTACCTTATATTAGAGTCAGTTTCAAAATTTTACCCAAAGTAGCATGCACATCATCATGCTTTGTGCATCTCACTGGAATCATTTTCCATTTTGCAAAATTCCTCTAAGTCTCTTGTTTGTTTTCAAGGGAACCTTTGCATCTATTAAATACTGTAATCATCTGCTAACTTTGTCCCAAGAACCTGTGCTGTGAAGTTCTTTTTAACAATTTTTAATTATTAAACTCTGAGCACATTTAAAATTCAATGTAAATAATGCAGTAATCGTCATGAAAAGAGAAAAAATCTGCTCTGGAATCTGGCCTAGTGGTTTAGCGCCGCCTTCGGCCCAGGGCGTGATCCTGGAGTCCCAGGATCGAGTCCCACGTCCGGCTCCCTCCGTGGAGCCTGCTTCTCCCTCTGCCTATGTCTCTGTCTCTCTCTCTGTATCTCTCATGAATAAATAAATAAAATACTAAAAAAAATGAAGTGTCGATTATCTCATGTAACTTATTGAATGCAGTATTGAATGTGAAACCCAGAATGGTTATAGGGTACAGAATGGTTGTCAGCATATGGGTTGTTCACCATCACGATCTCATGGCGGATTGGAAGTCCTGGGTCACAGCCACTGCCCAGCTCATTGACAGTGTCTATCACATATTGCTAGCTTGGGAAAAGATCAAAATTCAAAATTCAAAGTATGGTTTCTACTGATTGTGTATCTCTTCTGCACAAGTGTAAAGTAAAAAAAAATCATATGTCAAGCCATTTTAAGTCATGATAGTCTGTGTTTATAGTTTGTGTCAATTTAACTAACAGTATGGTAAACTGGAAGATGCCTAGGACTCAGTTCTGTGCCCCGAAACAAGTCATTTCACTACTCCAGAATTCAGTTTTCTCGTCTATAAAATAAGGGAAAGGTGGACTACATGGATGATTTCTAGGCACCCTTTCAACTCTTTCAAGCTGTCCTCTACTTACGGTCTATGGCAGAGTATTATCTGGTCTTCATTGCCCTCTTGTGGGTAAAAGATGAACTGTAATTATCACTGTATTTGTATGAGATTTCAGAATAATCACCTTATTAAAATAACAGCACTCAGCATAAACACGAGAGACACCTAACTCTGGGAAACGAACAAGGGGTAGTGGAAAGGGAGGTGGGTGGGGGGTTGGGGTGACTGGGTGATGGGCACTGAGGGGGGCACTTGGCAGGACGAGCACTGGGTGTTATGCTATATGTTGGCAAATTGAACTCCAATAAAAAATTTTTAAAAAACATGAAAAAATAAGTAAGTAAAATAACACTAAATCCAAACCAAACCAGTCATTTGGCATCATGCAGACAAAAAAGCTGGATGGATGAATAGTCTGATTTCTACTATTTTTTCTATCATGGTGACACAAGGTTACTCATAACTTTTCGAAATAAAAATAAGTACATAGTCTCATGTGGTCAGGAACAAAAAATAGATCAAATAGATATTTTTCTATCCCCTACCCACCCTAGTTTTCTATCTTACTAAAACATGACCTTTTCAATAACCTGTCAGTGTTTTTTAAAATACTGTAAACAAAATTAAAAGAGAAGACATATGGGAGAGGATTGCAGAAAACCAGCAGTATGGATAAGAGTAAACGTTAATACCTATAATATAGAAAAAAAAATTTCTGGAAATCAGTAAGAAACAATAACGAATGTTTCCCACCCTAAATGGGCTAAGACCAGAATGGGGTATAACTCAAGAAAACAATAAAAATGGTCAATAAATGCATGAGCAACTATTTACTCTCAAAGGATGAAAAATATGCAAATAAAAACATGAGATCACTTTTCATCCATCAAATTGGGCAAATGTGGTTTGAAAGGAAGGTAATATTTGATGAATGATGGAGTGTTTAGAAAAACAGGCCTGGTGTTTGTGTAATTTGGTACAACTTTCTAGATGGCAATTAGTCAATATATATTAAAAACCATACAAATAGTCATAATCTTTGACCCAAAATTTTACATATAGAAAATATAGACATGAATTAAGATTAATATGGGGACATTAAATGCTGTTTTAAAAAGGAGACTGTTTGAAAACAATCTTAATGTCTAGCAATAAGAGTTTGATTACATATATTATGATAAATCCTTCAGTAGAATATTATGTAAGCATTAAGTGCAGTTCCTAAAAGAATATGTAGTGACTAAGAGGAAATTCCAGTATATATTAAATGAAACATTATGATCAGTGTGTGCAGAATGATATCACTTTTATTATATAAACATATAGGATTAAGATCTGGTTACCTCAAGGTAACAGGATTACAGATAACTTATTTTCTTTATCTTGCTTTTTTTCTTTTGTTCCTTTTTTTTTTTTACCATGGATATATATAACTTCTGTAATCAGAAAAAAAAAACCCTAAAGACAAGTTTTTGTTTTTTTTTTTTTTTAAGACAAGTTTTTAAAGTTCTTACTGGTGAGACTGTTTTCTCATTGGGAACAAATGGAAAAAGAAGAGATGATTCAAAGTTTATACCAACTCTTGTACATCTATAAGAAGACTCTATATTGAACAATATATTACAGAACACACCTTTGGGTATGCTGTTTTTAAGGCAGCCAGGAACAATAAAAGAGAAAAAAGAAGAGATAAGCCTATCTCTTGCTTCCTCACGAATGTACTACATGAAGGCATGATTTGTATTTTTACTCTAATCAATACAGCTAATGTTGAATTAAGAGCTATTTCTTTCATTAAGGCAGCATTCTTCAATCCTATTTGATCAATCAATTAAGTAGAAGCACAGCGTGGCTTGTCTGGATAATTCAGGGGGGCTAGAGTGAAACTCATTACACATTTACCTGTAATTCATAAAGCATGAAAGGAATTGACAGATCACTAAAAAATATGCACACTTGCACTCACAAAACCCACCATTTAAGAAATCACTTAAATATGGCTGAATCAAAATTCTCTTTATTGCTTTGGAGAAGACCTAAGCAATTTATAAAGACATAGATCATTGCAGCAGTCCCTATTTGACTAAAGATGACAATTCCCTCACATCTTGAGCTGTGAAGATGCTTATTCTCACTGGGAACGCACTTTGGTAACCCTTCACCTCCCCCCCCAAAAACTCACACAAACATCACCTCCTCCAGAAGCAAAACAATTTTGGAAACATACCAATGAAGGGACATTTAATAATTTCTTTCATTCTTGAAATATTACTAGCTTCTATCATTATCCTTTCCTTCTCTTAAAGAGAAAGGAGTAAAGAATTAGGACTTCATTGGCGATGGTAACTTGAAATAATTAAAAAGAGCAAAAGGAAAGGTGAGGTGATGGATATGTTAATTAGCTTGTGTGCCCCCCAAAGACTAGTTTTGAAAAAATACATTAACATTTTATCAAAGGGTGTATCACAGTTTACCTGCCCCTAAATGAAATGTAAGAAAAGCACTCCACTGTAATGAATACTACAACTCCATAGCAAGGAGAGAAAAAAAAGTGAAAGTGATCTTATCAGGATCATTTAGGTAAAAAAAAAAATTGTTGCAATTAGAACTACTTCAGGTAGTTCAGATGAAAGTAGAGATTCCTACCCCAATTCCCATCCTGACCTTACTCAAATTGCTGTCTTGATTTTCCAGTGTTTTAAAATTCAATTACAGAATTGAAGAGAAATCTATCTATTCCACATCCTCTACTTCCTGGAAAGATCATAGCCAAGCTATTTCCAAAAAAAATGAGGGTCTATACTATTTGTTAAGACATTCAGAGAAGGAGTTTTTCCAGTGGATTATGAATCAAGCAGAAAAACAGCAAGGACAGAAAGCTAGTTTTCCGCTTTCAAAATATCAGTTTTGGATAACCAAATCCTTTTTAAGAGGCTTATAAATCTCTGATCTTCTATAGCCTAAAAGCTGCATCATTCTTTATAGCCTAATCAAAAGGATTTCAGGTGCTGTATTTGAAGCATGGTCTGATAATTTGTTAAATAATTATTCTCAGAGATGGAAACAGTATATGTGGCAAAAGAAAAGAAAAGAAAAGAAAAGAAAAGAAAAGAAAAGAAAAGAAAAGAAAATGAAAAAAGAAATCTGCTCCCCCGCCCCTGCCCCCGTGATTTCAATTGCCCAGAGTCCCAATAGGCAAAAGTAGAGGAATGAGAGAAGTCTAAATCTGTGACAGATGGAACCAATGTAATGAATCTATGTGCTGCAGAGAGACAAGTGTCCATAATTTACAAGTCATCACTATGGATATTTAAGACATTTGGTGCTAATGCAAGTATCTTTAAAGTCCAATATGTAAGAAGCAAGAGAACAGAGTTATTTCACAAACCATACTTTGTTTTCTGATCTGTTTCACCTGTATTTCCGTGTTTTCCTAAGATCTGGACAGTCTACCAGTCAAGAAGATCAAAGGATTATGTACATTCTGTTTATATTTTGTGATGGTTTAACATTTGTTTTAAATTATAACGAAGAAGGAAAGTGGAGAGTCAAGATCCAATTTCCAGTCTCAATGTTCTTCATGCATTAAAAAGTGGCATAAAATAAAGGGAACCTCCCCACATTAATCTCTTGAGTTTGTTTCCCAGTCATTAGAACCTATCTCTCTGATCATTAGATTGTGGCTACTTGGGGTACCACAGTGAAAACATCATCCAGAGGCCACATGAAGTGCAGTCTCAGGATAATTTGATTGTTAAGTACTGTCTGTCATGCCCACAGTTGCTCAAAAAGAGAAAGGGAGAAAAGCAGCACAAACATTGTATCCTGGTTATTCAAAATGCACTATTTATTCACTTTAACACAGACGACTTTTTTTTTTTTACAGTTGAAACGAAATATTTGATACATAATTTTGAGTTTTTGGCAGCACCTGCAACGAGAGGATCATGGAATACCTCAAGGTAAAGGAGAGATGGCTGAGGCAGGCACAAATTAACCTGAAATTCACCAATCCACTGAAGACATATGGAATCTGAGGCCCCCTGAATGTTAGCCCAATGCATGACAATAAACTAATATTCTGCATGAGGTTTTAATGGAGTATTGTAAAACAGTATAACTCCAATTAGAAATATCTTATTCAAAAACTCCAGTGTTCATTAAAAAAACTTACTGAAAATATTCACTCCACCTTCTAGTGTTTACAATTTCTAAGTCTATATGCACAGTTCCTGGTACTCGTAGATTTCAGCCTTTGGTGTTTTATAATCTTACCTAAACTATATGTCAGCATCCCACTGAGTGTTACTCACCAAAATGCCACTGGTTTTGTCACTTAATGTTTACTGCTTTCATTGAGATATTGTGTAGTGATTTGGCAGAAAAAAATGGTTATGGCTAAGAGGAAAGGGGCTTCAGATGATCTGTCAATAAAATTAACACTTGCCTTGGTCAGACAGGAGGTCTATGAATAGGATACCCATGTAATTTTTTTACTTAAATGACCACATGTCATCTTAACAGTGACAAGTACTTTTGTAAGTGGATGGAGGTCTTTATGTAAGCCTGAGATCTACAAATAGAAACTATTATAAGCAGAGTGCAAGTAGAAAGAGAAGGCCCCAGGTCTCATGCACTTAAAAACAATTAGCATTTAACAGTTCTGATGTACAGATTTTCACCCTAACATGATTGTAGCAAAACAATCATAGAACTTGGAAACCAGTGTGGCTGGCTATAGGCATAGGCAGGATAGGGACCAATACTTAAGAGCTGTGGGGTCCCAGTTCTGGCTTAGACTTCTGGCATCAAAATTACTTTGACAATGGGGTCAGGACTATATTTAAATGGGAAATATTGAGTATGACTGGATTGAGATACTTTCTTCCACTTGTCTATGTAGCCAAAAAGTCCCAGAGCTCTTAAAGCACATAAGGTCCCATGTGTAAGGCTGATTCCATATGTGGCTACAACGGAGAGTTCTAGGCTATATTCCTGTGAAAGCTCCTGCTTCCTCCCTGGCCTACATCTCTTTTGGGGGGCCATTTCTAACTGTCCCTCACTGCCTTGGGTCACTATTTTATATCATAGATGTTTAAAAAGTACAGGCTAAAAGCTTTGCAGGACAAACAGATCAACCAACAAGAACTAGACTGCATATTTGCAATACAGTATATAGCTAGCAGTCATGGTAATCAAAATTTGGCAAACCATTTTTTGTTTTTAATATGGTCCTTTTAGGATATTTATATCAGGGCACATAATGACTACTCAGAGCCCAAGAATTTATCCTGCCATGGCGCAAAAGAAAGAGCTGTGTAGTTGCTGTTAAATGCTGATCCCAAAATAGTTTGAGAATTTTAAAAGTCCATCTCCAAAATCTTAGCTGTTGTCTTAAGAAACATCTACTGATAACATGGCACTGAAACATAGTTTGTACCTTCCAGATACATAGAACTTAGACCTGGAAGGGATTTTAAACCAAATATCTAGGCAGCACAGAAATTCTTCTTATGGTGTTTTAACAGATGGTCACTTAGTATCTTCTTGAATATTTTCATTGGAAGAGAGTTCATTATTAAGGCAGTCCATTCCACTGTTGGGCAACTCTATGAGAAACTCATTCTACCACTGGGTTAAAGTCTGCTCTCATGTTACTTTCAATGTCCTAGTTTGGCCAGCTGAACATAACAGTGCAACATTCAAGATATTAGTTCCTTCTATAAGAAATATTTGAATGAAGGAACCTTGTGAGAAAAGCTCATTATCCCCAAATCTTTCCTGAAGTTTCCTCTGAGAGCAGAGCATGGTGGACCAAAGGACCATCAAAATTATGAGCAGAGAGCACTGCATCCAAAGCCATATACGAAGCAGCATCGCTAAATTGATAAGTGGTTGTCAGAGAAGCAACATCCCTATGCAGCAAAAGTGGACTTACGGAGTAAAAGCAGACCAACCATCTATTTGCAAGGGTTGTTGGCATATTTAAGCATAATCTAGTCACTAGTACCCTGTAACTTCAAAAACAAAGAGATAATCAACTTCCAGTGTCATCAGTGTATCTCTTATTGAGATATTTTTTGAAAAGCTCAAATGGGAACAAACCATATATAAAGATTCAAACAAGGCAGTGTACACCATTAAACTCTTGTATACCTAATTATCACAACCTTTTTATAATTGAAGCTTAGGAATCCTTGTTTGCATTATTTTTTAAATTGTAACACAGCTCAGTCTTATTTTTTTCCTTTGGCAGAAATGTCAGAAACTGCTTGCCAAGAGTCCATGGTGACATTTGTTAGTTGACTAATGGAACACTTTAAGAGATAGCTGTAGCTCTTTAACTCCTTCATGCTGCTGGGTTCTAAGTTTAAACTGTTATTTGAAAATATTTAAATCTCTCAGGACTAAAGCTTTCTGAAATGTCCTGATACACACAAGAAGGAAACAGCAGAAATCACACAAAATACACTTGGCTTGATAAAGCTTTTTTTTTTTAATCACTCTATAACCTTAATTTGAAAGGCTCTGATACATGATCACAACCTTCTATCTTACCCTCTTGTTTGTATATGTGCACTCTTAGAGGGGCACAGTTATTCTGACACTACTGACTGAACAATTTGGGGCCCACTTTTTAAAAGGCTTCCTACTTTTAACAGCATGAGGACCCTGCTTTGGAACCACTATTCAAGTCAATAGTGTGACCTAACATACAATGTTCCAGCTGTTCCTCTACAGCCAACACCTGCCTGACAGCTTCTTCAAAGGCCACTGTCACATTGGTATCATCTTTGGCACTTGTTTCTAGATAAGGGTAATCCCCATTCTCCATGCACCAGGCTTGTGCCTCCTCAGTTGTCACTTGCCTGTCCTCTTTGTCTACCTTGTTACCCAGAACTACAAAGGGGAAGTGCTCAGGGTCTTTCACATCTGCATAGTAGATGAATTCTTTCTGCCAGTTACCAAGGTTCTCAAAGCTCTGCCGGTCATCCACGCTGAAGGTCAAGAGGCAGCAGTCTGCTCCCCTGTAGAAGGGTGTCCTAAGGCTCTTGAAACGCTCCTGCCCTGCAGTATCCCAGATCTGGAGAGTTACAAAACGTCCATCCACCTCCAGATCTCGATTTAAGAACTCTACCCCTATGGTGTGAAAAGCCTGGGAGTCAAATTTATTGGTTACATAACGGTTCATAAGTGAGCTTTTCCCAACTCCACCATCACCCAGGAGAATAACCTTTAAGAGCAAGGATTTCCCACTCATTGTTGCAGCACCAGATGGGAAGGAGTTTATAACCTAGAGAACCTGAAAATAAAATAAAAAGTAGGAGGGAAAACAGTTAAACTTGAAACTGAAATTAACTTCATAGTAAATTTCTCTGAATTATATGGCCTACTAGTTTAACTTCTCTTGATTCATGCTCATTAATTATATAGTACAGTAGAAGGAATAAAATCCCTTTGCATACAAAGGAAACTAGGTCTTGGTTTTCTGAGGTCTTTTGCCTGTGCCAGGAAAATGGCTGAATGCCATGGGTAAATGGACTAGCAGATGGTGTTATAATTTGGTTAGTTCTGACCCTATTCTAGGGGAGAGAGTCTAGAAAAGGAATACCACTCAAATGTACAACCATATTATTAGTTTCCAATTTGACAGTTCCAAACAAGAGGCAAATAGTACAAAACTGATTTGGAATTTGAAGTCTGTTCATGATGGACCCAAGAATTATTGAGGAGAGAAAGTTGTATAAGCTAAAATTTTAATTTCATCAGTAGAGTTTGGGGGCTACAATTAGACCGGACCTCAGAACTTGGAAGAAAGATAAAGGTCAAGTTTCTTTGGGCATTTGCCTCATTATACTTGCATTCATACAGATACCCTCACAAATAAAGGATCTTTCATAATCTTTTCTTCATGTAAGTTGATGATTATTGACTGGTATCATTATAACAGCTATCATTTAGGAAGAAATCTTGAATGGCTTATTAATATTTAGATTTAGGTTCTAATTCCATAATAGCACCAATGAAAATATACTGTAAACTTTAAAGTGCTAATAATTATGCAGTTCCCTTCCTGTTACCTCCACAACATGTCTGTATATGTAATATCTAGAATGCATCTTAAAATAAAAGATCAAATGTTTACTGAACAACTAATCTGTACTAGATTTTGTTAGGTACTTTCACACTAGAGTCATTTGGGAACAAAACAATGATGATGTTAATTGGGTGTTATTTATGCAAGAGACCCAAAGAGATGAAAAGCAGTTACTAATCACAAGAGCACATGCAAAAGAGCTTCTGTAGGCAAATGCATTTGAAATGTAATTTTCAAAAGCTTCATTAGTCCTTAGTATTATATTGGTGCATGTGTAATAATTATATATTTCTAAATATTCCTTTTTAAGATGTCAAATGAAAAAAATAAAATATATACCTACCCAGTTGGGTCTTTGCCACAATTTTAGTCTTTTCTTTTCCTTGTTGTTTTATTCTTTTTAGGGTTCTAGAAAATGGATTGGGAAATGTTATTTTTAAAAATCTATAATAAAATAAAGTTAAGTCTTTATGTAAATATACTCAAGTCAGGAAAGAAACAGACCCACCTCAACTTACCTATGGAGGATGCTTTTCACAAATATACTTAAGAGTTCAAAATGCTATAAATGCTTAACATGGACAAAATAATATTATTGCAAAAAAACTTAACTTGTCCTAATGAGTATACTCATATGATTTTTAAAGTTTTGTATGTCTCTCCATGCAAAGTAAAGGTAAATCAAAGGAAGTAGACGATATTCACAATAGACAATATTCAGGAAAGAGAAAGCACAGAGGAGTCTAAGACATGTTGAAATCCTAAGTCAGAGATGAAACTCCTTCCCTTTATGTTTACCGATGTTCCTATCTCCAAAAAAGTTAATGCATTCACCAATCTGCCTCGAGGTTGTCTCTGCAATTGATTCCACAAGATTAGAGAAGAAATCATGTTTGGAGATTCCTTGTTTACAATATATTCTCTTGGCTAATTATTTTATTCATTAATTTTGATCATCTGTCTTGAACACAGGTTTTAGTATTTAGCTGGCTTTATTAAATTCAAACAACTTCACTTAACATTATAGTTAATTATGGCAAGAGTGTTATTTAAGCAGCATCGAGAGTGCTGGTTTAAAGAGAAAAACAGTTCTTAGATTTGTTGAGTATTCTTTACTGAGGAATAAAGATTGTAAGAAATCTCTATTGCCTAATAATCTCATGTTATTTTTTCAAATATAGATAAAGCATATAATAAGGAACTCATTAGAAATCTAAATTGGTAATTATGAATTTAAATAATGTCTTCTAAATTGATAGGCTTTATCCTCCTCCTTGGTCTATATCTACTCTAGACATTTTTCAAGTTTTCTACCATTTCTGATTTTTGTCCTCTTTTTTCCTGCTCTCAAATTGTTGTCTTTGGAACTAGCTCAAGTAACAAGCATTTCTTTAAATGGAAATATACAAGTCTTAGCACACTTCTTTACTTTTTATACTGGTCTGTAGGATAATGTTACAGAATGTTCACTTTAAAAAGGAACAGAGGGAAAAAAAGGAACAGAGGAAGTACAAACATGGGTAACAATACTAATAGTATTAAGGGTCCATGACAAATGAGCTTCCTCAAGTTCCTAGCAAACAGGTGTTCACATCATTAAACAACTCAGTAACTCTACTTTCCTGGCTGTGGATAAACTCAAATGATGGGTCAAGGACTGAGTGAATGTGGAAACCAAATACTCAACTCCAGGAATAATTATGAAGTATTAATAACTATGTCAGATAACGCTGCAGTTGCTTGTGCATTCCCTATCTGGTCATTTGCACAAATAACTTCTGGGTACATAAGCTCTATACCAGGGAAAAGGGAGGAAAAGCAATGTGGCTCCGTGTCAAGTGCACTGGATTGGCAGCAGTCAGGAGACAAAAGTCTTCATCACTACTATGCCATTCATTTATTTTATGGACTTGAGCAGGTTATTTAATCTTGCTGTGTTTCAATATCTTCCTATATAAATATGGATTTGTAATCCCTGCCCTATTTAACTCACAGGATTTGAGGAAAAATGAATAACTTATGAAGTTTGCAAAGATTTGGAAGCATTTATTGAAATTTTTGGTTTGAGATTTTTGTTCTTCTTGCTCCTCCACCTCCTTTCATTCACCGTTGGGGGCCTTGTGACTCAGTATTAACCCTTCTCAGAAAAGGCCTGCCAGTAGGAAGATACTATTCTCTTTCTTCAATATCTGAGAAGGCCTTGTTCCCCAACAATTTTGAGTATCTGCGTATACCACAGAATCTCAGCATTGGAGGGACCCTAAGGGTCTTCCTGTCCAATCCTGCCACTGATGCTTGAGAAAACATTTGAGTTCCGATTGTGTGCTGTGTCCTTACTAAAAAGTAACCCTCCGCTCTCATCCACTGTCTCCAACTCCCATTTCTTTCCTGAAGGTAGAATTGAATACAATTTAGACATGTCTTCTTGCCTTCAGTCACTAAATCCTGTGGAGTTTTCCTTGGAATATTCTTTTCCAGTCCTCTGCTACCATCCTCACTTTGGCCCACATCTCCTTGCATCTATTGTGAAAACGTCCTGGCTCTTCTCTCCCTGCCTCTGGTTTCTCCCTATCTACTTTGGTAAACTTCATCACTTCAGCACCCATTGGGTGTAGACATTACTGGAAATGCATACATTTTTAAGGCAAGGTCTTACCCTCAAGGAATTCATGAAGTAATATGTTAGGTTCAGATCTCATGATTTGCAGTTGAAATGGTATCATTATACTGCCTTATTTTGTCAAACAACCTTTTTTTCTAAGTATATCTTTCCTATACAACCAAATTTTAAATTCCTGGATGGTAATACTCTTGTTTGTATCTGTCTTTGAAGTCTCTCCAGCATGCAGCAAGCACCAGGGTCCTTCATATGGATAATCAATAATATTTGCTAATTAATTAACTGTTTAGGTCGGTGCTCAGAACCAGTGCCTCCAAAATGATGTCAAGGTACAAGAGATCTGCAGTTCTGTAAGATGTTCAAATACTATTATTTATTTGTGACTAAAGAGCAGAAGTTATGGACTTATCTGGGTCACTTTCTAGATGAGACTTAACAGGAATTTCACCTGTTGAAAGTCGATGGAAATACTCTAGTTCCCCTCCCCGTACATTTTTAAGATAAATATATAAATTTCTCTGTCCCCACCAAATATAAGAGCAGTATAATTATCTCTACGTCATGTTTTCAGCGGATGCTTGCATCCTTTTTTTTTTTAATTTTTATTTATTTATGATAGTCACACACACAGAGAGAGGCAGAGACATAGGCAGAGGGAGAAGCAGGCTCCATGCACCGGGAGCCCGATGTGGGATTCGATCCCGGGTCTCCGGGATTGCGCCCTGGGCCAAAGGCAGGCGCTAAACCGCTGCACCACCCAGGGATCCCGGATGCTGGCATCCTTATCATCATTATCATCACCATCATTTGAAAATAAGTGTGATTCCTTTAGTACATACTCAAAAAGGACTAGCATAGTATAAAAGCAAACCAATTTTTTTCCTTCCCCAGAATATGCCAAGTTAAAGTCAAACCTTAAAAGGAGATAGCATTAAGTAGGCAATAGAATTCTTTGATAACCCTAAGTACATGTAACAGGAAAGTCAAATCCCTTATGCATCCTATATGGGTCCTCTATTAGCTTAGGATTTTGACTAAAATGTTTAATCTGATTATGGTCCTATTCCAAGAAAGATCTGTCTTTAAACAACTCAAATATCCTAGAGGTGCAATTCTCCTTTCTAACCAATTTCCCACAATTAGCAAGAATTTTCTAAGAATGGTATATTCACTTTTTTCCCCATTTAGAGTCTAAGTCTCAGACAATAAGGTAAATTAGAAATTCACATGACTGATACTCCCTAGTTTTCTTTGTTCTTTAGCACACTTGAAAACTTTCGAATCTGCTGTGCCCGCACCCACACAGTTTATTAAAATTATTGTATTTAGTTGGGGAGGTTTAGGAGTGTGTGTGGGGGGGTGTGGAAGGAAGCAGTACAATGACAAGAAAGAGGTTAAACCTTTGAAAACAGTACATTTTAGTGTGATGATGTAAAGAAGAGAAACAAAAAACCAAACTGGCAACATCAGTTCAGTTGCCATGGGTGAAATGATGCTCAAATCCATAGTGCAGTTTGTTTGGGAGCAAGTGTTAAGAGGGATGTGGTACTGCAGGGCTGGGGGTGGGGGAGAAGCAACAGGGGAGAGCTAGGCAGTGGATGAGAGTGCCCCTGATAGCAATCTGCACAGAGGAGGAGCCATGGTTGAAGCTGTAGGGAAAGCCAATCTTGGTGATACTGGTTGGGCCACTAAATTCACTGTTGATTCCTGGCACAGTATTTGGAAAATACTGCGCTGGGGAACAGGGCAGGGCTTGCTTTAACTTATGTAAAAATCAATACAAATAAGAAATTATTGTGTCTTTGAGACCCTCTATCTTAAATGGTGTAGGTTGTTTCCAGTACAACCTGATGCTTATGGGGGAGGGGGGGTTCTGTAGCGGGGAAGCCCACTGACGCACTGGATTCATTGTGCAGAGCAAACAAGTTATCCGCTACATTCCTGCTCTGAGTCTAAATGCCACAGCTGTCATGCCACTGAAACACAGTCCCCCACATTTATGACTATATTTATATCCTATATGCAACCAGAAGGGTTCAATGTGGAATTTCATCTCTAACCTTTCACTCCTCACAACAGTTCTAGGGCTATGAGCCCGAAGACACACTAGATAGCAATTTGGCACTGTTCCCAGGCCACTTCTTCCCAAGTAGGCTGCCAGGGGACAGGTAGGTGAGGTTTGAGTGACGGAGTACAGGGGAAAGAAGCTTCCTTAGGAGACCGGGAATGCTGTCATCTCTATGACAGGGTCACTGTTAGCATTGAGGATCTGGAAAGTGAGATGTTAAGCACAATTCCTACTACCATCCACCAAGGTGGGCTCACCTCACCCCCATCTCTCAGAACTAGCGGCTGTGGCGCATGCGCACTGAGCCACACCCGTTCCCAACGGAGCCCTGCGTCCATCTGCGGGGCTTTGGCAGCAGCTCCGAATTACTCAGCAACGCCCCCCTCTATCGTCACCTTCCTTCCCCAACTCGGACCTCTGCAGTGCCTAGGCCTCTTTCCCAAGGTGCAAGGACCCCGGGGGATCACCGAGACCTCCCTTTCTCCGTCTTCCAACAGGCCCCCCACCTCCCGGCCTCCCGCGTCCACTGGCAGCGAGCCCCTCTCCCTGCCCACGCACCGGTACCTTACCCAATACAATGGGAGAGCGATGGGAGGGGGCCAGGCAGGTCAGCTCTGCGTGCCGGCAGTCCGGCTCCTCAGTGACACGGTCACCGCTCCTGCTGCCTCCTCGTCCTCGGTGGGGCAGCAAGAGCAGCTCGGACGTCGGTGGCCTGACAGCTGCCGCTCGCGCCCGCCAGGGCCGCCGCGCAGCGTCTCGCGCCCGCGCCCGCCAAGGGAGGGGGCGGGGCCCGCGCCGCCTCCTTGTGCCCCTTTCTTGGTGCTAGAGACCCGGCGCGCCTCCCGCCCTCGCTTGTAAAGAGCGCTCCCTGGCTTGCTCGCTTTTCTTTCACGCTCAGGGTCCAACCCTGTCCTCTCCTCTCTTCTCCGATTAGTAGGCACAATGACAATGGACCGTCAGATATTGCTCTCCCACTTCGCTCCTCTGCTGCCTGGGGGGCCTCGCCCCATTTTCTGCAATAACCCTTCAACCTATCTCATTTACCTTTCCTCCAAACCCTCTACTTTTGTAGAAGATAGCACATACACCCTCTGGTTTCAAATAACTCAGGGAAATACATGATCACAGCGCATTACTAGGCCCTCTAGCTGGGCACTGCTCATGAAATTCTCTAGGCAATCCAAACAGAAAGGTTCACATTGATAGCTCAGGCCTGGAAGACAAACTGCCCTTTATCCTTTAACAGCTACCTTTCTAGACAGCCACACAGAGAGTATTACCTGAGGTCATTTAGCCTGCACTCCAACTCTCTGTCAGGCAGATTCATCTCCGAAGCTTCCCTGATGTATGAGAATCTGTGCCTGTGTGCTATCCCTCACTCATCGTGTGCCCCCTCAGGGCTGTCCATCTAGACCACTATCTCTTTACAAGTCAGCCATTCAATCAAATCTCATAGGCCCCAGGTTAACTATCATTTCCTTAAGGTAACCTTTCTCAATAACCCCAGAATAGAAAAAGTGCTCTGACTTACTTTCTGGTGGTCTCCTGTAGCCAGCCTGCTGTATTTTTCTTCATAATATGTATCCATTTAGGAATAGTTATTTAAATGTATGATTATTTAACTGACAACTGCCTTCCTCCACTAAACTATGTTTTACCAGAAAGTCAAGGATTGTAATGGTTTAGATTTATTATCATATCCTCAAAGCCTAGGTCAATCTTATTACATAGGACATGCTCGGAAAATATTTAATATGAATGAATGTTATATCATCAATTATTGTTATTTTAAAATAAGATTAATGGATCTAATTGAATTCCTTGTGCTTCTAACTTAAACCAGTCTTGCCGTCCACAAAAACACCCTAAAACACACTTCTGATAAAGAGATGTACTTAATCCTCCAAATCAGTTTTTACTCACATATTCTTATCTGTAATAAAAGAAAACTTTTGATCATAGGTCTCTATATATGTATATGTATTTATAAGTTATATACATTTCCACTGTGTATATATACTTTATTACATTATGTATACCTTATAATACATACACATTAAAATACTCTGACAGGGTGACAGGGATTAAGGAGGGCACATTACGTGGTGAGCACTGGGTGTTATACTTTATGTTGGGAAATTGAATTTAAATAAGAAACAAAAAATACTCCAACACAGAAATTTAAAAATAATAAGAAAAAACAAGTACCTTGATGCCTCAATGTTGTCTTTCTGCACTTAAATAAATAATTTTGTAAACTGCTCAAAACAACAATTCTTCATATTAGAGTCTCTCATCCTTAAGCGAATCTAGACTCTTTCGTCCTTTTCTCATAGATGCTATTTTCCAAAGTTTAATGATCTTTGAGAATCCTCCAAACCTAAGTGCAAGATTTAAGGAACTTTTAATTTTTAGGCTTGGACACCCAATTCTGTAGCCAGAAGCTCATACTGCTGAAAGCATTACATATTTGCAGAATGTGGGAACCCTTAGGGGTAAGTGAAATCCTGTCAGCCCAAAGATTCCTAACTGCAAATCCTGCACTAAAAGAATCTTTAGAAGCCATTTGAAAAGCAATTACCATTTATGGGAACAGAAACAATGTGACTACCATTAGTTAACGAGGAGATAGCACCAAATGGACAGCTCAAAGTTTCAAATAATTGCTGTAGGTTTTGTGACTCTCAACTAGAGTATTCCAAATGATCCACCTCTCAAACCATGTCCTCCATGAATAATGAATGCTTCCATGCATAATGAAATAATTTAGTCCATCTTTGTGACACAATTACACACACACACATCACTTTTCTACCAAAAATAGAATCATATTATGGTCATATTTTGGTTACATAGTAACCTAAACCATAATTGCCTTTATATACTGGGGAAAAGCTTACTTTTGTAGAGTGACACACACATGCAAAAATCAGCATTCAATGTATGGAATTTATTATCTCCAAAAGTCCACAATCCTGATTCAATTTTAAATACATTGACCTGGGTTTAAAGAAGACATAACTGGAATGTAATCAATATAAAAGAAAAGCTTGATTCAGCGTTCACAAGATGCATACAAGCAAGAGTTCCATGAACGGTTCAAACAAATTAATAAACAGTGCATATTTTTCCCTTCCCAAAGGATTACAATGCATATTAGAACATTAAAGACTCTTGGAATTTTGCATTAAAGAAAACATTTCCCAAATATTTGTGATCACAGATTCCTTTTTTTTATGGAACACCTGGTAACAGGACTAGTACACTTCAGAACCCAATTTGGCAACTGCTGTCTTAAGCAATTTTACAGTGTTATAATGTGATAAAAGGTCATCACTTTGCCTTAAACATGGATGGTAATATATGTCATCTTGCTTGGCCACTCAAATTGGTTTGTAGTGGCTTTTTGGAGAATTGTGCTGTGAAGGATTCTAATAATCAATAAGGTGAATCCAGCTCAGTAGGAAAGACAGATTAATTAGTAATGATTACCATGGATGAAGCAATGTGTTTGTCATCCTTGGCCTAGAGTATTTATATGGCAACTATACTTTTCATATTTTCCAGATAGTTCTGATTTTGAATATTTTGTTCTTTTGTCCCCATATCTACAGTAATACTTATAGCACCATTTGATGTTTTATTCAGAAAATATAGTAGCCATAGGTATGTAAAAAGGAAATTGGACAGTAAAATTTGCCAATATTTACCAACCATTGTCTAAAGCAAGCCACTGGTTCTGGTGACATGATATTTTTTATTTAAATTCAATTAGCCAACATATAGTACATCACTAGTGACAATATTTTTTTATTACTTGCCTGAGTGGAACAGGGATACTTTGCAAGTTTTTCCATAGCTTGAAGGGAAAATCTCTGAAGACTATTCAATTATTGAAAGCCTCAGTATGAATTCAGTTTTCTTTTTTAAAAACATGTATTTTCAAGCCCTGTTTACTAAAAAACACTTAGAAACAATGAAAAGCTTGGTGTCAAAGAGCACCTCTAGTACACAGACTGAGATTCTAAATACCATTCTCTGATGAGAGGAACCAAAATTTCTTAGAGAAATGGCTGATTCTAGTTCTTTTTTTTTAATTTTTTTATTTATTTATGATAGTCACAGAGAGAGAAAGAGAGAGAGGCAGAGACATAGGCAGAGGGAGAAGCAGGTTCCATGCACCGGAAGCCCGATGTGGGATTCGATCCCGGGTCTCCAGGATCGCGCCCTGGGCCAAAGGCAGGCGCCAAACCGCTGCGCCACCCAGAGATCCCTGATTCTAGTTCTATGGCAAGAAGTGTCCAGGATGAACCTGGAATATCTTGTCATATCAGATATCAAAGAAGTTAAGGACTTGTGAGATAAAAGAAAATAATGTATTGGTCTCTGTCTCCAGTGTCTGGCACAGAGCTCCTAAATCCCATATAAATTCCTAAGTGATTAGACCATTGAGAGCATCTTTTGATCTAATAATTGATCTTCTTTAAAATTTAAATTCAATTCAGTTAACATGATGTATTATTAGTTTCAGAGGTAGAATTTAGTGATTCATCAGTTTGTACATAACAACCAGTGCTCATTACATCAAGTGCCATCCTTAATGCCCATCACCCTTAATTACCCCATCCTCCAACTCCCCTCCCCTCCAGGAACCTCAGTTTGTTTCCTAGAGTTAAGAGTCTCTTATAGTTTGTATGTGTATACACACACACACACACACACACACACACACTACCTCTTGTTCATCCATTCATCTGTTGATGGACATCTGGGCTCTTTCTATAGTTTGGGTATTGTGGGCATTCCTGCTGTAAACATTGGGGTGCATGTACCCCTTTAAATCACTATTTTTGTGTCCTTTGGATAAATACCTAGTAGTGTAATTGCTGGATCTCTCTCTCCCTTTTTTTTTCTAATTTTATTTATTTATGATAGTCACAGAGAGAGAGACAGAGAGGTGGAGACACAGGCAGAGGGAGAAGCAGGCTCCATGCACCAGGAGCCCGACATGGGATTCGATCCCGGGTCTCCAGGATCACGCCCTGGGCCAAAGGCGGGCGCTAAACCGCTGCGCCACCCAGGGATCCCACCTCTCTCTTTTTTAAAGATTTTTATTTATTCATTCATGAGAGAGAGAGAGAGAGAGAGAGAGAGAGAGAGGCAGAGATAAAGGCAGAGGGAGAAGCAGGCTCCATGCAGGGAGCCCGACGTGGGACTCGATCCCGGGACTCCAGGATAACACCCTGGGCTGAAGGCAGGCGCTAAACCGCTGAGCCACCCAGGGATCCCCAGTTACTGGATCTCAAGGTAGTTCTACTTGTAACTTTTTGAGGAACCTCCATACTGTTTTCAAGAGTGGCTATACCTACCAGTTTGCATTCCCATCAACAGTGGTTTCCCTTTGTCTACATCTTTACCAACATCTGTTGTTTCCTGAGACGTTAATTGTAGCCATTCTGACTGGTGTGGGGTGGTAGCTCATTTTGTGTGTGTGTTTTTAAAGATTTTATTTATTCATTTAAGAGATAGAGAGAAAGCACAAGCCAGGGTGAGAGGCAGAGGGAGAAACAGACTCCTCACTGAGCAGTGAGCCCAATGCTGGGCTTGATTTGAGAACCCTGGGATCATGACCAGATTCAAAGGCAGACACTCAATTGACTGAACCACCCAGGAGCCCCTCTTATTTTGGTTTTGATTTGTATTTCCCTGATGCTGAGTGATGTTGAGCATTTTTCATGTGTCTGTTAGCCATTCATATGACTTCTTTGGAGAAATGTCTATTCGTGCTTTATTCCCATTTCTTTAATGGATTTTTTGGTTTTGTGGTGTTAGGTTTGGTAAGTTCTTTATGGATTTTGGATACTAACCCTTTATCTGATTAGTCATTTGCAAATGGCTTCTCCCATTCTGTAGGTTGCCTTTTAGTTTTGTTGACTGTTTCCTTTGTTGTGCAAAAGCTTTCTCTCTTGATGAGGTTCTAATAGTTCATTTTTGCTTTTGTTTCCCTTGCCTAGACACGTCTAGCAAGAAGTTGCTGCAGCCAAGGCCAAGAGGTTTCTGTCTGTGTTCTCCTCTAAGGTTTGAGTGGATTCCTGTGTCATATTTAGGTCTTTCATCTATTTTGAGTTTGTCTATTGTGTAACAAAGTGGTCCAGTATGATTCTTTTGCATTTGGCTTTCCAACTTTCCCAACATCATTGGTTGAAGAGACTTTTTTTTCATTAGATTTTTTTTCCTGCTTTGTTGAAGATTAGTTGACCATAGAATTTAGGGTCTATTTCTGGGTTTCCTATTCTGTTCCATTGATCTGTATGTTTGTTTTTGTGCCAGTATCATACTACCTTGATGATTACAGCTTTGTAATACAGCTTGAAGTCCAGAATTGTGATGCCTCCAGCTTTGGTTTTCTTTTTCAACATTATTTTGGCTATCCAGGGTCTTTTCTGGTTCCATACAAATTTTAGGATTATTTGTTCCAGTTCCTTAAAAAATTCTGTTGGTATTTTAATAAGGATTGCTTTGAATGTGTATATTGCTTTGGGTGGCATAGACATTTTAACAATATTTGTTCTTCCAACCCATGAGCATAGAATGTTTTTCCATTTCTTTGTGTCTTCCTCAATTTCTTTCACAAGTATTCTATAGTACAGATCCTTTACCTCTTTGGTTAGGCTTATTCCTCGGTATCTTATGGTTTTTTTTTTTTTTTTTGAGGATCTTATGGTTTTTGATGCAATTGTGAGTGGGACTGATTCCTTGAATTCTCTTTCTTTAGTTTCATTGTTAGCATAAAGAAATGCAACTGATGGGATGCCTGGGTGGCTAAATGGTTGAGCATCTGCCTTCAGCTCAGGGTGTGATCCTGAGGTTCCAGGATCAAGTCCCAAATCAGGCTTTGCACAGGGAGCCTGATTCTCCTTCTGCCTATGTCTCTCTCTCTCTCTCTCTTTCTCTCTCTCCCTCTCTCTCTCTGTCTTTCTCTAATGAATAAAAAAATAAAATCTTAAAAAAAAAGAAATGCAACTGACTTCCATGCATTGTTTTTATATCCTTCAATTTTGCTGAATTTCCGTATTCTAGCAATTTGGGGGGAGAATTTTCTACATACAGTATCATATTGTCTGCAAAGAGTGAAATTTTCACTTCTTCCTTGCCAATTTGGATGCCTTTTATTTCTGTTTTGTTGTCTGAATGCTGAGGCTAGGATTTGCAGTACTGTGTTAAATAACAATGGTGAGAGTGGACATCCCAGTCTTGTTCCTGACCTTAGGGGAAAAGCTCTCAGTTTTTCCCCATGGAGAATGATATTGGCTGTAGGTCTTTCATATATGGTATTTATGATGTTGAAGTACGTTCCTTTATCTCTACTTTGTTGATGGGTTTTATCATGAATGGATAGTGTACTTTGTCAAATGATTTTTCTGCATCTATTAAGAGAATGATATAGTTCTTATTCTTTCTTTTATTAATGTGGTGTATCACACTGATTTGCAAATATTGAACTATCCCCGCACCCCAGGAATAAATTCCACTTGTTCATGGTGAATAATCCTTTTAATGTACGATTGGATCCTATTAGCTAATATCTTGTTGAGAATTTTTCCATCCATCCTTATCAGGGCTTTTGGTCTGTAATATTCCTTTTTAGTGGAGTCTTTGTCTGGTTTTATGATCAAGGTAATGCTGGTCATTATATGCTGATCATAGAATGACTTTGGAAGTTTTCCTTTAATTTTTACTTTTCAGAATAGTTTGAGAAGAATAGGTATTAACTCTTTTTTTGAGTATTTGGTAGAAATCTGCTGTGAAATCATCTGGCCCTGGACTCTTGTTTGTTGGGAGATTTTTTATTACTGCTTTAATTTCTATGCTGGTTATGGGTCTGTTCAGATTTTCTATTTTTTCCAATTTCACTTTTGGTAGTTTATATGTTTCTAGGGATTTATTCATTTCTTCCAGATTGTCCCATTTGTTGCCACATGATTTTTTTGTAATATTCTCTTCTGATTGTATTTCTTTGGTACTGGTTGTGATCTCTCTTCTTTCATTCATGATTTTATTTACTCGGATCCTTTCTCTTTTTTAAGTCTGACTAGGAGTTTATTGATCTTATTAATTCTTTCAAATAACCAGCTTCTAGTTTTGTTGCTATGTTCTACTGTTTATTTTTTATTTCTATATCACTGAATTTTTTTTGTAATCTTTATTATTTCCCTTCTTCTGCTGGAATTAGAGTTTATTTCCTGTTCTTTTTCTAGCTCCTTTACGTGTTAGTTTAGGTTATAAGTTTGAGACCTTTATTATTTCTTGTGTTGCTATCTACTTCCATTTTAGGACTGCCTTTGCTGCATCCCAAAGGTTTTCAACTGTTGTATATTCATTTTCATTTGTTTCCATGTATTTCTAAAATTCTTCATTAATGGGACACCTGGATGGCTCAGTGGTTGAGCATCTGCCTTCAGTTCAGGGTGTGATCCTAGGGCCCCAGGATTGAGTCCCATGTCAGGCTCCCTGCAGGGAGCCTGTTTCTCCTTCTGCCTATGTCTCTGCCTCTCTCTGTGTGTCTCTCATGAATAAATAAATAAAATTTTTAAAAATTTTTCATTAATTTCCTGGTTGACCCATTCACTCTTTAGTAGGATGTTCTTTAACCTCCATGTATTTGTGGTCCTTCCAAATTTCTTCTTGTGGTTGACTTCCAGTTTCATCTCATTTTGTTCTGAAAATATGCATGGTGTGGTCTCAGTTTGGGGGATGTTTTTAAAGATTTTATCTATTTATTTTAGAGAGAGTGTGTGTGCACAAGCTGGGTGAGGGGCAGAGAGAGTGAGGAAGAAGCAGACTCTCTGCTGAGCAGGGAACCTGATGTAGGGCTCAATCCCAGGATCTTGTGATCATGACCTGAGCCAAAGGCAGATGCTTAACTGACTGAGCCACCCAGGTACCTCGATCTCAGTCTTTTTGTACTGGTTGAGACCTGATTTGTAATCCAGTATGTGATCTATTCTGGAGAATATTCCATATGCACTGGAGAAGAATGTGTATTCTGCTACTTTAGGATGAAATGCTCCGAATATATCTGTGAAGTCCATTTGGTCCAGTGTGTCATTCAAAGCCCTGTTTCCCTGTTGATCTTGTGCTTAGATTATCTGTCCATTGCTCTGAGTGGGGCATTAAAGTCCTTTACTGTTATTGTATTATTATCAATGAATTTCTTTAATTTTTTTATTAATTGGTTTACAAAAAAAATAATTGGTTTATGTATTTGGCTGCTTTCAAGTTAGGGGGTATAAATATTTACAATTCATAGATCTTATTCTTTAGGCCACTTTATTATGATACAGTGTCCTTCTTCCTCTCTTATTAAAGTATTTGGCTTAAAATCTAGTCAATTATCATATGATCTCACTCATATGTGAAATTTAAGAAACAAAATAGAGGATCATAGGGGAAGAGAGGAAAAATTAAACCAAGATGAAACCAGAGAGAGAGACAAACCATAAGGGATTCTTTTTTTTTTTTTTTTTTTCCATAAGGGATTCTTAATCATAGGACACACACTGAGGGTTGCCAGAGGCGAGAGGAGTAGGGGAATGAGGTAACTTGGTGATGGACATTAAGGCTGCAAGCCTTATGTGTCTACACTTGAAGGTTAAGGACCTCTTATCCCAAGCTGCTTTCAGGATTTTTTCTTTATCTTTGTAATTTTCAAGCTTCACTATAATATGTTGAGCTGTTGATCTATTTTTGTTGGTTTTGCAGGGAGTTCTCTGTGCCTCCTGGACTTGAATGTCTGTTTCATTCCTCAGGTTAGGGAAGTTCTCAGCTATAATTTCCCCAGATAAACCTTCTGCCCCTTCCTCTCACTCATCTGGGACTCCTATAATATGGATAGTATTTCATTTTATGGCATCAGAGTTCCTTCAGTCTACCTCTGTGATCTAAAATGTTTCCTTCCCTCTTCTTTTTAGCTTCCTTATTCTCCATCATGTTATCTTCTGTAGCACTGATTTTCTCTTCTGCTTCATTTATCCTCATTTTTATGGTCCTCACTTGGGACTGCATCTCAGAAATAGCATTTTAAATTTTTGCCTGATTACACTTTAGTTCTTTTATCTCTATAGTAAGGGGTTTGCTAGTGCCTTCTATACATTTTTCACACCCAGCTAGTATCTTTATAAAAATTGTTTTAAATTCTAGTTCAGATATCTTACTTATATCTGCATTGATTAAATCCCTGGCAGTACCACCTCCTGTTCTTTCTTTTGGGATAAATTTCTCTCTCTCATCATTTTGTCCAGAAAAGAAAAAAGGAAGAAAAAACAACAAAAACAACAACAACAGAAAAACAAGAACAAAAAACCCCACTAGATCCTGGATGTGTTTTGGTCTGCTTATTAAAAGAAACTAAGATATGAAAGAAATACATTTTCTTATATAATATGTAAGTATATTATATAATACAAATAAATAACAATATATAAGTGTATTATGATTTGATATATAATCTATTATATTATTTGATATATATTATATATCATAATATATTATGATTATGATAGTGAAAGAAAAAAAGGAGCACTTTGTAGACAGTAGACAGTCTAGTATTGTTTCTTCTGAAAAGAAGATTAGAAAAAGAACAAATGGTGACAATTTCTAAGGCTCTCAAAGTTTACAACACCTTTACAAATATCCTCATTATAGGTGCACTGTTCTCACCTGCTGGAAGTACGGGGAGGGCCCCCCGGAGCCCAGAGCAGCCTGGAGATGGTGAGTACGTGCAGCCCGGGCCGAGATCTGGAGGGGCTGACTTGAACCGGCTACAGGCGGCCACAGCCCGTGTGTCCCCCGCTCTCGGAGGTACCGACCAGAGTCTCTGCCCCCCGTTGGGGTGGGGTCCCGGTGTCCTGTCACGGCCGGTGTTACAGACACAGAGAGAAGGTGTGGCAGAGTAGGTACCCAAGAGACATTCGGTGATGAAACGGATGTATTCTGGTGCCTGGGGGACTGAATTTCTCAAATGTAGAAAGTGAGGGTTAGGGTCAGCACTGCCGGACAGACTCCAGGACAATGAGTTGGGATCACGTCGAATCTGTAGATGAAATTGAGGGCGGAGTGACATTTTTTGAGGTTGTTGTTGTGGACTTCACCCCGGAGGAGTGGGATTTACTGTATTGTGCTCAGAGGAGGCTCTACAGAGATGTGATGCTAGAGACCTGCAGGAACCTGACCTCAGTGGGTGAAACTGGAAATGCCATGGCATTGAAGATCAGCACAAGAACCAGGGGACATGTATGAGGTGTCATGTGGTGGAGATACTCTCAGAAAATAATGGAACTAATCAATGTGGAGAAACCAACCAGATTTCAAATTTTATTTTGCATAAGAGACTTTCTACTCGAGTAAAATCCTATGAATACATTAAGTTTGAAAAAGCCATCATGGATACTACATCCCTAAAGAGTTCCATAACATCATTTCACATGGAAAGAAATCCCATCAATGTAAGGAATGAGGGAGAACTTTTATTTGTTACTCATCATTTAGGGAACACATTAGAGCTCACATTGAAGAGGAACCCTACACATGTAAGGAATGTGTAAAAGCCTTTATATACTTCTCCAAACTTAGGGTTCATATAAGAACCCACACTGGAGAGAAGCCTTATGAATGTGAAAAGTGTGGGAAAACCTTCAGATCTCCCTCAAACCTCTGGACACATAGGGAAACTCATACTGTTGAGAAACTCTATGCCTGTAGAGAATGTAAGAAATCCTTCTCTTCTCCCTCGTCTCTTAGAAAACATGGGAGGGTTCACAGTGCAGAGAAAGCCTATGAATGTAAGGAATGTGGGAAAGCCTTTCTTCATTCTTTTTTTTTTTTTTTTTTTTTTTTTTTTTTTTATTTTTTTTTCTTTTATTTATTTATGATAGTCAGAGAGAGAGAGAGAGGCAGATTCACAGGCAGAGGGAGAAGCAGGCTCCATGCACCGGGAGCCCGATGTGGGATTCGATCCCGGGTCTCCAGGATCACGCCCTGGGCCGAAGGCAGGCGCCAAACCGCTACGCCACCCAGGGATCCCACCTTTCTTCATTCTTTTTACCTGATCATAGATTCAAGAATGCACACTGGAGAGAAAGCCTATAAATGTGTGGAATGTGGGAAGGCCTACAGTTGGCCCTCTGACCTTAGGATTCACATGAGAACACACTTTGGAGAAAAGCCTTATGAATGTAAACAATGTGGGAAATCCTTCAGTTCCCCTTCATCCTTTAAGGGACATTTGCGAACTCATACAGGAGAAAAACACTATGCATGTGATGAACATGGAAAAGCCTTCAGCAGTCTCTTGTACTTTAGAACACATGTGAGAATTCACACTGGAGAGAAACCCTATATATGTAAGCAATGTGGGAAAGCTTTCAGTTGGTCATCATCATTTCGAAGACATTTGAGAACCCACAGTAGAGAGAAACCCTATGAGTGAAGGAATGTGGTAAAGACTTCAGTAGACTCACATCCCTACAAAGACATGTGAGAATTCACAGTGGGGAGAAACTCTAAATGTAAGCAGTGTGGGAAAGACTTCTGTGGTCCCTTATCCTTAAAAAAAAAGACATAGAAACTCTGACAAGAGGGAAACCCTAGTCAGTAAATGTGGGAAAAACTCCATGTAAATTACATCACTTATCCTGCACAAATTTGCATACTATTAGAAAAATTTTGTAAGCATCTTAAAAAACACATCCTCATTATAAATGAACAGAGTGTAAGAATTAAAGAACAACAATGAGTAAACAGGGGAAGGCTGCACTAAATATTTTTTATTTGCCTCATGAGATACATAAATAAGCATATATGTTTATTTGTATATATACAAATATATAAATATATAAATATATATAACATAAATAACATATATAATATATAAATAGGTATATAAAGGTATATAGGTATATATTTATAAAATAAAATACAATGAACGGAAACAAAAATTTAAAGATATATAAAGTATATGTAAAAATAAAAATTAAGGGGCACCTCTGTGGCTCAGTGGTTGAGTGTCTGCCTTTGGCTCTGGTTGTGGTCCTGGAGTCCTGGGATTGAGTTGAGCATCAGGCTCCCTGCAGGGAGCCTGCTTCACTCTCTGCTTATATCGCTGCCTCTCTCTGTGTCTCTCATGAATAAATAAATACAATCTTTAAAAAATAAAATTAAAAAAGAATTTAAAAAGAATTGAGAAAATAAGAAAATAACTGAAAAATAATACGAAAAGCCTAAAGAATAAAAATATAACGAATGCTATATACTGTTTTCCTCAAGAGCTGAAACTTTGCAGCCACCTATGATCAGTAAGCTTGATGAGAAGTTGTTTTGCTGGTCTTCTGGCGGTGGGGCCTTTTGCATTGATTCTCAGGTGAGCTTGCCCTAGTGGAAAAACACCTCCAATGAACAGACTGGGCTTGTTGTAAGTGGCTCCTGCCTGACTCCACTAGATGGCAATGTTTTGCTCCCTGAAGGATTTCAGGATTCATGATGCAATGAATATGGTGATGCCCTGCTCTCTAGCCCCTGAGCCGAAAATTTGTGCCCCCCCTTCATTGAGCCCTCACAGAAAAACAGTCAATCTCTATTTTCTCCCCAGTTTCCATAAGAACTTTGTGTTCACCGGATCTGTGACCAAATGTATTTATCTCTGGCAGTGGACTGAGTTTCAAAACTCCAAATATTATGGACTTCCATGGTGTGGACCCAAGCAGTTCCTCTCTGGGGAAGAAGGGTGTCTCACTGCGCTTCTGCCTTTATCTGGACCCCTCCCAGGAAAGCATTTGCACACCCATGGAGTGGTTCACAGTTTATGGCAACATAGAGCAGAAAGCCAGCACCTAGATTTGCTGTTCTCAGCCAGCTTCTCCACTTATATGCCTGGGAACTCTGCCACACTCAGGCCCACCCATTCTTCTTGCAACTCCGGAAATCCTCCAGCCATGCTGTCACTCCTGGGATTCCACTCTGCTTCACCATCTGAACATCGTTAAGCCAGGCACATTCCCCACTACAGCAGACTTCTAAAAGTTCTGATTTTGCACTCCACTGCTTATAATGCTTTGTGGTAGCCTCCTTAAGCACCATGTCATTAGCTATATCACACCAGATTTAAGTCACTGCATCTCCTACTTTCCAAACAGTGGTCACTTTTCTACTGGTAGACTTGTAGAATTTGTTTTCTCAGATCTCTGATTTCTCAGGTATTCAGAATGATTTGGTAACTATCTAGTGATGTTCCACGGACCAGACAAACAGGGTCCCTCTATTCCTCCACCATCTTAACTTCTTCATAATATTTAGTCTTTAACTCCAGTTCATGACACAAGTCTCCTAAATCCTTTGGAATTTACTTGGTGATAGAAGCATCTTTTGTTCTAATTAGGTGACCCTGGGTGAGTTCTTGGAGGGCTTCTCAATGGGGGATGGTCACCAGAAAGATCCAGCCATAATTAGAAACCTGAAATTTTCAACCCTGTCCCCTATTTCTTTGGAGAGGGGAGAGGGACTGGAAATGGAATTGATAACTGATTCTGTTTATGTGAGGTGAGGAAGCCTCCATAAAAATCTCAAAAGTATGGGGTTTAGAGAGCTTCCAGGTAGTTAAACACATCTAGGTACTGGGAGAATGTTGCACCCCAACTCTACAGAGACAAAAGCTCCTCCACTTGGGACACTCCCAGAAATTGCTGTATGTATCTCTTCATCTGCCTATTCATCTGAGTCTTTATTAGTAAACTGGTAACTGTAAATAAGCATTTCCCTGAGTTCTGTGAGCTACTTAAGCAATTAATGGAATCTAAATGGGGGGGGGGGCGGTCATGGGAAGCTCTGATTTATAGCTAATTGGTCAGAAGCAGTGGTAACAGCTTAGACTTGCAATTGGGTTTTTCCCTATAAAGGAAAACTACTAGGGTTGTGTCAGGAAGAATTTGGGAGCCAAATTAAAGAGACTTTACTGTCCATATATGAAGCAATTTTAACATCTGCAAATAAAATAATTACAATGGATTGAAATGTATCAAATATATTTAAATATCTGAGTTAATGATACTTAGAAATGTAATTGGTAAACTTGGAGAAAGCTAGGAAACTAGCTCATTATTTTGAAACTGGTAAATAAAATAATGAACCAAACATTTAACTTGCCTTTTTATATACACATTCTTCCTCTGTGTAACCTAATTGTTTGTGAGCAAAATGTTTTAGTAGAAGATTTCTGGCTGATAAATTAAGAAATAATGATAGAATTTTACAATGGTTAATGAATTAATGGATCTAGGCAGTGATCACCATCACTACTAACATTACAAAGAGTAATAACAAAATATCACATGACTGCTAATGGAAAAACAAAGCAGTATCTATGAAGTCTTTTTGCTGAAAAATAGAATCCGCATCTTATCAAGCCTCTAGATGGAACTGTGAATTTTTAGGAAAATATGAGGACAATGATGTTAAATAACATCATAAGGATGTAAGAAAAGAATATCTAGACTTGGGTTTAGAGTGGGGATGTTCGGGAGAACTCTACAGAAAACAGCATGGTTTCAACAAATAAATTGCAAGAGAAAATTTGAAAATGAAAGTAAGAAAAATTGCATTTATAATAGCTTCACAGATAAAATATTTGGGAGTAAATTTTTAAAAGAAGTGCAAAACTCGTACTCTTAAAGGCAACAAAATTTTGAAAGAAATTTGATGAGCACTATGTGTAATACACAACTGATGAATTATTGAACACTACCTCTGATACTAATGATGTACTGTATGTTGGCTAATTGAATTTAAATACAAAGAACGAAGATCTAGATAATTGGAAGGTATGCTATGTTTGTGGATCAGAAGATTTAATATTATTAAAATTGGAGTATGTTCCAAATTGATCTACATGTTCAATGCAATCCCTACTAAAATCCCAGATAGCTCCTTTGTAGAAATTTATAAGCTGATCCTAAAATCTATATGGATATTTTACAAATATACAATTTATCTAAGGTAAGTGGATAAACTAACATATGGCTATCATTAGTTTGATTGGCATGTTTTGGTATTCTTTGACGTTTCTGGAATCTGGAACACTAAAGATAATATCCTATATGTTGTCCATTTACCATAGCCTTTCTGCCCTTTGAAGTTCTCCTTTAATAGAAAAATCCCCCTCTCCCCGATGTCTTCAGAATTTAGTATATAGATTCTTGGTCTCGGCAGGGATATTAAAAATTATCTAATCCATTGAATCCCAAACCTAGCTGCACATGAAAATCACAAAGAGGATTTATCAAAAGTATAGATTCCAAGTCCCTAACATTGGAATTCTGCAGTGGGCTCAGGAATGAGTTTTTCACAAGTTCTCTGGGGGATTCTGATAAGCTGGCCCATGTACAAGAATTATAAAATACTTCTAGCATCTCATCTAGTGCACAAATCTGTTCTGTAATTCCCTAACTTGTGGTCATTCAGCCTCTGAATAATGACTTCACAAGCAACTAGTTTCCATTAGTTTACTTTGCTAGAAAGTTTTCTTTATGAAATGATGAAATCTATGGCTTCTAAGCCCCATTTTGATACTAGTTTTAACCTCAGAGATGGCAGGTAGTTTTGTAGAAGAATCTCCTAAGGAAAAAATATCAGAAATACAAGGTTTTTTTCTTTGAGGATGGTGAGTAGCTTCTAAAACTACATAGCGTGCCAGCAAGAATGCAGGTTAAAAGAAAAAACTCAAAGCAAATACTATGCTCAACATTTCTGTGCAAGAAGTCACTGTTCACTAAGATACTAGCAATTTCTCTTTGAAGGATAAGAATTTTCCAAGGCTGAAAGATTCAATATTTCACTTTCTTTGAGAACATTACAGCTCTTTTATTTAAAAATTGATGCAAATTATGCAAAACATTGTTCAGATGAAAATATAAGTCATAATATGATGGTTTGTATGAAAATTAACATTTTGAAAATTATGTTGGCTAATGTGTAAAACATCCAAAGTAAGCTTATTCAACTTTTCTTAAAGAAGGCATTGTGTTCTAAGTCTATAAAAGATGAGTTTATTTTTTTTAAACTCATAAATGTTTTAATGACCCAGTTCTAAAAGAGATAAAAAATAAAATGGTGTCCATCCTAGCCAGATTTTTTAAAGGTATAATATATGTTTCAAGTGTACAACATTATGATTTGACATCTTTGTGCACTACAGAGTGATCACTACTAAAAGTTTAGCGGCCATCCATCACTATACAATCACCACTTTCACCCATTTCACCCACACTCATTCCCTTTCCCTTTGGTAATGATCAATTTGTTCTCTGTATCTATGAGATTGTTTTTGTTTAGTTCAGTTTAAGATTCTACATAAGTGAAATCATACAATATTTATCTTTATCTATCTGACTTATATCGCTTAGCCTAATAACTTCAACATCCATCTACGTTGTTGAAAATGACAAGATTTCTTTTTAATGGCTGAGTAGTATTCTACTCTTGCCCACTCTCTTCTTCCCTCCCTTCCTCCCTCCCCCCCCAAAACACACACACACACACACACAGACACATATTTATCAATCAGTGGACATTTAGGTTGTTTCCATATCTTAACTACTATAAATAATACAGTAGGAATATAAATAATAGTGAAAGGGAATATAAGAGAAGGGAGAAGAAATGTGTGGGAAATATCAGAAAAGGAGACAGAACGTAAAGACTGCTAACTCTGGGAAACGAACTAGGGGTGGTAGAAGGGGAGGAGGGCGGGGGGTGGGAGTGAATGGGTGACGGGCACTGGGGGTTATTCTGTATGTTAGTAAATTGAACACCAATAAAAAATAAATTAAAAAAAATAAAGCTTGGTACAAAAAAATACAGTAATAAACATAGGGGTGCATATATCTTTTTGAATCAGCATTTTTGTTTTTAAATACACACCAGGAAGTGGAATACTTAGATCATTAAAAAATTTTTTTCATTGGAGTTCAATTTGCCAACATGAAGCATAACAGTCAGTGCTCATCCTGCCAAGTGCCCCCCTCAGTGCCCATCACCCAGTCACCCCAACCCCCCACCGACCTCCCCTTCCACTACCCCTCGTTCATTTCCCAGAGTTAGGTGTCTCTCGTGTTTTGTCATCCTAACTGATATTTTAACTCATTTTCTCTCCTTTTCCTTTATTCCCTTTCACTAATTTTTATATTCCCCAAAAGAATGAGACTATATAATGTTTGTCCTTTTCCGATTGACTTATTTCACTCAGCACAATACCCTCCAGTTCCATCCACGTCGAAGCAAATGGTGGGTATTTGTCATTTCTAATGGCTGAGTAACATTCCACTGTATACATAGACCACATCTTCTTTACCCATTCATCTTTCGATGGACAATGAGGCTCCTTCCGCAGTTTGGCTATTGTGGACATTACTGCTATAAACATCGGGGTGCAGGTGTTCTGGCATTTCACTGCATCTGTAACTTTGGGGTAAATCCCCAGCAGTGCAATTGCTGGATCGTAGGGCAGATCTATTTTTAACTCTTTGAGGAACCACACAGTTTTCCAGAGTGGCTGTACTAGTTCACATTACCACCAACAGTGCAAGAGCGTTCCCCTTACCACATCCTCTCCAATATTTGTTGTTTCCTGTCTTATTAATTTTAACCATTCTCACTGGTATGAGGTGGCATCTCATTGTGGTTGTGATTTGTATTTCCCTGATGGCAAGTGATGCGGAGCATTTTCTCATATGCTTGTTGGCCACGTGTATGTCTTCTTTGGTGAAATTTCTGTTCATATCTTTTGCCCATTTCAGGATTGGATTGTTTGTTTCTTGGTTGTTGAGTTTAATAAGTTCTTTATAGATCTTGGATACTAGGCATTTATCTGATAGGTCATTTGCAAATATCTTCTCCCATTCTGTAGGTTGTCTTTTAGTTTTGTGGACTGTTTCTTTTGCTGTGCAAAAGCTTCTTATCTTGATTAAGTCACAATAGTTCATTTTTACTTTTGTTTCTTTTGCCTTCATGGATGTAAGTTGCAAGAAGTTGCTGTGGCCAAGTTCAAAAAGAGTGTTGCCTGTGTTCTCCTCTAGGATTTTGATTGGAATCTTGTCTCACATTTAGATCTTCCACCCATTTTGAGTTTATCTTTGTGTATGGTGTAAGAGAATGGTCTAGTTTCATTCTTCTGCATGTGGCTGTCCAATTTTCCCAGCACCATTTATTGAAGAGACTGTCTTTTTTCCAGTGGACAGTCTTTCCTGCTTTGTCGAATATTAGTTAACCATAGAGTTGAGGGTACACTTCTGGATTCTCTATTCTGTTCCATTGATCTATGTGTCTGTTTTTGTGCCAGGACTACACTGTCTTGATGACCACAGCTTTGTAGTACAATCTGAAATCTGGCATTGTGATGCCCCAGCTATGGTTTTCTTTTTTAAAATTCCCCTGGCTATTCGGGGTCTTTTCTGATTCCACACAAATCTTAAGATAATTTGTTCCAACTCTCTGATGAAAGGCCATGGTATTTTGATAGGGACTGCATTAAATGTGTAAATTGCCCTGGGTAACATTGACATTTTCACAATATTAATTCTTCCAATCCATGAGCATGGAATATTTTTCCATCTCTTTGTGGCTTCGTCAATTTCTTTCAGAAGTGTTCTGTAGTTTTTAGGGAATAGATCCTTTACCTCTTTGGTTAGGTTTATTCCTAGGTATCTTATGCTTTTGGGTGCAATTGGGAATGGGATTGACTCCTTACTTTCTCTTTCTTCAGTCTCATTGTTAGTGTATAGAAATGCCACTGATTTCTGGGCATTGATTTTGTATCCTGCCACACTGCCAAATTGCTGTATGAGTTCTAGCAATCTTGGGGTGGAGGCTTTTGGGTTTTCTACGTACAGTATCATGCCATATGCAAAGAGGAGAGTTTGACTCCTTCTTTGCCAATTTGAATGCCTTTTATTTCTTTCTGTTGTCTGATTGCTGGGGCTAGGACTTCTAGTACTATGTTGAATAGCAGTGGTGAGAGTGGACATCCCTGTCTTGTTACTGATCTTAGGGGAAAGGCTCCCAGTGTTTCCCCATTGAGAATTATATTTGCTGTGGGCTTTTTGTTGATGGCTTTTAAGATGCTGAGTAATGTTCCCTCTATCCCTACACTCTGAAGAGTTTTAATCAGGAATGGATGTTGCATTTTGTCAAATGCTTTCTCTGCATCTTTTGAGAGGATCATATGGTTCTTGTTTTTCCTCTTGCTGATATGATGAGTCACATCGATTGCTTCATGAGTGTTGAACCAGCCTTGCATCCCAGGGATAAATCCCACTTGGTCATGGTGAATAATCTTCTTAATGTACTATTGGATCCTATTGGCTAGTATCTTGTTGAGAATTTTTGCATCCCTGTTCATCAGGGATATTGGTCTATAATTCTCCTTTTTGGTGGGGTCTTTGTCTGGTTTTGGAATTAAGGTGATGCTGGCCTCATAGAACAAATTTGGAAGTACTCCATCTCTTTCTATCTTTCCAAACAGCTTTAGTAGAATAGGTGTGGTTTCTTCTTTAAATGTTTGATTTTAGGGGGGAACTCTCTATCTCCTGGATCTAAATGCCTGTTTCCCATCCCACGTTAGGGAAGTTCTCAGCTATAATTTGGTCAAATACAGTTTCTGGGCCTCTGTCCCTTTTGGCGCCCTCGGGAACCCCAATTTAACGTAGATTTTTCCTTCTGAGGCTGTCATTTATTTCCCTTAACCTATCCTCATATCTTTTGTTTTTTTCTTTTTTTCTCAGTTTCCTTCCTTGCCATCAACTTGTTTTCTATGTCACTCACTCGTTCTTCTACCTCATTAACCCTCATCGTTAGGACCTCCAGTTTGGACTGCATCTCATTTAATTGATTTTTAATTTTTGCCTGATGAGATCTAAATTCTGCAGTCATGAAGTCTCTTGAATCCTTTATGCTTTTTTCTAGAGCCACCAGTAGCTTTCTAATTGTGCTTCTGAATTCGATTTCTGACATTGGGTTGTAATCCAAATTTTTTTATCTCTGTGGGAGAGAGGACTGTTTCTGATTCTTTTTTGGTGAGGTTTTCCTTCTAGTCACTTTGCTCAGTGCAGAGTGGCCAAAAACAAGTTGTACTGGAAAAAGGAGAAAAAGAGAGGGGAAAAAAAGGTAAAAAAAGGTGGTGGTGGTGGGGGGGAAACAGAAAACAAAAAACTAGAGGAGTATCCTCTGATTATATATACTGTAGATCCCTCGACTTCCCCGGGAACTTTCTAGTGCTCCTTGGTCAATAACTTGCTTTTCCCCTGTCCTAGCAGGTCTTTTGGGGACGGGGCCTGCTGTGCTCATTCTCAAGTGTATGCACCTGGAGGAGCTGCCCATCCCCCTGCTTGGTGCACGGCTCAGTGGGAGCTGTTTATCCTGTGAGGTCCCTGCTCAGTCCCAGGTACAAGGTGACACCAGGAGGAACAACAGTGGCCGTGGCCAGCTCTCCAACTCCGGAGTCAGCTGCCACAGTAACTACCACAGCTCCTAGTCTGCAGGGGCCTGTATGCTCTGGGGGCGGGGGGCGACGATCTGTACAACTTGGGGCCGCCCGGTGGTGGCAGGAGCTTCCTTCCTGTCCTGTGTCCTCCCGGCCTCTGCCTGTCCCAGGGGGACCGCCTGATCTTGGGCTGTGTTCCCCAGTGCCCTGGGCTCTGGGGCCTGCACTGCTGGAATCGTGCTCCCGGGGCGCACAGCCCCCTCTGCACCAAGCCGCCTTAGCTGCCACCTGAGCTGCTCCCAGGGCCCTGCCGGGCGCGCGCCGCAGCCCTTTGGGGAAATCGGCCTGCGGTGTGTTACGCGCTCTCCCCTGGGGCGGAGGTCCTCTGTTAGTGCCCCTGGGAGCCTGAAGGCATCCCTGCCCCTCCTGGGATCCTGCCCGAGCTCCCTGTGAGCGCCTTTCCCTCCGGAAAGGTTGGTAAAACTCCTGCTTCTCCGGGATGTGGCTTTCCTTTCCTGGGGGCACATGCCGGGCAGCCTTAGCCCGGCTCCTGGGGGGGCCCCCTCCCCCTTGGATACTTCTTTCTTTTCTTTCTTTCTTTCTTTCTTTCTTTCTTTCTTTCTTTCTTTCTTTCCTTCTTCTTTCTTTTTTCTTCCATCTTCCTACCTTGATAGAAGTGCAAACTTCTCACTGTAGCATTCCAGCTGTTCTGTCTTTAAATCTCAGACCAAATTCATAGGTTTTAGGATGATTTGAAAGTTATCTAGGCAAATTGGTGGGGACAGGTGACTTGGGGACCCTACTCTTCCACCATCTTGCCCCGCCTCCTTAAACGTTTAATAGAATTCCCTGGGAAGCCATCTGGCCCTGGACTTTTGTGTCTTGGGAGGTTTTTCATGACTGCTTCAATTTCCTCCCCGGTTATCAGCCTGTTCAGGTTTTCTATTTCTTCCTGTTCCAGTTTTGGTAGTTTGTGGTTTTCCAGAAGTGTGGCCATTTCTTCTAGATTGCCTAATTTATTGGCGTGTAGCTGCTCATAATAAGTTTTTAAAATCATTTGTATTTCCTTGGTATTGGTGGTGATCTCTCCTTTCTCATTCATGATTTTATTAATTTGAGTCTTTTCTCTCTTCTTTTTAATAAGGCTGGCTAATGGTTTATCTATCTTATTAATTCTTTCAAAGAACCAACTCCTGGTTTTGTTGATCTGTTCCACAGTTCTTCTGGTCTCTATTTCATTGAGTTCTGCTCGAATCTTTATTAATTCTCTTCTGCTGCGTGTAGGATCTATGCTGCTTTTTTCTCCATCTTCTTTAGGTGCAAGGTTAGCTCTTTTTGTATTTGAGTTATTTCTAGTTTTTGATGGATGCTTGTATTGTGATGTATTTTCCCCTTAGGACTGCTTTTGCTGTGTTCTAAAGATTTTGAATGGTTGTATCTTCAGTCTCATTAGTTTCCATGAGTCTTTTTAATTCTTCCCTAATTTCCTGGTTGACCCTTTCATCTTTTAGCAGGATGGCCCTTAACCTCCACGTGTTTGAAATCCTTCCAAACTTCTTGTTGTGATTTAGTTCTAATTTCAAGGCATTATGGTCTGAGACTATGCAGGGGACAATCCCAATCTTTTGGTATCGTTTCAGACCTGATTTGTGACCCAGTATGTGGTCTATTCTGGAGAAAGTTCCATGTGCACTTGAGAAGAATATGTATTCATTTGCGTTTGGATGTAAAGTTCTGTAAATATCTGTGAAATCCATCTGGTCCAGTGTATCATTTAAAGCTCTTGTTTCTTTGGAGATGTTGTGCTTAGTAGATCTGTCGATTGTAGAAAGCACTGTGTTCAAGTCACCAAGTATAAGTGTATTCTTATCTAAGTATGTCTTAACTTTGGTTATTAATTGATGGATATCCTTGGCAGCTCCCACATTCGGGGGATAAAAATATTCATGATTGTTAGGTCGTCTTGTTGGATAGATCCTTTAAGTATGAGATAGTGTCCCTCTTCATCTCTGACTACAGTCTTTGGGATAAACTTTAATTTATCTGATATGAAGATGGCTATCCCTCCTTTGTTTTGAGGACCATTTGAATGGCAAATCATTCTCCAAACTCACATTTTCAGGCTAGAAGTGTCCAGAGGTCTAAAATGAGTCTCTTGTAGACAGAAAACAGTTGGTTATTGCTTTTTTATCCAGTCTGAACCCCTGCACCTCTTGATGGGGTCATTAAGCCCATTCACGTTCAGAGTTACTATTGAAAGATATGAATTTAGTGTCATCATGATACCTATTCAGTCCCTGTTTTTGTGGATTGTTTCCTTGGACTTACTCTTTCTTTTACAGAGTACCCCTTAATATTTCTTCCAGAGCTGGTTTGGTGGTTACATATTCTTTCAGTTCCTGCCTGTCTTGGAAGCTCTTTATCTCTCCTTCCATTCTGAATGAGAGCCTTGCTGTATAAAGTATTCTTGGTTGCATGTTTTTCTCATTTAGGACCCTGAATATATCCTGCCAGCCCTTTCTGCCCTGCCAGGTCTCTGTGGAGAAGTCTGATGTTAACCTTATACTTCTCCCCATAAAGTTTTAGGATCTCTTGTCTCTTGCTGCTTTAAGGATCTTCTCTTTATCTTTGGAATTTGCAAGTTTCACTATTAAATGTCGAGGTGTTGAATGGTTTTTATTAATTTTAGGGGGGATCTCTCTTTCTCCTGGATCTGAATGCCTGTTTCCCTTCCCACTTTAGGGAAGTTATCAGTTATGATTTGTTCAAATACACTTTCTGGTTCTGTGTCCTTTTCGGTGCCCCCTGGAACCCCCATTAAACATAGATTTTTCCTTTTGAGGCTGCCATTTATTTCCCTTAACCTTTCTTCATGATCTTTTCATTGTTTTTTTCTTTTTTCCTCAGTTTCCTTCCTTGCCATCAACTTGTCTTCTATGTCACTCACTTGTTCTTCTACCTCGTTAACCCTCGGCATTAGGACCTCCAGTTTGGATTCCATCTGATTTAATTGATTTTTAATTTCAGCCAAATTAGATGTAAATTCTGCAGTCATAAAGTCTCTTGATTCCTTTATGCTTTTTTCCAGAGGCACCAGTAGCTTTCTAATTGTGCTTCTGAATTGGCTTTCTTACATCGAATTTTAATTCAAATTCTGTAACTCTGTGGGAGAGAGTACTGTTTCTGATTCTTTCTTTTGTGGTGAGTTCTTTCTCCACTCAGAGCAGAGTGGCTAAAAACAAGTTGTACTGGAAAAGGAAGGAAAAAGAAAAAGAAAAAAAGGGAAAAAAACAAAGAAGAAAAAACAAAACAAAACAAAACAAAACAAAACAAAAAAACCAAGGAGGGGTATTCTCTGATTCTATATACTGTAATTCCCTCGACTTTCCCTGGAGCTTTCCCGTGCTGCTCAGTTAAGAACTTGGTCTTCTCCTGTCCTTCCACCTGGTCTTCTACAGGAGGGGCCTGCTGTGCTGATTCTCAGTTGTGTGCACCTGGGGGGAGCTGCCCGCCCCCTGCAAAGTGCAGGGTTTAGTGGGAGCTGTTTATCCAGTGAGGCCTCTGTTCCCTGGCAGCCCCGCTCTGTCCCAGGCACAGGGTGACACCAGGAGGCACAACAATGGTGGCGGCCAGCTCTCCAGTCCTGGAGTCAGCTCCCTCAGTAACTACTGCAGTCTCCCAGTCCGTGCTGGCCTGGATACTCTGAAGGCGGGGGTGCTGATCTGCTCAGCTCAGGTGAGCCCGGCGGCAGGAGTGTTCTCGCTGTCCTGTGCCCTCCCAGCCTCTGCCTTTCCCTGGGGGAGCACAGGATCCCGGGCTGTATCCCCTGGTGCCCTGGGATCCTGGGCCTGCACCACTGGAATCGCGCTTCTGGGGCCGCCTCCTGAGCTGCTCCCGAGGCCCCACCAGGCGAGCTCTCCAGCCCTTTACCATGGTGGACCTGGGTGTGTGGCACGCTCTCCCCTGGGGCACACTTTCTCTGCTAGTGACTCTGGGAACTAGGGCGCTCTACTGCCCCTGCTGGGATCCTGCCCAAGTTCCCTGAGAGCTCGTTTCTGTCCTGGATGATTCTAAAGTTTCCTGTGTCTTTGGGATTGGGCTTTCCTCTCTTGGAGGCTCTGGCTGCCCTGCCTTAGCCCGGCTCCTCGCGGAGTCCCTCCCCCACTGGATTCATTTTTATTTCTTTATTTTTCCGTCTTCCTACCTTGATAGAAGCTCAAACTCTTCTCTTTGTAGCGTTCCAGTTGTTCTCTCCTTAAATCTCAGGCTGAATTTGTAAGTTCTCAGGTTGATTTGAAAGTTATCTAGGTAAGATGGTGGGGACAGGTGACTTGGGGACCCTACTCTTCCACCATCTTGCCCCGCCCCCTAGTTTCATTCTTTTGTATGTGGTTGTCCAGTTTTCCTAGCACAATTTACTGAAGAGACTGTCCTTTCCTTCGTTCTTGGCTCTTTTGTCATAAATGAATTGTTCATATATGTGTTCGCTTATTTCTGAGTTGTTTATTCTGAGTTCATATATGTGTGGGCTTATTTCTGAGTTGTTTATGCCAATACTAAACTGTTTTGATTACTATCACTTTGTAGTATAGCTTAAAATCAGGGAGTGTGATACCTCTAACTTTATTCTTTCTCAAGATTGTTTTGGCTATTCAGGATCTTATTTTTAATTCAGGTTAATTAACATACAGTAAGTATTGGTTTCAGGAGTAGAATTTAGTGATTAATCACTTACATATAACCTCCACTGCTCATCCCAAGTGTCTCCTTAATGCGCATCATCCATTTAGCCCATCCCCCACAATCTTCTATTTGTTCTCTATAGTTATGAGTGTCTTATGATTTGTCTCCCTCTCTGTTTTTATCTTATTTTATTTCTCGTTCCCCTCTCCTATGTTCATCTGTTTTGTTTCTTAAATTCCACATGAGTGAAATCATATGATATTTGTCTTTCTCTTACTGACTTATTTAGTTTAGCATAATACATTCTAATTCAGGATCTTTTGTTGTTCCACATAAATTTTAGAATTGTTCTAGTTCTATGAAAAACGTCATTTGAATTTTCATAGAGATTTTATTGAATCTGTAGATTTCTTTGTGTCATATGGGCATGTTACCAATATTACGTTTTCCAATTCAGGAGTACAGAATATCTTTTCATTTATTTGTATTATTCAGTTTCTTTCATCAGTATCAGTTTTAGAAATTTTTACAGTTTTACAGTATTTTTACCTCCTTGGTTAAGTTTATTTCTAGGTATTTTGTTCTTTTAAAAATATTTTATTTATTTATTCATGAGAGACACAGAGGGAGAGGCAGAGACATAGGCAGAGGGAGAGGAAGTCTCCTTGCTGGGAGCCAGATGTGGGACATGATTCCAGAACCCCAGGATCACGCCCTCAGCAGAGGCAGATGCTCAACAACTGAGCTACCCAGGCGTCCCAGTATTTTGTTCTTTTTGGTTCAATTGTTAGTGGAATCGTTTTCTTTATTTCTTTTTCTGATAGTTTGTTATTAATATATAAAAAGAACACAGATTTCTGTATGTTTATTTTGTATCATGCTACTTTACTGAATTCATTTATTAGTTCTAACATTTTTTGGTAGTCTTTGGGGTTTTCTTTATATAGTATCGTCATATGCAAACAGTGACAGTTTTACTTTTTCCTTTATAAATGAGATGGCTTTTATTTCTTTTTACAACCTCATTACTATAGCTAGAACAATACTATGTTAAATAAAAGTAGTGAAAGTGGGCCTCCTTGTCTTGTTGCTAATCATAGAGGAAATCTTTTCAGCTTTTCACCATTGAATATGATGTTAACTGTGAGTTTGTTATACATGGCCTTTATTATGTTATGTTACCTCTAAATCTACTTTGTTGAGAGTTTTTATCAGAAATGAATGTTGAACTTTGCCAAATACTTTTTCTGCATTACAGGAAATAATCATATGATTTTTATCCTTTATTTTGTTAATGTGGAAAATCATGATGATTGATTTGAAGATTTTGAACCATCTAAGCACCCCTGAAATAAAACCTACTTGGTCATGGTGTGTAATCCTTTTAATATATTGTTGAATTCAGTTTGCTAATATTTTGTTGAGGATTTATGCATTTGTGTTCATCAGGAATATTGATTGGCCTGTAATTTTCTTTCTTTCTTTTTTCTTTTCTTTTCTTTTCTTTTCTTTCTTTTCTTTTCTTTTTCTTCTTCTTCTTCTTCTTCTTCTTCTTCTTCTTCTTCTTCTTCTTCTTCTTCCTCCTCCTCCTCCTCCTCCTCCTCCTCCTTCTTCTTCCTTCCTTCCTTCCTTCCTTCCTTCCTTCCTTCCTTCCTTCCTCTTCTTCATCTTCTTTCTTCTGATGTCTTTGTCTGGTTTTGGTATCAGGATAACGCTGGCGTCATAAAATGAGTTTGGAAGTTTTCCCTCCTCTTCAATTTTCTGGAAAAGTTTGAGAAGGATAGGTATTAACCTTGTTTAAATGTTTGGTAGAATTCACCAGGGAAACCATCTAGTCCTGGACTTTTGTTTGTTGGGAGGTTTTTGTTAACTGATTCGATTTCCTTATTAATAATCAGTATATTCACATTTTCTATTTCTTCATGATTCAATCTTGCAAAATTGTGTATTTCTAAGATTTATCCATTTCTTCTAGATTGTTCAATTTGTTGGCATATAATTGTTCATACTTGTGTTTTATGATCCTTTGTATTTCTGTGGTGTGAATTGTAACTTCTTTTGTTTCTTATATGATTTATTAGAGCCCCCTCATTTTTTTCTTGGTTAGTCTAGCTAAAGGTTTGTCATTTTTTATCTTTTCAAAGACAAGCCCTTAGTTTGACTGATCTTGTCTAGTCTCTATTTCATTTATTTCTGCATGAATCTTTATTATTTCCCTCCTTCTACTGACCTTGGGCTTCAGGCTTCATTTCTTTTTCTTTTTCTAGCTCCTTTTTGTGTCAAGTTAGACTGTGTGTTTGAAATTTTTCTTGTTTTTTTTTTTCAGGTAGGCCTGCATTGCCATGATCTTTTAGAATTGCTTTTGCTGCATTCCAAAGATTTTTGGTGCAAAGACTTTCATTTGTCTTTAGGTTTTTTTATTATTTGTTTTGCTTTTTTCTTTGATGATGCTTTGTTTTTTCAGTAGCATGTTGTTTAATCTCCACATTTTTGTGGTTTTTCCAATTTTCTTCTTGCAATTGATTTATATTTTTATATCATTGTGATTATATAAGATGCTTGATGTGATTTAAATTTTCTTAAATTTATGGAGACTTGTTTTGTAGCCTAAAATTAATCTATGCTGTTCTATGTGCACTTGAGAGGAATATGTTTTATGTTTGTTTGGATGGATTGTTCTTTATATATCTATTAAGTCCATCTGGCCTAGTGTGTCATTTAAGGTTGATGTTTCCTTAATAATTTTCTATTTTGATGACCTATCCACTGATGTAAGTGGGGTGTTAACATCCCCTACTATCATTGTAATGTTTTCAATTTATCTCTTTAGGTACATTAATATTTGCTTTAGGGATCCCTGGGTGGCACAGCGGTTTGGCGCCTGCCTTTGGCCCAGGGCGCGATCCTGGAGACCCGGGATCAAATCCCACATCAGGCTCCCGGTGCATGGAGCCTGCTTCTCCCTCTGCCTATGTCTCTGCCTCTCTCTCTCTCTGTGTGTGACTATCATAAATAAATTAAAAAAATTTTAAAAAAAATATTTGCTTTATATAGCTTAATGTTTTTATGTTGGCTGCATATATATATTTATAGATGTTATATCTTCTTGTTGAATTGACCCCTTTACCATTATGTAATGCCCCTCTTTGTCTATTATAGTCTTTGTTTCAAAGTCTATGTTGCTGCTATGAGAATAGCCACACCAGTTTTCATTTTAATTAGCATAAAATATCTTTCTCCATCTCTTCATTTTCAGTCTGTGTGTGTGTGTCCTTACTTCTGAAGTAGGTGTTTTGTAGGCAGTATATAAATGGATCTTATTTTTAAAAATCTATTCAGCCACTCTGTCTTTTGATTGAAGTGTTTATTCCATTTATATTAAAGTAATTATTGATAGGTTGTACTTACTGTTATTTTGTTAATTTTTTCTCACTATTTTTGTAGTTCCTTTTTTGTCTTTTCCTCTCTTCCTCTTTTCCCTTGTGGTCTGCCTTGAGTTGATAACAACTTAATTTTGAACACATACCAACACTTTACATTTCCCCCTCCCTGCATTTTATATTTTTGATGTCACTTTTTATACTTTTTGTTTTATGCATTAACTAACAAATCACTGTAGTTTTAGTTAAGCTTGATTTTTGTCTTTTAACTTTCTGTTTTAAAAATTTATTTATTTATGAGAGACACAGAAAGAGAGACAGAGAAATAGACAGAGGGAGAAGCAGGCTCCCTGTGGGGAGCCTGATGCTAGCCTTGATCCCACATGACCTGAGCCAAAGGCAGACGCTCAACCACTGAGCCACCCAGGTGTCCCAGCCAATGGTTCTTAAATTGTGACTCCACTGTGGCTAAGCATCAGCCTTGCTTGGAAAGTTGTTAGAAATGCAAATCCCCTGGCCTTTCTCCAGACCCACTGAACTTTTTATGTGGGACCTACTGAACTCTTTGTGTGGAATCCAGCACTCTGCATGTTAACAAGCCCTCCAGTTAGCTGTGATGCATTTTAAAGTTTGAAAAAAACTAGTCTGAGCTATCCTGGGAATAAAGACCTGTGATTTCTCCTGATCTGCTTATGAGAACAAATATATTAGTGAATTATTTTCAGGAGGTACCTATAGGACTTTAGAAAAAAAGAATTTGTTTTCTCAGTTATACAGCACTGCCATCCAGTGCTCAAGAAATGTGTAAATCATTTCACTGCTCAACTTCCAATTTGGTGAGAAAATAATTGGGAGGTACAAGAATGACAAAAAATAAGTCCTTTCTATAAAGATCAAGCATGACAGGGAAGCATCCATGGTATGTTCTGAACCTTGTTTTTTGTGGAGGCTATACAACTTTATTTTTATTTATTTTTTTGCTCAAAATTCATAGAAGTATACTCCAGAAAAAGAAAATTTAATCGGATATAAGTTTAAAAATGAATTTAAAAATGTAAACACCAAGTAAGATATTTTAAAGCAAAGACCCCAATATATTGTGAAATTTATAATGTATGTGAAAGTAAAGCATATGACAATAGTACAAAGGACAAAAGTAGGAAAAATAAAATATACTGTTGTAAATTTCTTGCACTATATGTTAAATAGTAAAAATTTATTTGAAAGTAAACTGTAATACGTTAAATTGTGATAAAGAGCATATTGTAAGTCCTTGAACAACTACTGAGGAAGTACCAAAGAAATAAAGTTTATAAGCCAATTGTGGAGATAACATGAATAACTAAGAAAAATTCAATTAATCCAGAAGGATGCAAGAAAAGAAAAAAAAGGAAAACAGAACAGATAGAATAAATAAAATACAACAATAAATAGCAAGATTTAAAATCAACTATATTCATAATGACATTAAATTTAAGTTGCCTAAACCAATGGTCAGTGAACTTTTCTGTAAAGGATAAGATAGCTAATATTTTAGGTTTTGAGGGCCATGGAAATTTGAATGTCAACTCTGCCATTGCAGTATGAAAACAACTATATATAACACATTAAAAAATGAGCTTGACCTTGTTCTAGTAACAGTTATAAATCCAGGCAGTGGGTTGGGCTGGAATTGGTGTACAGGCCATAATTTGCTGACTTCTGGCCTAAGTACTCCAGATAAAAGACAGATTCTCATATTTAACTGTTAAAAGACACTTAATAAGCTAGGAGTAGAAGGGAAATTCCTTAACCTGATAAAGATCATCCAGAAAAACACCACAACTAGTATCATACTTAATGGTAAAAGACGAAGCTTTTCACCTAATATCAGGAACAGCATAAAAATGTCTGCTGTCATCACTTCTACTTAACATTGTATTTAAGGTTGTCATCAGGACAAATACATAAGAAAATGAAATAAAAGTCATCCAGATTGGAAAACAAAAGATGTAAAAAGATCTCTGTTCACAGATGACATGATTTTAAATACAGAAAATCCTAAGGAATCCAGAGGCCCCTGGCTGGCTCAGTCAGTTAAGCATCTACTCTTTATTTCAGCTCAGGTTGTAATCTCAGGGTCATGATATTGAGCCCCACATCCAGCTCTGTGCTCAGCATGGAGTCTGCTTGAGATTTTCTCTCTCCCTCTGCCCCTCTCTCATTCTCAAAATAAAATTTAAAAAGGAAAATCCTAAGGCATCCATTAAAAACTATAAGAACTAATAAACAAGTTCAACAAAGTTGCACGATATAAAATCAATTGAATTTCTATACATTAGCAATGAACAATCCGGAAAGGAAATTAAGAAAACAACTCTGTTTACAATAGTATCAAAAGAATAAAATACTTAGAAATAAATTTTGCAAAAACCATATATAGAAGACTACAAAACATCATTAAAATGAATTAAACATTTTAATAAGTTGGAAGACTCCTCATTTTCATAAATCAGGGATATAATATAGTTGATCCTTGAGAAACAAGGGTTTGAATTGTGCACGTCCACTTATATGCAGATTTTTCCCAGTAAATACAGTACAGTAATATAAATGTATTTTCTCTTCCTTGTGATTTTTTTAATAAATTAATTTTTTATTGGTGTTCAATTTACCAACAAACAGAATAACACCCAGTGCTCATCCCATCAAGTGTCCCCCTCAGTGCCCGTCACCCACTCACCCCCACCCCCCGCCCTCCTCCCCTTCCACCACCCCTAGTTTGTTTCCCAGAGTTAGGAGTCTCTCATGTTCTGTCTCCCTTTCTGATATTTCCCACATATTTCTTCTCCCTTCCCTTATATTCCCTTTCACTATTATTTATATTCCCCAAATGAATGAGAACATACACTGTTTCTCCTTCTCCAATTGACTTACTTCACTCAGCATAATACCCTCCAGTTCCATCCACCTTGAAGCAAATGGTGGGTATTTGTCATTTCTAATGGCTGAGTAATATTCCATTGTATACATAAACCACATCTTCTTTTTTTTTTAATTTATTTTTTATTGGTGTTCAATTTACTAACATACAGAATAACCCCCAGTGCCCGTCACACATTCACTCCCACCCCCCGCCCTCCTCCCCTTCCACCACCCCTAGTTCGTTTCCCAGAGTTAGCAGTCTTTACGTTCTGTCTCCCTTTCTGATATTTCCCACACATTTCTCCCCCTTCCCTTATATTCCCTTTCACTATTATTTATATTCCCCAAATGAATGAGAACATATAATGTTTGTCCTTCTCCGACTGGCTTACTTCACTCAGCATAATACCCTCCAGTTCCATCCACGTTGAAGCAAATGGTGGGTATTTGTCATTTCTAATAGCTGAGTTAATATTCCATTGTATACATAAACCACATCTTCTTTATCCATTCATCTTTCGGTGGACACCAAGGCTCCTTCCACAGTTTGGCTATCGTGGCCATTGCTGCTAGAAACATCGGGGTGCAGGTGTCCCGGTGTTTCATTGCATCTGAATCTTTGGGGTAAATCCCCAACAGTGCAATTGCTGGCTGGTAGGGCAGGTCTATTTTTAACTCTTTGAGGAACCTCCACACAGTTTTCCAGAGTGGCTGCACCATTTCACATTCCCACCAACAGTGTAAGAGGGTTCCCTTTTCTCCGCATCCTCTCCAACATTTGTGGTTTCCTGCCTTGTTAATTTTCCCCATTCTCACTGGTGTGAGGTGGTATCTCATTGTGGTTGTGATTTGTATTTCCCTGATGGCAAGTGATGCAGAGCATATTCTCAGGTGCTTGTTGGCCATGTCTATGTCTTCCTCTGTGCGATTTCTGTTCATGTCTTTTGCCCATTTCATGATTGGATTGTTTGTTTCTTTGGTGTTGAGTTTAATAAGTTCTTTATAGATCTTGGAAACTAGCCCTTTATCTGATACGTCATTTGCAAATATCTTCTCCCATTCTATAGGTTGTCTTTTGGTTTTGTTGACTGTATCCTTTGCTGTGCAAAAGCTTCTTATCTTGAAGAAGTCCCAATAGTTCATTTTTGCTTTTGTTTATTTTGCCTTCGTGGATGTATCTTGCAAGAAGTTACTGTGGCTGAGTTCAAAAAGGGTGTTGCCTGTGTTCTCCTCTAGGATTTTGATGGAATCTTGTCTCACACATAGATCTTTCATCCATATTGAGTTTATCTTTGTGTATGGTGAAAGAGAGTGGTCTAGTTTGATTCTTCTGCATGTGGATGTCCAGTTTTCCAAGCACCATGTATTGAAGAGACTGTCTTTCTTCCAATGGATAGTCTTTCCTCCTTTATTGAATATTAGTTGACCATAAAGTTCAGGGTCCACTTCTGGGTTCTCTATTCTGTTCCACTGATCTATGTGTCTGTTTTTGTGCCAATACCACACTGTCTTGATGACCACAGCTTTGTAGTACAACTTGAAATCTGGCATTGTGATGCCCCCAAATATGGTTTTCTTTTTGAAAATTCCCCTGGCTATTCGGGGTCTTTTCTGATTCCACACAAATCTTAAGATAATTTGTCTTAACTCTCTGAAGAAAGTCCATGGTTTTTTGATAGGGATTGCATTAAAAGTGTAAATTGCCCTGGGTAACATTGACATTTTCACAATATTAATTCTGCCAATCCATGAGCATGGAATATATTTCCATCTCTTTGTGTCTTCCTCAATTTCTTTAAAAGTGTTCTATAGTTTTTAGGGTATAGATCCTTTACCTCTTTGGTTAGGTTTATTCCTAGGTATCTTATGCTTGTGGGTGAAATTGTAAATGGGATTGACTCCTTAATTTCTCTTTCTTCAGTCTTATTGTTAGTGTATAGAAATGCCATTGATTTCTGGGCACTGATTTTGTATCCTGCATGCTACCAAATTGCTGTATGAGTTCTAGCAATATTGGGGTGGAGGCTTTTGGGTTTTCTATGTACAGTATCATGTCATCGGCGAAGAGAGAGAGTTTGACTTCTTCTTTGCCAATTTGAATGCCTTTAATGTCTTTTTGTTGTCTGATTGCTGAGGCTAGGACTTCCAATACTATGTTGAATAACAGTGGTGAGAGTGGACATCCCTGTCTTGTTCCTGATCCTGGGGAAAGACTCCCAGTGCTTCCCCATTGAGAATGATATTTGCTGTGGGCTTTTCCTAGATGGCTTTTAAGATGTCAAGGAAAGTTTCCTCTATCCCTACACTCTGAAGAGTTTTGATCAGGAATGGATGCTCTATTTTGTCAAATGCTTTCTCTGCATCTAATGAGAGGATCATATGGCTCTTGGTTTTTCTCTTGCTGATATGATGAATCACATTGATTGTTTTATGAGTGTTGAACCAGCCTTGTGTCCCGGGGATAAATCCTACTTGGTCATGGTGAATAATTTTCTTAATGTGCTGTTGGATCCTATTGGCTAGTATCTTGTTGAGAATTTTTGCATCCATGTTCATCAGGGATATTGGTCTGTAATTCTCCTTTTTGGTGGGGTCTTTGTCTGGTTTTGGAATTAAGGTGATGCTGGCCTCATAGAACGAGTTTGGAAGTACTCCATCTCTTTCTATCTTTCCAAACAGCTTTAGTAGAATAGGTATTATTTCTTCTTTAAACGTTTGTTAGAATTCCCCTGGGAAGCCATCTGGCCCTGGACTCTTGTTTCTCGGGAGGTTTTTGATGACTGCTTCAATTTCCTCCCTGGTTATTGGCCTGTTAAGGTTTTCTGTTTCTTCCTGTTCCAGTTTTGGTAGTTTTGGCTTTCCAGGAATGCGTCCATTTCTTCTAGATTGCCTAATTTATTGGCGTATAGCTGTTCATAATATGTTTTTAAAATCGTTTGTATTTCCTTGGTGTTGGTAGTGATCTCTCCTTTCTCATTCATGATTTTATTAATTTGAGTCTTCTCTCTCTTCTTTTTAATACGGTTGGCTAATGGTTTATCTATCTTATTAATTCTTTCAAAGAACCAACTCCTGGTTCTGTTGATCTGTTCCACAGTTCTTCTGGTCTTGATTTCGTTGAGTTCTGCTCGAATTTTAATTAACTCTCTTCTTCTGCTGGGCGTAGGGTCCATCTGCTGTTTTTTTTCTAGCTCCTTTATGTGTAAGGTTAGCTTTTGTATTTGAGTTCTTTCCAGTTTTTGAATGGATGCTTGTATTGCGATGTATTTCCCCCTTAGGACTGCTTTTGCTGCATCCCAAAGATTTGAACGGTTGTATCTTCATTCTATTTACTTTCCGTGAATCTTTTTAATTCTTCCTTAATTTCTTGGTTGACCCTTTCATCTTTTAGCAGGATGGTCCTTAACCTCCACGTGTTTGAGGTCCTTCCAAACTTCTTGTTGTGATTTAGTTCTAATTTCAAGGCATTATGGTCTGAGAATATGCAGGGGACGATCCCAATCTCTTGGTATCGGTTCAGACCTGATTTGTCACCCAGTATGTCGTCTATTCTGGAGAAAGTTCCATGTGCACTTGAGAAGAATGTGTATTCAGTTGCGTTTGGATGTAAAGTTCTGTAGATATCTGTGAAATCCATCTGGTCCAGTGTATCATTTAAAGCTCTCGTTTCTTGGGATCCCTGGGTGGCGCAGCGGTTTGGAGCCTGCCTTTGGCCCAGGGCGCGATCCTGGAGACCCGGGATCGAATCCCACGTCAGGCTCCCGGTGCATGGAGCCTGCTTCTCCCTCTGCCTGTGTCTCTGCCTCTCTCTCTCTCACTGTGTGCCTATCATAAATAAATTAAATAAATAAATAAATAAATATTAAAAAAAATTTTAAAAAAATTAAAAAAAAATAAAGCTCTCGTTTCTTTGGAGATGTTGTGCTTAGAAGACCTATCGAGGGTAGAAAGAGCTAGATTGAAGTCTCCAAGTATAAGTGTATTATTATCTAAGTATTTCTTCACTTTGGTTATTGATTGGTTTAAATTTTGGCAGCTCCCACATTCGGGGCATATATATTGAGGATTGTTAAGTCCTCTTGTTGGATAGATCCTTTAAGTATGAGATAGTGTCCCTCTTCATCTCTCACTACAGTCTTCGTGGTAAATTTTAGTTTATCTGATATAAGGATGGCTACCCCTGCTTTCTTCTGAGGACCATTTGAATGGTAAATGGTTCTCCAACCTTTTATTTTCAGGCTGTAGGTGTCCTTATGTCTAAAATGAGTCTCTGTAGACAGCAAATAGATGGGTCCTGCTTTTTGATCCAGTCGGAAACCCTGCGCCTTTTAATGGGCCATTAAGCCCATTCACGTTCAGAGTTACTATTGACAGATATGAGTTTAGTGTCATCAGGATATCTATTCAGTCCTTGTTTTTGTGGATTGTTCCACTGAACTTCTTCTTAAAGGGGAATTTTAAGAGTCCCCCTTAAAATTTCTTGCAGAGCTGGTTTGGAGGTCACATATTCTTTCAGTTCCTGCCTGTCTTGGAAGCTCTTTATCTCTCCTTCCATTTTGAATGAGAACCTTGCTGGATAAAGTATTCTTGGTTGCATGTTCTTCTCATTTAGGACCCTGAATATATCCTGCCAGCCCTTTCTGGCCTGCCAGGTCTCTGTGGAGAGGTCTGCTGTTAATCTAATACTTCTCCCCATAAAAGTGAGGAATCTCTTGTCTCTTGCTGCTTTAAGGATCTTCTCTTTATCTTTGGAATTTGCAAGCTTCACTATTAAATGTTGAGGTGTTGAACGGTTTTTATTGATTTTAGGGGGTCATCCCTCTATTTCCTGGATCTGAATGCCTGTTTCCCTTCCCAGATTAGGAAAGTTTTCAGTAAGATTTGTTCAAATACATATTCTGGCCTTCTGTCCCTTTCGGCGCCCTCGGGAACCCCAGTTAAACGTAGGTTTTTCTTCCTCAGGCTGTCATTTATTTCCCTTAATTTGTCTTCATGGTCTTTTAATTGTCTGTCTCTTTTTTCCTCAGTTTCCCTCTTTGCCATCAACTTGTCTTCTTTGTCACTCACTCGTTCTTCCACCTCGTTAACCCTCGTCGTTAGGACTTCTAGTTTGGATTGCATCTCATTCAATTGATTTTTAATTTCTGCCTGATTAGATCTAAATTCTGCAGTCATGAAGTCTCTTGAGTCCTTTATGCTTTTTTCTAGAGCCACCAGTAGCTGTATACTAGTGCTTCTGAATTGGCTTTCTGACATTGAATTGTAATCCAGATTTTGTCACTCTGTGGGAGAGAGGACTGTTTCTGATTCTTTCATTTGAGGTGAGGTTTTCCTTCTAGTCATTTTGCTCAGTGCAGGGTGGCCAAAAACAAGTTGTATTGGGAAAAGGAGAAAAAGAGAGAGAGAGAAGGAAAGAAAAGAGAAAAAAAAAAAAAGCAAAAAGGAAGAAAAAAGGAAAAAAGAGAAGAAAAAGAGAAAGAAAAAGAAAGGTAAAAAAAAGGGTGGCAGAAGCAATCAGAAATCAAAAAGAAAAAAAAAACACGGGGCAGTATCTTCTGATTCTGTATACTTTAAGTCCCTTGACTTCCCCTGGAACTTGTCCGTCTAGCTGGTCTTCTGTGGGAGGGGCCTGTTGTGCTGATTTTCAGATGTTAGCACTTGGGGGAGCTGCTGTGCCCCCTGCCTGGTGCAGGGCTCAGTGGGGGTTGTTTACCCCGTGAGGCCCCAGGAGGAACAACCACAGTGGCAGCGGCCAGCTATGGAAACCTTGATTCAGCCCCCGCAGTAACTCCGGAGGTCTCCGTCTACAGGGCCTGGAGGTTCCGAGGCGGGGCCGCTGATCTGCTCAGCTCGGGGCAGGAGTGTCCTTGCTGTCCTGGGCCCTCCCGGCCTCTCCCTGTCCCAGGGGAGGCCGGATCCTGGGCTGTGTCCCAGCGCCCTGTGCTCCCGGCCTGCGCTGTTGGATTCGCGCTCCCGGGCCGCGCAGCCCCCTTCCGCGGAGCCGCCGCCAGATCCCCTTCGAGCTGCTCCCGGAGCCTCGCAGCCCCCTCCGCACGGAGCCTCTTCCTCTGCCAGAGCCGCCGCCGCCGAGCTGCTCCCGGAGCCGCGCAGCCCCCTCCGCGGAGCCGCCACCCGAGCCCCTCCGAGGTGCTCCCGGGTCCAGATGTGCAGGCTGCAGCCCTTAGGGAGCTCGGCGCACTCTACCCAGGGCGCAGGTGTCTGTTAGTGTCCCAGGGAACCCGAGGGCATCCCCGCCCTCCTGGGTCCTGCTCCAACTCCCTGCGAGCCCCTTTCCGCCCGGGAAGGTTGGTGCCGCTCCTGCTTCTCCGGGACGGGGCTCTCCTGTCCTGGGGACACTCGCCCCGGCCTCAGCCCGGCTCCTCGCGGGGCCCCTCCCCCTTGGAGGCCTTTTGTTTCTTTATTCCCCCCTGCCCCGTCTTCCTACCTTGATAGAAGCGCGAACTCTTCTCACTGTAGCGTTTCAGCTGTTCTTTCTTTAAATCTCAGGCTGAATTCGTAGATTTTCAGGATGATTTGAAGGTTATCTAGGTAATTTGGTGGGGACAGGTGACTTGGGGACCCTACTCTTCCGCCATCTTGCCCCTCCTCCTTGTGTTTTTTTTTTTTTGTGATGTTCTTAATAACATCTTATTTTCTCTAGGTTACTTTATTGTAAGAATACAGTAAATAATACATATAGCAAACCAAACATGTGTTAATTGACTGTTACCAGTAAGGCTTACAGTCGTTAGTTGGTTATTAGTAGTTAAATTTAAATTTTAGTGGAGTAAAAAAATATGCATACATTTTCCACTGCATCAGGGGGGTCAGCACACCTAACCATCACATTGTTCAAGGGTCAACCATATTATTAAGATGGCAGTACTCCCAAATTGATCTATAGAATCAAAATCATAGCTGCCTTTTTTTTACAGAAAATGATAAGCTGATGCCAGAAATTGATATGGAAATGCAAAGGACCAGAAATAGTTACACTCCTGCAAAAGTAAAATGAAGTTAGAGACTCATACTACTTGATTTCAAAACTTAGTATAATCAGTATAGGAGGGGAAGATGGTGCCAGAGTAGGAGGACCCTAGGCTTGCCTTGTTCCATGAATACAACTAGGTAACTATAAAATCATTCTGAATACCCCAGAAATTGACCTGAACGCTGGCAGAACAACTCCACAAATAAAAGTAGAGAAGAGGCCACATCAAAGAAGTTAGGAAGTGCAGACATGTGGCCTGGGAGAAAAGTGGATCCAGGCCCCTGCTGTGGGAAGGGAGCTGTAGTTATGGAGAAGAGTGAGAGACAGGGGACCACATGGGGAAAATGAGTCCTCACAGCAATTGCCTTGGAAAGCTAGAGGGGCCAAATTCTGTGAGTTGTTCCAACCAGTGAGGCTTAAATCCTAAAGTTCTAAAGGTCAATGGGCTTGTCTTAAGGAGAGCCCAGAAGGCATTGGGGTGCCTCTTGGAGAGAAGGCAGGGCAAACAGCCCATGGACATATAGTGTAGAATCAGTAATCTAAAGAGTGCCTAGGACACAGTGGGGGGTTTATTTGCTCACCTTGGAGCATGTCCCAGAGAGGCAGAATCCAAGGAAAGACCGCTCCAGGAGCAAAAGAACTGGCAGGTACTAATTTTCCTTCCCCAACCTTCAGCATAAGCAGAGGGCCACCTGTGGGAACCAGGACAACACTGACACTCACTAGCTTATTTACCAAGACCTTTCCCCCTCTGTGCTCCAATGGAACTGCCCTTCCCTGTTATGCTTGACTCCGTCCCAATGAAACTCACCTTCCCCAGAAGACCAGAGTAAATCCCTACTCACAACATGTCTCCTGACCCAGGAGTTTTACAGGGCCTTGGTTCTGACAGTGGTGACAACAGGGCTCATCTCACAAGCGGACTAGGCCATATGTAGTTAAAACTTGTCACTTTCAGGCCAGGACCAAACACTACCCACAACAGGCAAAGAGAGTCTTTACAGATGACTGGCCTGAAAGATAAAGTGGCCCAGACACAACAGCAGAGCGTAAGTAGCACACGTTGGAGACACTCTTGGAAGTGCCAGGTCCTGGGAAATAGGGTATACCAAACCACAGGGCACTCTAGGACCTCTTCTTCATAAGGTCATTACCTTCAAGAACAGGAGAAGTAGCTGACTTTCCTAACACATAGAAGCAGGCACAGAGGCTTAGACAAAATGAGAAGACAAAAATTTGTCCCAAATGAAAGAACAGGACAAGTCCATGGCCAGAGATCTAAGCAAAACAGATAGAAGTGCCTTGTCTGATAGAGAATTTAAAGTAATGATCATAAAGATACTATCTGGATTTGAGAAAAAAGTGAAAGACATGAGTAATATCCTTAACACAGAGATAAGGAATAACATAGCAGAGATAAAGGGCTCAATAAATGAAATGAGAAACACATTTGGTGGAATGAACAGTAGGCTGGAAGAAACGGAGGAATTAATTAAAGACCTAGAAGACAAAGTAATGGAAAGTAATCAAGTTAAACAAAAGAGGTAAAAAAAGATTTATGCAAAATGAGAATAAACTTAGGGAACTCAGTGACTCCATCAAATGTAATAACATTTGCATTATAGGAGTCCCAGAAGAAGAAGAAGAGAGTAAAGGAAGCAGAAAATTTATTTGAAGAGGTAATAGCTGAAAACTTCCCTAATCTGGAGGAAGAAAACAGATATCCAAATCCAGAAGGCACAAAAAACTACCACCGAAATCAACAAAAATAGATTCATGCCAAAACATATCATAATTAAAATGGCAAAATATAGTGATAAAGAAAAACATTTAAAAGCATCAAGACAAAAGAAGATAGTTACATACAAGGGAAACCCTGTAAGGCTATAGGCAGATTTTTCAGCAGAAATGTTCCAAGCCATAGGAGAGTGGCATGACATATTTGAAATAATGAGTAGGAAAATTTTTCAGCCAAGAATGTTCTATCCAGCAAGGCTATCATTCAGAATTAAAGGAAAGAGAAAGATCTTCCCAGATAAACAAAAACTAAAGGAGTTCATGACCACTAAACCAGCTCTTCAAGAACTATTAAGAGGACTCCTTGAGTGTAAAGGACAGACCAAATATGACAGTATAAAAGTAGGAAACACAAAAGCAGGGAAAATGAATATTTCTCTAAAATATCAGTTGGGAGAAGTGTTGGGGAGGGAGCTAAGTTAGCAGCAAAATAGGAGGACCCTAGGTTCGTTTTATCCCTCGAACACAACTAGATAACTTGTTTTTGAATACTCAAGAAATCAACCTGAGGACTGACAGAACAAACTGCACAATTAAAGGGAGAAGAGGCCAGTTGGAGGGAGGTAAGAAGTATGGAGGCATGGTTTGGGGGAGAAACAGATTGCAGGTGCTGCAGAGGGGAAAGAGACCTATTTTCAGGGAAAGGTGAGAGAGAGTGGATTGCACAGGGATAAGTACAAGGCAAACACTTCCCCCAAAGCCATTGGCTGGGGAAAAGAGAGGAGCTGAATTTTGTGAGTTTTTGTAACAGCAGGGCTCAAAGACTGGAATTTCAGAGGTCCCCAGGTTTGGCTGTGATAGGAACTTGAGAACACTGCCTTACTCTGAGAGTGGAGGCAGGCAAAGAACCCTGGAACAGACTGCACTATCTGAAGATTGCCTAAGGGGCACAAGGAGAGACTGGTCATACCTTTGGGAGTGCATCTGTGAGAGGTGGCATTGCCTCTCCAGGAACAATTAGAATTGGCAGTTGCCATTTCCCTTCCCTGCCCCCAGCATTGGCACAGATACACCTGCTAAGAGAAGCTAACCAGGACACTCCTGTTTAGCTTACCTGCTCCAAACTCCATACTCTTGTCCTCTGGTGCAATTTCCCTTCTGTGTCAAACCTACAGCAGTTCTAACATGGTGAGACCCTTTCCCAGAGGACCAGTGCAGGTCCTCACCAATCTAGGTCCCTGAAGTTTGGAAATTTAAAAATCAGCAGGCATGGATAGAGTAGAACTCAAGGTGTGCTGTGCTGTGCTGCTCCAGGCAGGCAAACAACCCAGAGAGATAGTATGAAATTAGCGGTCTGAAAAACACCTGTGATGTATGGAGGGAAATTATTTACTCCGAAACTGCTTCCCTGAGAGCAGCAAGCATGGACTCCTCTCTCAAGGGACAAAGGAGTAGGCTGGTGCCATTTCCTTTCTTTACCCCTCAGCATAAACCAACTTCAGTAAATAGCAGAGTGCCAACACTGGTTGCCTGACCTGCTTACACCAAGTCCTGCCCCACTGTGCTCTGCTGGTACTGCTTTTCTAGGGCAAGTATGCCTAGCAACCAGTGCAGTAGGCCCCTTCCCCAGAAGACCAGTACAAACCCCTACATGCACCATGTCTACTGACCATAGAATTCTGGGAAACTTCAATTCTAGTGGAAATAGCATCAGGTCTCTTAACAATTTGACCAGAGCACACCTAATGAAAACTCAACACACTCTGGCCAAGGTCTGAACACTCCACACTGCAGACAAGGAGAAACTCTGCAGAGAACTGACCTGAGTAATGGAGCAGCCATAATACAGCAGCAGAGTGTACGTGGTACACACCAGAGACAATTCCCAAATCACCAGGTCCTGGACATTATATGACCTCTTCTTGATAAAGCCATTACTCCCTGTAGCAGGAACCATAACAGGCTTTCTTAACACAGAAAAGAAGACAGACCTATACAATATAACAGGACAGGAATTCATCCCAAAAGAAAGAACAAGAAAAGGTCATGGCCTGCGATCTAATTGAAACAGATAAAAGTTATATGCCTCATCCAGAATTAAAAGCAATAAGGATACTAGGTGGGCTGAAGAAAAACTGAAAACATCAGGGAGACCCTTACTTCAGAGATAAAAGAGCTAAAAATGAATCAGGCTGATGAAAAATGCAATAACTGAGATTTGAAACTGACTGGATGTAATGACCACAAGAATAGAAGAAGCAGAGGAACATGGGGCACTTGAGTGGCTCAGTTGGTTAAGCATCTGCCTTTAGCTCAGGTCATGATCCCAGGGTCCTCGAATTAAGCACCACATTGAGCTTGCTGCTCTGCAGGGAGCCTGCTTCTCTCCCTCCCTCTGCTTGCCACTCTCCCTGCTTGTGCTCTTACTTGCTCTCACTCTCTGTCAAATAAATAAAATCAAATAAATCAAATAAATAAATAAATAAATAAATAAATAAATAAATAAATAAATAAAATAGGGGGTCGGAGGAACAAATAAGTGAGAGAGAAGATAAAATTATGGAAAAATAATGAAGTTGAAAAGAGGAGGGGAAGAAAGCATTAGGTGATGAAAGTAGACTTAGGGAACTCAGTGACCTCATAAAGTGTAATAACATTTGTAACATAGGAGTCCCATAAGAAGAGAGAGAGAAGAGTAGAAAATTTATTTGAGGAAATTATAGCTGAAAACTGCTAATCTGGGGAAGGAAACAAACATTCAAATCCAGAAGGCATAGAGAAGTTCCATGAAAATCAACAAAAGCAGGCTAACACCAAGACATACTGTAGTGTTCTTTTTTTTTATTCATGAGAGACAGAGAGAGAGAGAGAAAAAAAGAGGGAGGCAGAGACATAGGCAAAGGGAGAAGTAGGCTCCCTACTGGAGCCTGATGTGGGACTTGATCCCAGGACTCCAGGATCATGACCTGAGCCAAAGGCAGATGCTCAACCACTGAGCCACTCTGGTGCCTCAAGACATACTTTAGTTAAATATGCAAAATAGAGAGATAGAGAAAAAAATTCCTAAAAGCAGCAAGACAAAAGAAGTCTCTAATTTACAAGGAAAGATCAATAAGATTAGCAGCAGGTCTTTCCACAGAAATATGGCAAGCCAGAAGAGAGTGCCATGATATATTCAAAGTGCTGAATGGGAAAAATCTGCAGCCAAGAATACTTTATCCAGCAAGGTTATCATTCAGAATACAGGAGAGATAAAGAATTTCCCAGACAAACAGCAACTAAAGGAGCTTGTGACCATTAAATCAGTCTTGCAAGAAATATTAAAGGGGACTCTTTGAGTGGGAAAGAAAGATAAAAAATGACAAAGACTAGAAAGAAACAGAGAAAATCTTCAGAAACAATAACAAAACAAGTAACAAAATGGTACTAAATATATATCTATCAATAATCACTCTGAATGCAAATGGACTACATGCTCTAATCAAAAGACATAGCATATCAGAATGGATTTTAAAAATACCATCTATATATTGCCTAGAAGAGTATCATTTTAGACCTAAAGATACTTGCATATTGAAATTAAGGTGATGGAGAAACATTTATCATGCAAATGGATGTCAAAAGAAAGCTGGAGTAGCCATACCTATCTCAGGCAAACTGGATTTTAAACCAAAGACTGTAAGAAGAGTTGGAAAAGGGTATTCTATCATAATAAAGGGGACTAACCAACAAGAAGATATAACAATTATAAATGTTTATGAGCCAATTTGGGAGCACCTAATATGTAAAACAATTAATAACAGTCGTAAAGAAACTCAAACATAAAGGATAATAATACAATAATAGTAGGGGATTATTACAACTCACTCACAGCAGGACAGATCACCTAAGCAGAAAATCAATAAGAAAACAATGGCTTTGAATAACACACTGGACCAGATGGACTTCACAGATATATTCAGAACATTTTACCCTAAAGAGCAGAATACACATTCTTTTCAAGTGCATATGGGACATTCTCCGGAATAAATCACATAGTGGGTCACAAATCAGGCCTCAACAAGTGCAAAATGATTGAAATCATACCATACATCATTTCTAACCACAATGCTATGAAATTTGAAGTCATTTATAAACAAATTTGGAAAGACTACAATTACATGGAGGTTAAAAAATATCCTACTAAACAATGAATGGGTCAACCAGGAAATTAAAGGTGAAATTAAAAATACACATGGAAACAAATGAAAATGAAAACACGATGGTCTAAAACCTTTGTGATGCAGCAAAAGTGACCAAAAGAGGGAAGTATATAGCAATATATGTGTACCTAAAGAAGCAAGAAAAGTCTCAAATAAGCAACCTAATCTTATACCTAATGAAGCCAGAGAAAGAACAACAAATGAAACCTTAAGCCAGCAGAAGAAGGGAAATAAAGATTAGAGCAGAAATAAATGATATAGAAACAACAACAACAACAAAACCCCCAGTAGAACAGATCAATGAAACCAGGAGTTGGTTTTTTGAAAAAATTAATAAAATTTATAAACCCCCAGCCAGACTTAGAAAGTAAAGAGAAAGGACCCAAATAAATAAAATCACATGTGAGAAAGGAGAAATAACTACCAACACCACAGATATACAATAAGAGAATATTATGAAAAATTATGTGCCAACAAAAATGGGACAATCTGCAAGAAATGGATAAATTCTTAGAAACATACAAACCATCAAAACTGAAACAGGAATAAATAGAAGACTTGAATGGACTGATGGCAAAGAAATTGAATAAGTGATCAAAAATCCCAAAAAACAAAAGTCTAGGGCCAGATGGTTTCACAGGAGAATTCTACCAAATATTTAAAGAAAAGTTAATACCAATTTTTTCAAGCTATTCTGAAAAATAGAAGTGGAAGAAAAGCTTCTAAACTTATTCTATGAGTCCATCATTACCCTGATTCTAAAACCAGACAAAGACTTCTAAAAAGGAGAACTACAGGCCAATATCCTGATGAACATGGACGTAAAAATTCTCAACAAAATACTAACAAATCAAATCCAATAGTACATTTAAAAAATCATTTACCACGACCAGGTGGGATTTCCTCCTGGGATGCAAGAGTGGTTCAGTATTTGCAAATCAATAAATGTGACACACCACATTAATAAAAGAAAGGATAAGAACCACATGATCCTCTTAATAGATGCAACAAAAGCATTTGACAAAGTACAATACCCATTCTTGATTTAAAAAACATCAACAAAGTGGGCATAGAGGGCACATACTTCAACATCAAAATGGCCATATATGAAATGCCCACAGCTAATTTCATCCTCAATGAGGGAAAACTGAGAGCTTTCCCTCTAGGGTCAGGAGGAAGACTGGGATGTCCACTCTCACTATTGTTATTTAACATAGTACTGGAAATCCTAGCCTCAGCAGTCAGACAACAAAAAGAAATAAAATCGTCAAGGAAGAAGTCAAACTTTCACTATTTGCAGATGACATGATACACTATGTAGAAAACTCAAAAGACCCCATCAAAAAAATTGCTAGAATGAATACATGAATTCACTAATGTCGCAGGATACAAAAATCAACATGCAGAAATTTGTTGCATTTCTATACAACAATAACAAAGCAGCAGGAAGAGAAATCAAAGAATTAATCCCATTTACAATTGTACCAAAAATAATAAGATACCTAGGGATAAACCTAATCAATGAGCTGAAAGACCTGTATAACACTGATGAATGAAATTGAAGATGACACAAAGAAGTAGATAGGCATTCTATACTCATGGATTGGAATTACAAATATTGTTAAAATATATATATAACCCAAGGCCATCTACACATTTAATACAATCCCTATCAGAATATCAATAGCATTTTTCACAGAGCTATAACAGCCCTAAAATTTGTATGGAACCACAAAGGACCCCAAATAGCCAAAGCAATCTTGAAAAAGAAAAGCATAGCTGGAGGCATCACAATTGCAGGCTTCAAGTTATTTTACAAAGCTGTAGTGATCACGATAGTAGGGTACTGTCACAAAACATAAACAGAGATCAATGGAACAGAACAGAAAATCCAGAAGTGGACCAATTACGGTCAACTAATCTTCAACAGAACAGGAAGGAATATCCAATGAAAAAGGGACAGTCTCTTCAACAAATGGTGCTTGGAAAACTGGAGTTCCATGCAAAAGAATGATACCGGACCACTGTCTTACATCAAACACAAAAACCCAAAATGGATTGAAGACCTAAATGTGGGACTCAAAACCATCAAAATCCTAGAGAACATAGGCAGTAACTTCATTGACATCAGCAATAGCAACTTTGTTCTATATGTGTGTCTTAAGGCAAGGGAAACAGAAGCAAAAATAAACTATTGAGATTATATCCAAATAAAATCTGCACAGTTAAGGAAACAGATAACCCAACCAGAAGACAAACTATAGAATAGGAGAAGATATTTGCAAGCAACATATCCAATAAAGGGTTACTATCCAAAATATATAAAGAGCTTATACAACTCAACACCCAAAACAAATAATCCAATTTTTAAAAATTGGCAGAAAAAATGAACAGACATCTTACCAAAGAAGACATACAGATGGCCAGAAGACACATGAACAGATGTTCCTCATTAGTTCTGACCTGGGAAATGGAACTCAAAACAATGAGATATCACTTCACATCTGTCAGAATGGCTAAAATCAATCAACAGCACAAGAGACAGCAGGTGTTGGCAAGGAGATGAGAAAAAAGAACCCCCATGCACTTTTGGTGGGAATGCAATCTGGTAAATTCTTCAAAAGTTTAAAAATAAAACTACTCTATGATCCTGCAGTGCACTAATGTGTATTTACCCTTAGTATACAAAAACGCTAATCAAAGGGATACATGTGCCTCTACATTTATAGCAGCATTATCTACAATATCCAAACTATGGAAGCATGCCATGTGCCCATCTACAGATGAATGGATATAAAGATGTAGTATATATATATACACACACACACACACACAATGGAATATTAGTCACAAAAAAGGAAAATTTTTTATTCTTTTTTTATTTATAAATTTATTTTTTATTGGTGTTAAATTTGCCAACATATAGAATAACACCCAGTGCTCATCCCATCAAGTGCCTCCCTCAGTGCCCGTCACCCAGTCACCCCCACCCCCCGCCCACCTCCCCTTCCACAACCCCTAGTTCGTTTCCCAGAGTTAGGAGTCTCTCATGTTCTGTCTCCTTTTCTGATATTTCCCACTCATTTTTTCTCCTTTCCCCTTTATTCCCTTTCACTATTTTTTATGTTTGTCCTTCTCTGATTGACTTATTTCACTCAGCATAATACCCTCCAGTTCCATCCACGTCGAAGCAAATGGTGGGTATTTGTCCTTTCTAATGGCTGAGTAATATTCCAATGTATACATAAACCACATCTTCTTTATCCAGTCATATTTCAGTGGACACCAAGGCTCCTTCCACAGTTTGGCTATTGTGGACATTGCTGCTAGAAACATCGGAGTGCAGGTGTCCCGGCGATTCACTGCATCTGTATCTTTGGGGTAAATCCCCGGCAGTGCAATTGCTGGGTTGTAGGGCAGATCTATCTTTAACTCTTTGAGGAACCTCCACACAGTTTTCCAGAGTGGCTGCACCATTTCACATTCCCACCAACAGTGCAAGAGGGTTCCCCTTTCTCCACATCCTCTCCAACATTTGTGATTTCCTGCCTTGTTAATTTTCCCCATTCTCACTGGTGTGAGGTGGTATCTCATTGTGGTTTTGATTTGTATTTCCCTGATGGCAAGTGATGTGGAGCATTTTCTCAGGTGCTTGTTGGCCATGTCTATGTCTTCCTCTGTGAGATTTCTCTTCATGTCTTTTGCCCATTTCATGATTGGATTGTTTGTTTCTTTGCTGTTGAGTTTAATAAGTTCTTTATAGATCTTGGAAACTATCCCTTTATCTGATAGGTAATTTGCAAATATCTTCTCCCATAAAAGAATGAAATTTTGCCATTTGCAATGACACAAATGCAGGTAGAGAATATAATGCTATGTGAAATAAATCAGTCAGAGAAAGATAACATATGATTTCAGTCACATGTGGAATTTAAGAAACAAAACAAACAAGGAAAGGGAAAAATAAGAGAGATAAAAAGACAAATCAGGAAACAGACTCTTTATTATATAGAACCAAATGTAGGTTACCAGAGGGGAGATGTGTGGGAGGGATGGGTTAAATAGGTGATGGGTACTAAGGAGTGCACTTGTGATGAGTACAGTGTGACATATGGGAGTGTTGAATCACTATATTGCACACATGAAACTAATATAATACTGTATTTTAACCAAGTGGAATTTAAACAAAAACTAAAAAAACAACAACAAAATAAGGCACCAGATGGCTCAGTCAGTTAAGATCCGACTCTTGATCTCAGCTCAGGTCTTGATCTCAGGGTTGTGAGTTCGGTCCATGCATTGGGGGTCCATGCTATGCATGGAGGCTATTTAATAAAGGAAAAAAATAAAATTAAAATGAAATAAATAAAACAGAATTCTGTACTCTCACACACTCAAAAAGAAGTACACCTGTTGTGATGAGCACTGGATGATGTATGGAAGTGTTAAATCACTATATTGTACACCTGAAACTAATATAACACTGTATGTTAAGTATACTGGAATGATAATTTAAAACTAAAAAATTATATAGATTGGAAATGTTTGTATTTCAAGAAATTAATTAGGTAGAGAGTTTTGAGTAGTGTATGAAGGCAAAGTTGTGGACTTAGCATTAATCATCCAACTTATGTTCAAGTTGAAACATTCCATTTTCTTAGTCTGTGTCACATTGTTCTATGGCTGATTTTCATCAGGGTCCTTTTTAATATGACATTGGTTTCCCAGAAATCTAAGGACCTTTTGGCTGTGGCTCACTCAGTTTATGCTTAGGAACTTCTTCCTAAAGAACTTAAACATTTCTTTATTCAGCTTGTCTTTATCCACTTTCATAAAAATGGATCCTCAGAATGCATATTTTACAGATGAGGAAAGCAACATTCAGAGAAGCTATTTGAGTCACCCAAGATTATAGAGCTGTTCAGTGTCAGGGTCAAAGCATGGACTTATTCTTTATTGGTTAAGCACTTACTCCATCCAGGGCAGTGAACTCATTGATGATGATACAAAGATGCAGAAGACTTGGTCCCTGCCCTCAAGGAATATCAGTTCTTCATATCCAAAATAAGTCAGGCAGCCTATGAAGGCTGGGACATCATTAATGTGACTTAAATTTCATTAGAGAAAATTGCTTTTAATTTTGACTCCTTTATTTGTTCAAATAGTCTTTGGGACTGTGGCAGGAGAAAAAGAGATTACAAATTATTATCTTAGGGACCTGTTATGTTTGGCCAGCATAGCACTTAAATTTTCTTTAACTTTTAGTTTAAAATTTGGAAAGTTCACACTTAAATATCTAGATTTCTGGATTTTCTTGATAAAAAAAAAAATCCAAAGATCTGGCCTTACTAGACCAATTCCCTGGAGGTGAGGATCTGCTGCCTATTTTTTTATGGATTGGTGCTAGCAGTTTTCATACTTCCTAACCAGTATCTTGCACACACTCCTACTGCCTACCCAACCACTGAAGTATTTAAGTTTGTTAACCCTGTCAACTAACTCTTGGGGCTACCAAATTGTTGCTTGAACTATGCTTAACAGCAGATGGCAGCAACAAACCATGTAACTGCCATTTCTCATATAAGTAGGAAAGTGGTACCACAGCAACATTTGACCTCAGAAGCTTTTCTTTCTTCCTCTAAAAAAAGACAGAAACAAACTAAGGTCATTCAATTCTAGTTCAGCCATATTTTGACAAAATAACTGGTGAGAAAAGGATTTAGTGCTGCTAGTAAGAAGCAGCCCATTGTGTGCTGTAAGAATATGTAAGGCACAAATGGAATAGCTGGCTACAAGGAAAAAAATCTTCTAATTGAGAGATAGGGCAAACTGTCTTGCAGCCACTGGTTGAGGACACCCTTCCTCACATAAAATATATACAAAAATTAGCTAAAAATAACTCATAGGCCTCATTATAAGACCTAAAACTTTAAAACTATTAGAAAAATACCCAGAAGTCAATCTTCGTTAACTTTGGATTAGACAAGATTTGACACTAAAACCACAAGCAATAAAATAAAAAGAAGTTAAATGGGACTTCATCCAAATTTAAAACTTTTATGCTTCAAAGTCAAAGTATATCATGAAGTGAATGAAAAGACACTTGAAGAATGGAAGAAAATTTTTGCAAATCATTTATCATAAAAAAACTTGTGCATAAAGAATGCTTACAAATGAACAATAAAAAGGCAAATGACCCAATTTAAAAAATACCAAACTGTACAAACAGACATTTTTCTAAGGAAGATATACAAATGGATTATAGGTATATAAAAAAGATCTTCAGGGCAGCCCAGGTGGCTCAGTGGTTTAGCGCCACCTTCAGCCTACAGTGTGATCCTAGAGACCTGGGATCAAGTCCCATGTCAGGGGAGCCTGCTTCTCCCTCTGCCTGTGTCTCTGCCTCTCTCTGTGTGTCTCTCATGAATAAATAAAATCTTTAAAAAATGAAAAAGTAAAAAGATGTCCAAGCTAATTTGTCATCAGGAAAATTCTAATCAAAACCACAATGAGATACCTCTTCACTCTTCACAGGATGGCTAAGACAAAAGACATCAAGTGTTAGCAGTGATGTGAAGAAGTCTGAACTTTCAAACATTGCTGTTAGGATTATAAATGGTACAGCTACTTTGGAAAAAGGTTTGAGTGCTCCTCAAAATGTAACCCACTGGTGCCATTCCTAGTTATATAGCCAAGAGAAATGAAAACATATCATGTCCACACAACAGTGAAGGAAACCATCAACAAAACAAAAGGTAACCTACTGAGTGGGAGAAGATATTTGTAAATGGTATATCTGATAAGAGGTTAATATTCAAAATATGTAAAGAATTTTTACAACTCAACACCAAGAAAAACAAATAATCCAATTAAAATGGGCAGAAAGCCTGAACAGACATTTTTCTAAAGACATAGAGATAGCAAACACACAGCATCACGAACCACCAGGGAAGTGCAAATTAACCCCACAATGAGATATTACCTTACATCCATCAGAATGGCTAGAATAAAACAAAGAAGAAATAATAGGTGTTGGTGAGGATGTGGAGCAAACGGAACCCTCATGCACTGTTGATGGGAATGTAAATTGGTACAGCCATAGTGGAGAACAGTATGGAAGCTTCTCCAAAAAGTTAGAAATACCATATGATTCAGTAATTCCACTAATGAGTATTTATCCACAGAAAACAAAAAAAAAAAGTAATTCAAAAAGATATATGCACCCTTATGTTTATTGCAGCATTTATAGTAGCCAACATATGAAAGCAACCCAATGTTTATAGCAGCAATGTCCACAATAGCCAAAATATGGAAAGAGCCCAGATGTGCATTGATAGACAGATGGATAAAGCAAATGTGATATATATATATATATATGATATATATCATATTATATATGTATATATAACTCAACAATCAAAAAGAATGAAATCCTCTATCTGCAATGATGTGGATGCAACTAGAGGGCATTATGCTAAGTGAAATAGAGAAAAACAAATACCATATGATTTTACTTACAGGTGGAATTTAATAAACAATACAGGTGAACACAGGGAAAGGGAAAGAAAAACAAAATAAGATAAAAACAGAGAGGGAGGCAAGTCATAAGAGACTCTTAACTCTAGAGAAAAAATTGAGGGTTACCAGAGGGAAGGGGGGTGGAGGGAAGGGATAATTCAGTGGTGGGCATTAAGGAGGGCACTTGAAGTAATGAGCACTGAGTGTTATATGAAACTGATAAATCACTCAATTCTATCACTGAAATTAATAATATACTATAGGTTAACTAAATTGAATTTAAATAAAAAGTTTAAAAAATAAAGCAACCCAAGTGTCCACCAGTAGATGAATAAAGACCATATATATGGATAAAGGAGGTAAGTATATGTGTGCATATATATATATATATATGTAAAATACACACAACTGTATACTATATACATATATACACACACAATAGAATATTACACAGCCATAAAAAAGATAGGATCTTCTCATTTGCAACAATATGGATGGACCAACAAGGTATTATGCTGAATGAAATGAGTCAGACTGAAAAAGACACATACCATATGATTTCACTGATATGTGGAATCTAAAAACTGAAACAATCAAAAACTAGAATCAGACCTATATATACAGAGAACAAAATGATGATTGCCAGAGGAAGAGGGTAGTAGATGGGTAAAATGGGTGAAGAGCAGTAGGAGATATAGGCTTCCACTCATGGAATGAATAAGTCAAAGGAATAAAAATATAGCATAGGGGGGATCCCTGCGTGGCGCAGCGGTTTGGCGCCTGCCTTTGGCCCAGGGCGCGATCCTGGAGACCCGGGATCGAATCCCACATCAGGCTCCCGGTGCATGGAGCCTGCTTCTCCCTCTGCCTGTGTCTCTGTCTCTCTCTCTCTCTCTCTCTGTGACTATCATAAATAAATTTAAAAAAAATATATAGCATAGGAAATACAGTCAATGATACTGTAATAATGTTGTATGGTGACAGATGGTAGTTACACTTGTAGTGAGCATAACATAATATATAAAGATATTGAATCACTATGTTGTACACCTGAAACTAATGTAACATTGTGTGTCAACTATACTGAAATTAGAAAATATATCCACACATAAACTCATATATATTCATAACAGTATTATTAACAATAGGCAAAACATAGAAACATCCCAGTTGCCCATTAATTGGCAAATGTATAAACAAAATGTAGTATATCCATACAAGGGAATATTATTTAGTTATAAAAAGTAACGAACTACCAAACATGCTACAATATGGATGTACCTTGAAAAATTGCACTACATGAAGGAAGGCAGACACAAAATAATTCCATTTAAATGAAATGTCCAGGATAGATAAATGTATAGAGACAAAAAATAGATTAATGGTTACCAGGGGCTGCAAAGAGGGGAGATCAGGAGCAACTGCTAATGAGTATGGAGTTTTTCAGAGTGATGAAAATATTCTGAAATGAGATAGCAATGGTAGTTGCACAACTCAGGGAATATTCTAAAAACAACTGAAATATATACTGAAAGAGGTTGAATTTTGTATTAGGTGGAGTATAATGCAATGAGTTTTTATTGTTTAAAAAGGATCATTAGGAGGCGGGGCAAGATGGGGGAAGAGTAGGATTCCCCAAGTCACCTGTCCCCACCAACTTACCTAAATAACTTTCAAATCATCCTGAAAACCTACGAATTCAGCCTGAGATTTAAAGAGAGAACATCTGGAATGCTACAGTGAGAAGAGTTCGCGCTTCTATCAAGGTAGGAAGACGGAAAAAAAATAAAGAAAAAAACATCCAAGGGGGAGGGGCCCCCGCGAGGAGCCGGGCTAAAACCGGGCGGCGAGAGCCTCAAGGAAAGGAAAGCCAAGCCCCAGAGGAGCAGGAACTTTACCAATCTTTCCGGACGGAGAAGCACTGGCAGGGAACTCAGGCAGGATCCCAGGAGGGGCAGTGGAGCCCCCAGGTTCCCGGGGTCACTAACAGAGGAAGTGCGCACCAGGGCAGAGTGTGTCACACACCATGGGCCCAGCTCCCAAAAGGGCTGGAACACACAACACCTGGGGCCCTGGAGCAGCTCAGGCAGTGACTCAGGTGGCGGCTCTGAACAGAGGGGACTGCGTGGCCCTGAGAGTAGCTCAGGCGGCGGCTCTGCGCAGAGGGGGCTGCACAGTCCTGGGGGTGTGATTCCAACAGCGCAGACCCCAGAGCCAAAGGCGCCGGGGGGGCACATCCCAGGATCTGGTGATCCCCTTGAACAGGCGGAGGCTGGGAGGACACAAGATAGCGAGGACACTCCTGCTACCGGTCACCCTGAGCTGTGCAGATCAGCGCCTCCTGCCCCTGGAGCATCCAGGCCCCTGGGAGACTGTGGTAGTTACTGCGGGAGCTGACTCTAGGGCTGGAGAGCTGGCCGCCACCACTGTTGTTGTTCCTCATGGTGTCACATTGTGCCTGGAACTGAGCAGGGCCGCCAGGGAGCAGGGGCCTCACAGGATAAACAGCTCCCACAGATCCATGCACCTAGCTGGAGCAGTGCGACACCACCAGATGCACACACCTGAGAATCAGCACAGCAGGCCCCTCCTGCAGAAGACCAGCTGGAAGGACAGGGGAAGAGCAGGTTCCTAACCAAGCAGCACTGGAAGGCTCCAGGGGAACTCGAGGGACTTACAGTATATAGAATCAGGGGATACCCACCTTGTTTGTTTCCCACTCCTTGTTTTTTGTTTTTTGTTTGTTTCTCCCACCCCTTTTTTTTCTTCCCTTTTTCCAGTACAACTTGTTTTTAGCCACTCTGCACTGCGCAAAATGTAGAAGGAAGAACTCACCACAAAAGAAAGAATCAGACACACTACTCTCTCCCACAGAGTTACAGAATTTGGATTACAATTCGATGTCAGAAAGCCAGTTCAGAAGCACAATTAGAAAGCTACTGGTGGGTCTGGAAAAAAGCATAAAGGAATCAAGAGATTTCATGACTGCAAAATTTACATCTAATCAGGCCGAAATTAAAAATCAATTAAATGAGATGCAATCCACACTGGAGGTCCTAACAACAAGGGTTAACGAGGTAGAAGAAAGAGTGAGTGACTTATAAGACAAATAAATGGTAAGGAAGGAAGCTAAGGAAAAAAGAGAAAAACAATTAAAATATCATGAGGATAGGTTAAAGGAAATAAATGACAGCCTCAGAAGGAAAAATCTACGTTTAATTGGGGTGCCAGGGGGCGCCAAAAGAGACAGAGGACCAGAAAGTGTATTTTTTTTTAAGATTTTATTTATTTATTCATGAGAGGGAGAGAGAGCGAGCACCTGAGGGAGAAGTAGGCTCCATGCAGGGAGCCCGACGTAGGACTCCATCCTGAGTCTCCAGGTCACATCCCGGGCTGAACGCAGTGCTAAACCACTGAGCCACTGGGGCTGCCACAGAAAGTGTATTTGAACAAATCATAGATGAGAACTTCCTCATGCAACCAAGAATACTTTATCCAGCAAGGCTCTCATTCAAAATGGAAGCAGAGATAAAGAGCTTCCAAGACAGGCAGGAATTGAAAGAATATGTGACCTCCAAACCAGCTCTGCAAGAAATTTTAAGGGGGACTCTTAAAATTCCCCTTTAAGAAGAAGTTCAGTGGAACAATCCACAAAAACAAGGACTGAATAGATATCATGATGACACTAAACTCATATCTTTCAATAGTAACTCTGAACGTGAATGGGCTTAATGACCCCATCAAAAGGCGCAGGGTTTCAGACTGGATAAAAAAGCAGGACCCATCTATTTGCTGTCTACAAGAGACTCATTTTAGACAGAAGGACACCTACAGCCTGAAAATAAAAGGTTGGAGAACCATTTACCATTCAAATGGTCCTCAAAAGAAAGCAGGGGTGGCCATCCTTATATCAGATAAACTAAAATTTACCCCAAAGACTGTAGTGAGAGATGAAGAGGGACACTATACCATACTTAAAGGATCTATCCAACAAGAGGACTTAACAATCCTCAATATATATGCCCCGAATGTGGGAGATGCCAAATATATAAATCAATTAATAACCAAAGTGAAGAAATACTTAGATAATAATACACATATACTTGGTGACTTCAATCTAGCACTTTCTACACTCGATAGGTCTTCCAGACACAACATCTCCAAAGAAACGAGAGCTTTAAATGATACACTGGACCAGATGGTTTTCACAGGTTTCTACAGAACTTTACATCCAAACGCAACTGAATACACATTCTTCTCAAGTGCACATGGAACTTTCTCCAGAATAGACCACATACTGGGTCACAAATCGGGTCTGAACCGATACCAAAAGATTGGGATCGTCCCCTGCATATTCTCAGACCATAATGCCTTGAAATTAGAACTAAGTCACAACAAGAAGTTTGGAAGGACCTCAAACACGTGGAGGTTAAGGACCATCCTGCTAAAAGATGAAAGGGTCAACCAGGAAATTAAGGAAGAATTAAAAAGATTCATAGAAACTAATGAGATACAACCGTTCAAAATCTTTGGGATGCAGCAAAGGCAGTCCTAAGGGGGAAATACATCGCAATACAAGCATCCATTCAAAAACTGGAAAAAACTCAAATACAAAAGCTAACCTCGCACCTAAAGGGGCTGGAGAAAGAATGGCAAATAAAAGCTTCACCCAGCAGAAGAGAGTTAATAAAGATTTGAGCAGAACTCAACGAAATCAAGACCAGAAGAACTGTGGAACAGATCAACCAAACCAGGAGTTGGTTCTTTGAAAGAATTAATAAGATAGATACAGCATTAGCCAGCCTTATTAAAAAGAAGAGAGAGAAGACTCAAATAAATAAAATCACAGATGAGAAAGGAGAGATCACTACCAACACCAAGGAAATACAAACGATTTAAAAAACTTATTATAAGCAGCTTTATGCCAATAAATTAGGCAATCTAGAAGAAATAGACACATTTCTGGAAAACCACAAACTACCAAAACTGGAACAGGAAGAAATAGAAAACCTGAACAGGCCAATAACCGGGAAGGAAATTGAAGCAGTCATCAAAAACCTCCCAAGACACAAAAGTTCAGGGCCAGATGGCTTCGCAGGGGAATTCTATCAAACGTTTAAAGAAGAAACCATACCTATTCTCCTAAAGCTGTTTGGAAAGATAGAAAGAGATGGAGTACTTCCAAATTAGTTCTATGAGACCAGCATCACCTTAATTCCAAAACCAGACAAAGACCACACCAAAAGAATTACAGATCAATATCCCTGATGAACAGGGATGCAAAAATTCTCAACAAGATAATTGCCAATAGGATCCAACAGTACATTAAGAAAATTTTCACCATGACCAAGTAGGATTTATCCCCAGGACACAAGGCTGGTTCAACACTCGTAAAACAATCAGTGTGATTCATCATATCAGGAAGAGAAAAACCAAGAAACATATGATCCTCTCATTAGATGCATAGAAAGCATTTGACAAAATACAGCATCCATTCCTGATCAACACTCTTCAGAGTGTAGGGATAGAGGGAACATTCCTCAACATCTTAAAAGCCATCTACGAAAAGCCCACAGCAAATATCAGTCTCAATGGGGAAACACTGGGAGCCTTTCCCTTAAGATCAGGAACAAGACAGGGATGTCCACTCTCACCACCGCTATTCAAAACAGTACTGGAAATCCTAGCCTCAGGAATCAGACAACAAAAAGAAATTGAAGGCATTCAAATCGGCAAAGAAGAAGTCAAACTCTCCTTCTTCGCTGATGACATGATACTCTACATAGAAAACCCAAAAGCCTCCACCCCAAGATTGCTAGAACTCATACAGCAATTTGGTAGTGTAGCAGGATACAAAATCAATGCCAGAAATCAATGGCATTTCTATACACTAACAATGAGATGGAAGAAAGAGAAATTAAGGAGTCAATCCCATTTACAATAGCACCCAAAAGCATAAGATACCTAGGAATAAACCTAACCAAAGAGGTAAAGGATCTATACTCTAAAAAGTATAGAACACTTTTGAAAGAAATTGAGGAAGCCACAAAGAGATGGAAAAATATTCCATGCTCATGGATTGGCAGAATTAATATTGTGAAAATGTCAATGTTGCCCAGGGTAATTTACACGTTTAATGCAATCCCTATCAAAATACCATGGACTTTCTTCAGAGAGTTAGAACAAATTATTTTAAGATTTGTGTGGAATCAGAAAAGACCCTGAATAGCCAGGGGAATTTTCAAAAAGAAAACCATAGCTGGGGGCATCACAATGCCATGTTTCAGGCTGTACTACAATGCTGTGGTCATCAAGACAGTGTGGTACTGGCACAAAAACAGACACCAAGATCAATGGAACAGAATAGAGAACCCAGAAGTGGACCCTCAACTTTATGATCAACTAATATTCGATAAAGGAGGAAAGACTATCCATTGGAAGAAAGACAGTCTCTTCAATAAATGGTGCTGGGAAAATTGGACATCCACATGCAGAATGAAACTAGACCACTCTCTTTCACCATACACAAAGATAAACTCAAAATGGATGAAAGATCTAAATGTGAGACATGATTCCATCAAAATCCTAGCGGAGAACACAGGCAACACCCTTTTTGAACTCAGCCACAGTAACTTCTTGCAAGATACATCCACGAAGGCAAAAGAAACCAAAGCAAAAATGAACTATTGGGACTTCATAAAGATAAGAAGCTTTTGCACAGCAAAGGATACAGTCAACAAAACTAAAAGACAATCTACAGAATGGGAGAGTATATTTGCAAATGACGTATCAGATAAAGGGCTAGTTTCCAAGATCTATAAAGAACTTATTAAACTCAACACCCAAGAAACAATCCAATCATGAAATGGGCAAAAGACATGAAGAGAAATCTCACAGAGGAAGACATAGACATGGCCAACAAGCACATGAGAAAATGCTCTGCATCCCTTGCCATAGGGAAATACAAATCAAAACCACAATGAGATACCACCTCACACCAGTGAGAATGGGGAAAATTAACAAGGCAGGAAACCACAAATGTTGGAGAGGATGCGGAGAAAAGGGAACCCTCTTACACTGTTAGTGGGAATGTGAAATGGTGCAGCCACTCTGGAAAACTGTGTGGAGGTTCCTCAAAGAGTTAAAAATAGACCTGCCCTACGACGCAGCAATTGCACTGTTGGGTATTTACCCCAAAGATACAGATGCATTGAAACGCCAGGACACCTGCACTCCGATGTTTCTAGCAGCAATGTCCACAATAGCCAAACTGTGGAAGGAGCCTCGGTGTCCATCGAAAGATGGTGGATAAAGAAGATGTAGTTTATGTATACAATGGAATATTACTCAGCCATTAGAAACGACAAATACCCACCTTTTGCTTCGACGTGGATGGAACTGGAGGGTATTATACTGAGTGAAAAAAGTCACTCGGAGAAGGACAAACATTATATGTTCTCATTCATTTGGGGAATATAAATAATAGTGAATGGGAATATAAGGGAAGGGAGAAGAAATGTGTGGGAAATATCAGAAAGGGAGACAGAACATAAAGACTCCTAACTCTGGGAAACGAACTAGGGGTGCTGGAAGGGGAGGAAGGCAGGTGGTGGGGGTGAATGGGTGACGTGCAATGAGGGGGGCACTTGACAGGATGAGCACTGGGTGTTATTCTGTATGTTGGTAAATTGAACACCAATAAAAAATAAATTTATTATAAAAAATATATAAAGCTTCAAAAAAAAAAGAACTTTACATCTAAATGCAAATGTTACACATTCTTCTCAAGTACACATGGAACTTTCTACAGAGTAGACCACATTTTGGGTCACCAATCAGGTCGAAACCGATACCAAAAGACTGGGATAGTACCCGGTGTATTTTCAGGCCATAATGCTTTGAAATTAGAAGTAAACCACAAGAAGAAGTTTTAAAGGATTTGAAACACGTGGAGGTTAAACACCATCCTGCTAAAAGATGAAAGGGTCAACCAGGAAAAAAGAGAAGAATTAAAAAGATTCATGGAGGGGATCCCTGGGTGGCGCAGCAGTTTAGCGCCTGCCTTTGGCCCAGGGCGCGATCCTGGAGACCCGGGATCGAATCCCACGTCGGGCTCCCGGTGCATGGAGCCTGCTTCTCCCTCTGCCTGTGTCTCTGCCTCTCTCTCTCTCTCTCTCTGTGTGACTATCATAAATAAAAAAAAAATTCATGGAAACTAATGAGAATGAAGATACAACCGTTCAAAATCTTTGGGATACAGCAAAAGCAGACCTAAATGAGTAATGCATCACAATACAAGCATCCATCCAAAAACTGGAAAGAACTCAAATACAAAAGTTAACCTCGCACCCAAAGGGGCTGGAGAAGGAATGGCAAATAAAAGCTTCACCCAGCAGAAGAAGAGAGTCAATAAAGATTTGAGCAGAACTCATTTAAATAGAGACCATAAAAACTGTGGAACAGATAAACAAAACTGGGAGTTGGTTCTTTGAAAAAATTAATAAGATAGATAAGGGAAGGGAGAAAGGGACAATGACAGCCTTATTAAAAAGAAGAGACAAAAGACTCAAATTAATAAAATCATGTATGAGGAAGGACAAATCACCACCAATACCAGGTAAATACAAACAATTTAAAAAATCTTATTATGTGCAGCTATACGCCAATAAATTAGGCAATTTAGAAGATTTCTGGAAAACCACAAACTACCAAAACTGAACAGGAAAAAATAGAAAACCTAAGCAGGCTGATAACGGGGGAGGAAATTGAAGCAGTCATCACAAACCTCCCAAGACACAAAAGTCCAGGGCCAGATGGCTTCCCAGGGGAATTCTACAAACGTTTAAAGAAGAAACAATATGTATTCTAGTAAAGCTGTTCAGAAGATAGAAAGAGATGGAGTACTTCCAAACTCGTTCTATGAGGGCAACATCACCTTAATTCCAAAACCAGACAAAGACTCCACCCAAAAGGAGAATTATACACCACTATGACTGATGCACACAGATGCAAAAATTCTCTACAAATACTAGGCAATAGGATCCAACACTACATTAAGAAGATTATTCACCATGACCAAGTGGGATTTATCCCCGTGATGCAAGGCTGGTTCAACACTAGTAAAGCAATCAATGTGATAGTTCATATCAACAAGCAAAGAAACAAGAACCATAGGATCCTCTCAATAGATGCAGAGAAAGCATTTGACTAAATACAGCATCCATTCCTGATCAAAACTCTTCAGAGTGTAGGGATAGAGGAAACATTCCTCAGCATCTTCAAAGCCATCTACAAAAAGCCCACAGCAAATATCATTCTCAATAGGAAATCACTGGGAGCTTTTCCCCTAAGATCAGGAACAAGACAGGGATGTCCACTCACACCACTGCTATTCAACACAGTACTAGAATTGCTTGCCCCAGCAATCAGGCAACACAAAGAAATAAAAGACATTCAAATTGGCAAAGAAGAAGTCAAACTCTCCCTCTTCGCAGATGACATGATGCTGTACATAGAAAACCCAAAAGACTCCATCCCAAAATTGCTAGAACTCATACAGAAGTTCAGCAGTGTGACAGGATACAAAATCAATGCCCAGAAATCCTTGGCATTTTTATACACTGACTATGACACTGAAGAAAGAGAAATTAAGGAGTCAATCCCATTTCCAATTGCACCCAAAAGCAAAAGACACCTAGGAATAAACCTAACCAAAGAGGTAAAGGATCTATACCCTGAAAGCTACAGAACACTTCTAAAAGAAATTGAGGAAGACACAAAGAGATGGAAAAATATTCCATGCTCATGGATTGGAAGAATTAATATTGTGAAAATGCCAATGCTACCCAGGGCAATTTACATATTTAATGCAGTCCCTATCAAAATACCATGCACTTTCTTCAGAGAGTTGGAACAAATCATCTTAAGATTTGTGTGGAATCAGGGATCCCTCTGTGGCTCAGCGGTTTAGCGCCTACCTTCAGCCCAGGGCGTGATCCTGGAGTCCCGGGATCGAGTCCCACATCAGGCTCCCTGCATGCAGCCTGCTTCTGTCTCTGCCTGTGTCTCTGCCTCTCTCTCTCTCTCTCTCTCTGTGTGTGTCTTTAAAAAATTTTGTGTGGAATCAGAAAAGACCCCGAATAGCCAGGGGAATATTGAAAAAGAAAACCAGTGCTGGTGGCATCAGAATACCAGATTTCAGGTTGTACTACAAAGCTGTGGTCATCAAGACAGTGTAGTCCTGGCACAAAAACAGACACATAGATCAAAGGGAAAGAATAGGGAATCCAGAAGTGGACCCTCAACTTTATGGTCAACTAATATTCAACAAAGCAGGAAAGACTATCCACTGGAAAAAAAAGACATTCTCTTCAATAAATGGTGCTGGGAAAATTGGACAGCCACATGCAGAGGAATTAAACTAGACCATTTTCTTACACCATACACAAAGATAAACTCAAAATGGATGGAGGATATAAATGGGAGACAAGAATCCATCAAAATCCTAGAGGAGAACACAGGCAATACCCTTTTTCAACTTAGCCACAGCAACTTCTTGCAAAATACATCCATGAAGGCAAGGGAAACAGAAGCAAAAATGAATTATTGATACTTCATCAAGATAAGAAGCTTCTGCACAGCAAAAGAAACAGTCAACAAAACTGAAAGACAACCTACAGAATGGGAGAAGATTTTTGCAAATGACACATCAGATAAAGGGCTAGAGTCCAAGATCTTAAAGAACTTATTAAACTCAACTGCAAATAAACAAACAATCCAATCCTGAAATGGGCAAAAGACGTGAACTGAAATTGCACAGAGGAAGACATAGACATGGCCAACAAGCACATGAAAAAATGCTACGCATCACTGGCCATCAGGGATATACAAATCAAAACACAATGAGATACCACCTCACCCCAGTGAGAATTAACAAAACAGGAAACAACAAATGTTGGAGAGGATGTGGAGAAAGGGAACCCTCTTGCACTGTTGGTGGGAATGTGAACTGGTACAGCTACTCTGGAAAACTGTGTGGAGGTTCCTCAAAGAGTTAAAAATAGATCTGCCCTACGATCCAGCAATTGCACTGCTGGGGATTTACCCCAAAGTTACAGATGCAGTGAAATGCCAGAACACCTGCACCCCGATGTTTCTATCAGCAATGTCCACAGTAGCCAAACTGTGGAAGGAGCCTCGGTGTCCATCGAAAGATTAATGGATAAAGAATATGTGGTTTATGTATACAATGGAATATTACTCAGCCATTAGAAATGTCAAATACCCACCATTTGCTGGACGTGGATGGAACTGGAGGGTATTATGCTGAGTGAAATAAGTCAATTGGAAAAGGACAAACATTATATGGTCTCATTCATTTGGGGAATATAAAATTTAGTCAAATGGAATAAAGGGAAAGGAGAGAAAATGAATGAAAATATCAGCGAAGGTGACAAAACATGAGAGATACCTAACTCTGGGAAACGAACAAGGGGTACTGGAAAGGGACGTGGGTGGGGGTTTGGGGTGACTGGGTGATGATCAGTGAGGGGGCACTAGGGATGAGCACTGGGTGTTATGCTATATGTTGGCAAATTGAACTCCAATAAAAAATAAAAATAAATACTTGAAATTATAAAGCTCCTTAAAGAAAACATAAGCAATAAACTTTTTAAATTTACTTTTTAAGGTTTTATTTTAATTCCAGTTAATTAACATACAATGTTTTATTAGTTTCAGGTGTAAAATATAGTGTTTAAACAATTCCATGTATCACTCAGTGCTTATCACAATAAGTGCACTCCTTAATCCCAATCACCTATTTAAAACAACCCCCCCCACCCCTCTGGTAAACATCAGTTCTCTAAATTAAAGGTCTGTTTCTTGGTTTGTCTCTCTCTCTCTCTCTTTTTAGTCCCTTTGCTTGTTTGTTTTGTTTCTTAAATTCCATATATGAGCGAAATCATATGGTATTTGTCTTTCCCTGACTTATTTCTCTCAGCATTATATTCTCTAGCTCCATCCATGTCATTGCAAACAGCAAGATTTCATTCTTTTTCATGGCTTAATGGCTAAATAATATTCGTATTTCATATATATATATATATAATACCAAATTTTATTTATCCATTTTTCAATCAAGGGACACTTGTGCTGCTTCCATATCTTGGCTGTTTTAAATAATGCTGTTATAAACACGGAGGTGCATATATCCCTTTGATTGTTTTCTTATATTCTTTGGGTAAATACCCAATAGTGTGATTAGTGGATCATAAGGTATTTCTGTTTTTAACTTTTTGAGTAAACTCCATACTGTTTTCTAGAGTCACTGCACCAGTAAGCATTCCCACCAATAGTGCACAAGGGTTCCTATTTCTCCATATCCTTTGCCAACAGCTGTTGTTTCGTGTGTGTGTGTGTGTGTGTGTGTTTATTTTAGGCATTCTGACAGGTGTGATGGTTACCAGAAGGGAGGGGGTGGGTGAATAAAGTACATGATGGGGATTAGGGAATGCACTTGTGAAGAGCACTGGGTGACATATGGAATTGTTGAGTGGTATACCTAAAACTAATATGCATGTTAACTATACTGGAATTAAAATTTTTAAAAATTTGAAAACAAAACAAAAAAGTGGGCAAAACTAATCAGTGCTGTTAGAAATGAGGTTTCTTGTTATCCTTAGACAAAGTAATTACTGGGCGTGGGTACTTTGGAAAGCTTTCAGGGTGCTGGTACTGTTCTGTTCCTTTTTGTTTTTTAAAATATTTTATTTATTCATGAGAGACACAGAGAGAGGGAGAGAGATAGGCAGAGGGAGAGGCAGGCTCCCTGCAGGGAGACCAACATGGGACTCGATCCCGAGACTCCAGTCCCTGGGCTGAAGACGGCGCTAAACCACTAGGTTTGAATGGTACATCGTTCTCCAACATTTCATTTTCAGGCTGGAGGTGTCCTTAGGTCCACAATGAGTCTCTTGTAGGCAGCAAATAGATGGGTCTTGCTTTTTTATCCAGTTTGAAACCATGCGCCTTTTGATGGGATCGTTAAGCCTATTCACGTTCAGAGTTGCTATTGAAAGATACGAATTTAGTGTCATCATGATACCTATTCACCTGTTTTTGTGGATTATTTCCTTGGACTTCCTCTTTCTTTTACAGAGTCTCCATCAATATTTCTCACAGAGCTGGTTTGGTGGTCACATATTCTTTCAGTTCCTGCCTGTCTTGGAAGCTCTTTATCTCACCTTCTATTTTGAATGAGAGCCTTGCTGGATAGAGTATTCTTGGTTTCATGTACTTCTCATTTAGGATCCTGAGTATATCCTGCCAGCCCTTTCTGGCTTGCGAGGTCTCTGTGGAGAGGTCTGCTCTTAACCTAATACTTCTCCCCATAATGGTTAGGGATCTCTTGTATCTTGCTGCTTAAGGATCTTCTCTTTACCTTTGGAATTTGCAAGTTTCACTATTAAATGTCGGGGTGTTGAATGGTTTTTATTGATTTTAGGGGGGAATCTCTCTATATCCTGGATCTGAATGCCTGTTTTACTCCCCAAGTTGGGGACGTTCTCAGGTATGATTTGTTCAAATACACTTTCTGATCCTCTGTCTCTTTTGGCGCCCTCTGGAACCCCAATTAAACGTAGGATTTTCCTTCTGAGGCTGTCGTTTATTTCCCTTAATGTATTCTCATGATCTTTTAATTGTTTTTCTCTTTTTTCCTCTGCTTCCTTCCTTGCCATCAACTTGTCTTCTATGTCACTCACCCATTCTTCTGCCTCATTAACCCTCATCATTAGGACCTCTAGTTAGGATTTCAATTCATTTAATTGAGTTTTAATTTCAGCCTGATTAGATCTAAATTGTGCAGTCATGAAGTCTCTTGAATCTTTTATGCTTTTTTCTAGAGCCACCAATAGCTTTATAATTGTGCTTCTGAATTGGCTTTCTGACATTGAATTGTAATCCAAATTTTGTAACTCTGTGGGAGAGAGGACTGTTTCTGATTCTTCCTTTTGTGGTGAGTTTTTCCTTCTAGTCATTTTGCTCAGCCCAGAGTGGCCAGAAACAAGAGTTATAGAGGAAAAAGGAGAAAAAGAGAGAAAAAAAGGGGGGGGGACAAACAAAACAAAAAACAAGGGTGGAGTATCCTCTGATTCTATATACTGTAAATCCCTCGACTTCCCCTGGAACTTTCCAGCGCTGCTTGGTCAATAACTTGCTTTTCCCCTGTCCTTCCAGCTGGTTGTTGGGGGAGGGGCCTGCTGTGCTGATTCTCAGGTGTGTGCACCTGGAGGAGCTGCCCATCCCCCTGCTTGGTGCCAGGCTCAGTGGGAGCTGTTTATCCTGTGAGGCCCCTGCTCAGTCTCAGGTACAAGGTGACACCAGGAGGAACAACAACAGTGGTGGTGGCCAGCTCTTCAGCTCTAGAGTCAGCTCCTGCAGTAACTACCACAGCTCCCCTTCCACAGGGGCCTGGATGCTCCGGGGGCCGGAGGTGCTGATCTTCGCAGTTCTGGGGCTCCCAGCAGCAGGAGTGTCTTTGCTGACCTGGGCCCTCCCGGTGTCCGCCTGTCCTGGGGGGAGCGCTGGATATTGGGCTGTGTCCCCAGCGCCCCTGGCTCCGGGGCCTGCACCACTGGAATCGTGCTCCCGGGCCGCACACTCCCCTCAGCGTGGAGCTGCCGCCTGAGCTGCTCCCGAGGTCCTGCTGGCGCGCCCTCCACCCCTTTAGAGTGTTTGGCTTGCAGTGTGTGGCGTGCTCTCTCCCCAGGCGCACTTCCTCTGTTAGTGCCCGTGGGAGCCTGAGGGCATCCCTGCCCCTCCTGGGATCCTGCCCGAGTTCCCTGCCAGCGCCTTTCCATCTGGGAAGATTGGTAAAGTTTCTGCTTCTCCAGGACTGGGATTTCCTGTCCTGGGGGCACTCGCCACCCGGCCTTAGCCAGGCTCCTTGGGGGGCCCCTCCCCCTTGAATGCTTTTTTATTTCTTTATTTTTTTCCATCTTCCTACCTTGATAGAAGCGGGAACTCTTCTCACAGTAGCATTCCAGCTGTTCTCTCTTTAAATCTCAGACTGAATTCGTACGTTTTCAGGATGATTTGAAATTTATCTAGGTAAATTGGTGGGGACAGGTGACTTGGAGAATCCAGCCATCTTGCCTGGCCTCCCTAGTTTCATGTATTAATTACATTTAGATCTTTGTTCAATTTGAGTATATTTTTGATGTAAGAAAGTGATCCTGTTTCACTCTTTTGCATGTACCTGTCCAGTTTTCCCACAATTTATTGGAAACACTGTCTCTTCTCCTTTGTATATTTTTGCATCCTTTGTTGTAGACTAATTGACCATATGAGTGTGGGTTTATTTCTCTGCTCTTTATTCTGTTCCATTGACCTATGTGTCTGCTTTTGTGCCTGTACCATATTGTTTTACTATAGCTTTGTGTTAGTTTGAAATATGAAAGTACTATACCTCCAGCTTTGTTACTTTTCATTTTTACTTTGGCAATTCTGGATCTTATGTGATTTCATACACATTTTAGGATTATTTGTTCTAGTTATGTGAAAAATGCTACTGTTATTTTGATATGGATTTCATAAAATCTGTAGATTGATGAAATCTACATTTTTCTCATATGGACATTTTAACAATATTAATTCTTCTAATCCATGAGCAAGGAATATCTTTCCATTTACTTATGTCAGTTTCTTTCATCAGTATTTTATAGTTTTCAGAGTTTAGGTCTTTTATCTCCTTGGTTCAGTTTATTCCTAGGTATTTTGTTATTTTTGGTTCAATACTAAATGGAATTGTTTTCTTGATTTCTGTTTCTGTTACTTCATTATTAGTGTATAAAATCACAACATATTTCTGTATATTAATTTTGTATCCTGTAATTTTACCGAATTCATTTTTTACTTCTAAATAGTTTTTTGGTGAAGTCTAGCATTTTCTACGTTTAGTATCATGCTGTCTGGAAATTGTGACAGTTTTACTTCTTTCTTACAATTTTGTTGCCTTTTCTTTTTCTTGTCTGATTGCCGTTGCTAGTATTTCCAGTACCATGTTCAATAACAGTGGTAAGAGTGGACATCTTTGTCTTATTCCTGATGTTAGAATAAAAGCTCTGTTTTTCACCATTAAGTATAATGTTATTCGTGTAGTCATATACGGCCTTTATTATATTGAGGTATATTCTTTCTTAATCCAACTTGCTGAGAATTTTTAACATAAACAGATGTTGATTTTTGTCATGCTTTTCTGCATCTGTTGAAACGATCATATGATTTTGATCCTTCATTTGGTTAATGTGGTATATCACATTGGTTGATTTGGAAATATTGAATTATCCTTCCATCCCTGGAGTAAATCCCACTTGATCATGATAAAAGATTCTTTTAATGTATTGTTGAATGTGGTTTGCTAATATTTTGTTGAGGATTTTTGTATCTATGTTCATTAGGGGTATTGGACTGTAGTTTCTTTTTTAATAGTCTGTCTGATTTTGGGTTCAAAATCATTCTGGCCTTGTGGAATGTATGTGGAAATTTTCCTTCCTCTTCTATTTTTTGGAAATAGTTTGAGGAGAATATGTATTAATTCTTTAAATGTTTTAATTTTTAAAAAATTTATTTATCTTAGAGAGAGAGAGAGAGAATGAGCAGGGGTAGGTGCAGAGGGAGAGGGAGAGAGATAATCCTCAAGGAGACTTCCCTCTGAGTACACAGCCCAAATGGGGGCCTGGCCTCAGGACCCTGAGATCATGACCTGAGCCAAAATCAAGAGTTGGTCACTCAATTCACTGAGCCACCCAGGCACCTCTAAATATTATTTTATTTTTTAAGATTTTATTTATTTATTCATGAGACACAAAGAGAGAGGCAGAGACATACACAGAGGGAGAAGCAGGCTCCTTGCAGGGAGCCCGATGTGGGACTTGATCTCTGGACCTGAGGATCACGCCCTGAGCAAAGGCAGACACTTAACCACTGAGCCACCCAGAGACCCCTAAATGTTTTAATTTAAATTTTAGAATTCACCTGTGAATATATCTGGTCCTTGACTTTTGTTTTGTCGGCAGGTTTTTTTTTTTAATTATAATTCAATTTCATTACTAGCAATTGATCTATTCGGATTTTCTATTTCTTCCTGATTCAGTTTTGGGAGATTATATGTTTCTAGGAAATTTTCATTTATTCTAGGTTGTCCAATTAGTTGGCATAATTGTACATAGTAGTTTCTTATAATCCTTTGTATTTCTGTGGTGTCAGTTGTAAATTTTCTTTCATTTCTAATTTTATTTGGGCCCTCTTTTTTTTAATGAGTCTTGCTAAAAGCTTATTGATCTTGTTTATCTTTCAAAAGACCAACTCGTAGTTTTCCTGATCTTTTCTATTGTATTTTTAGTCTCTATTTAATTTATTCCTGCTCAGATTTTTATTATTTTCTTCCTTCTACTAACTTTGGGCTCTTTTTCTAGTTCCTTTAGGTGTGAGGTTAGACTGTTTGAGATTTTTATTTCTTGAGATAGGCCTGTATCACTATAAACTTCCCTCTTAGAACTGCTTTTGCTGTATTTCATTGAATTTTGGATGTTTTATTTCAACTTTTGTTTGACTAGAGAGATTTAAAATTTTTCTTTTTGATTTCTTCATTGATCCATTGTTTAGTAGCATATTGTTTGGCTTCCATAGTTTGCATTTTTTCCTAGTTTTTTTTTTTCTTGTGATTGATCTCTAGTTTCATACTGTTATGGTTAAGAAATATGCTCAATATGATTTCAATCTTCTTACATTTTTTTAGATTTTATTTATTTTTTCATGAGAGAGAGACAGAGACAGAGAGAGAGAGGTGCAGAGACACAGGCAGAAGAAGAAGCAGGCTCTATGCAGGGAGCCTGATGTGGGACTCGATCCCGGGACTCCAGGATCATGCCCTGGGCCAAAGGCAGGCAGTAAACTGCTTCTTACATTTTGAGACATGTTTTGTGGCCTCACATGTGATCTATCCTGGAGAATATTTTTGTGCACTTGAAAACAATATGTATGGTTCTGTTTTTGGAACATATTCTTCTATATCCTCATTTTGCTTGACTCTGTATGTTTCTATGTATTAGGAAGATCAACTATGTCTCCCAGTTTAAAGGAGTGACCTTGTGTAGAAGGTATCCTGTGGGTCCCAGAAGTGCAATACACCTAGTCATCAGAACCTGGTGCTGCAAGAGTATCCTGTGTTGAATACATGTGGTTTCCTATTGTGGCTGAGCTACAACTATTGTGGATACACTAGCTGGTGTGGTTGGCTCCCCTAGTGTTAAGGATGCTGATTGAGGCTGAGGTCCCCACCAGGTATGCTGGTGTAGAAGCTGCTTTGGGGGTTGCAGGTCTGGCCAAGGCTTCCTTATATTTCTGACAAGATGGGCAACATTTTGGTGGGGTGCTGGTCCTCACAGAGGCTACGTAGTACGTGCAAATGGGCAGGAACTGCCTTGGAGTGGCACCTGCTAGGGTAGGCATTTGGACCTATCCATGGAGTGGGTCCACAGGGATATGCTGGGGTGGGACAAGCACTGTTAGCAAGGTAGATAGAGTGTCAGAAATGGTGCTTACCAGCACTGGGCCATCTAGGTAGAAGGCAATTTTTTTTAGAAGGCAATTTTTTTAAATGGCTCCCACCACCATTTTTGTTTCCTGGAGAAATTTACTACATATCTCTGCCCCTCAAGTAGACACCTTAAAATTAGACAATAGATCTTCACATATGGCCCCAAGCACTTTTCAAACTCCTGCCTCTCCACTGGGATTTAGAGCAGAGTTTTGGTTTTTCTATAACCCTCTAATTCTCCTAGAGATAGAGATTCTCAAAGTTAGACATTGTGGGGACTTGTATTCCTGGTACAAGACACTAAGGCTGAGGTGCCCAATATGGGCTTGTACCACTCATTCCTCAGGAAGACATCTTGGTTTCTTTAATTGCAAAAATGGTTTTATAAACCAAGACCTGGGTATTAATTATGTTTATTGTTATGGGAATGACAGGTTAAATTGTACATAATTTCCTAGAAATTACCTAGCTTTCTATTTCCTCTTATGTCATGTGAAAATTTATTTGTGTCATATTTTCTTTTCTCCTACTCCATGATATTTGATGCCACACTTCCCTTCCCTAGGTAATAAACCTCATGGTCTAGGCCTAGTGACTCCAGGATAGCAGGGGAAGGATGGATAAAAATGATCTCTATATACCCCCATGCATGTATTTTCATTTGTGTCTTATCCTTGTTATTTTCCCAATCAGATAAAAGTGATTTCCCTGCATGTCAACAGCTGTGTCACTTAACTTCCCCTACCGACAAGCACAAAGGTATTTTTTCACAATTTTATAACATGTTTCATAATACAGACCTCAAAATAGAAAGCAATTTTGCAAAGACCATATTCATTTTTTTCAACTTGCCTGTTTTTATTTTAGAAACACTTTTCAACTGACCATCAAAAATATAGAGGATTTTCTATAGTTTCTAAATAATTTCCCTTTCTCTCATACCCATTTATAACATTTGTATATGCAAATTCATCTAAGACTTCAATTTGTTGTGCATCAAACAACACATTTACAGCCTACATTTTGTTTTACACTAGAAACGTGTTGAAAGACAATTCTCCATGGGTCTCTCTTGTTTCTGCATGTTTTGCAAGCAAAAACCTGCCCTTTACTCCAGGCAATCTTTTCAAGGATGTCTATATAGGGGAAATCCTTAGAATACAGAAATAATGTCTCCCATAAGAGTGAAGGACAACTTGCATAAAGACCTGAAAAATAGAGATAGTGCTTTCCTCTGGAACAAAAGGCAGGCATGCTTACATTATGAAATATTTGTGCCTTCTAAGCTCAGGTTTTCTCTTTTAACACAATTGATTGCAGGCAAAGATGTCATCTTGCCCTATTTCTATTCCCTGTGGCTCAAGAAACCAATGCAAAATGCTGACACTCCGGCTACTGCTACTGCTTTGAGTATTAAATAGTCCTTCATCTCTGCTCCAGAAGTCCCGTGTTTTCTATCAGCATGCATAAAACTGTGGCAAACTAACTTTTATAGTTCACAGTTCCTGAAAATTTTGGCAATGAGGTGGTGACTATGTGGCAATGATGCTGACCAAGATAAAATTTTCTAGAAGAGGAAGAGTTGGGTCCATACAGGCTAATTAATGAGATTTTGGGAATGTTCATGTGAATCAATAGCAATCTATTGACCAAGTTGTATAAGTAGCTATGTAATAAATGGCCCTCCACCTAATTACTATTAATGAGAAATTGAGGAGGTAGTTACCAACTGATAAGTGGGAAGTAAGCTCAAAGATGCCTTCCTGAATGGTGCCCTAGTTGTTAACTACCCTACAGAAAGCAGATGTCTTCCCCCATTTGGTGGTTACCTTAATGTCTATCCCACTGTAACAACTATAGCACTAGAATTCAGCCTGGAAGATCTCCTTCTCAGACAACAGTTACACAACTGCAATGGGGAGAAACTGGGTGAATTTTTAAAACTTTGATAGTAAAGGAGATGAGATTTGTGGGATATGAAATGCTTATTAAAGAAAAATAGCAATCACTGTTCTTTTAGATCAATCCTATCCAGTCTATTGTTTCAACCTTAGATTTGGCTGCATTTAAAAAAAAAGATTTTATTTTTTTATTTATTCATGAGAGACAGAGACATAAGCAGAGGGAAAAGCAGGCTCCTTGCAAGGAGGCTGATGCAGGACTCGATCCCAGGACCCCAGGACCATGACCTGAGCCAAAGGCAGATGCTCAACCACTGAGCCACTAAGGCACTTCTAGATTTGGCTTAGGTATTCTCAGGGAGATTTTCTTGAGACAGACAAGTTCCCATGAAAAGCCATAGGTGAGGAATTGACTAGTACTGTATTACTGGCTTTTATTGCCTTGGATTGGGTTTCAGTGGGGTGACCCATTGGACAATGAGAAACTGACAAAAAGAAGCTAAATAAATTCTTGTGATCAGTATTGTTTTCCTAGAAAACTCTCAGCTCTAATGTTGAAACTGGACCCCAATTTAGGAGATGTTATGACAATGGCACATTAGATGACCCAGATTAAAGTGGACTCTTTAAAAACAATTTGTTGCTACATAAATGAAGCCCAAGGCAGCCAAAACAAGGAAACCTTACAGCCTCAGCCAGAAAGCAGGATGTCTATGGCTGTGGTTGTTGAGTGACTGGGATCTCAAGGCTAAAATAAAAGGTGCCACCATGATGACTTTTTCACTCAATATAGGCATTAAGCATGCTGAAAACATCTGGTTGAGTTATGAGCTGCTGTCATGCCAGTCAAAACTGAAAGTAATGCAAAGTCTTGTTTAATGGCATAGAACTCTCTCCCTCCATGTCTGTAATACCTCTCCATGCATGCCGAACTTCGGTGTTTCAAAGTTGAAAACAGAAGTGGGGCTGATGCCTAGAGGGGAAAGCCATCGCATTCACATGAGTATGCTAAAGAATTTGATGGAGGGGTGGAACTCAAATTTTAATGGTCTTATTGGGTATAGGTGCTCAAGTTACTATCTTACCTGGACCTCTGGGAAAAAAGTGCATGGATTCAGCTAATGGGATTTGGGCAGGGCTCATAGTGAGGCAGGGAAGCTAATGTAAAATCATGGATAGGACCTTTTTGGCCAATTCAATGTACTATAATCGCTGCTTCTACATATGAATGCATAGTAGGAATAAATTGGTTATATACTTATACTCCCCCATACCATATATAGAGATAATCTCAATTGGGAAGAGCCACATGTAGAGAAAAGTGGGACACATTCATTGCTCTCCAATTTATCTCTCTGGACTCTCCCTGGGTGGTATAAGAGAAATAGTGTACCATTCTAAGTGGAAAAAGACAATAAGGAAAGTGGGCCATAAAAGATGTTTTGCACATAGACCTCAGACTCATCTAAGTGTCTGACACATGATTTTCAACTCTAGCATTCAGAATTGCGAAGAAGTACATGTTACTTAAGTTCACCAGTCCCTGGTAACTGGAATAATCACCCTAGAAAACTAATATAGAAATATCTGAATTCACCATAATTTAAAAACTGCTGTTAATCAAACAAAGAAAAGACAGTAAGAATCACAGTTGATTTCCTCTCAATTTCCAAAATGGGGCAAACCAAGAAGTCTCCTAATGGCTTACCTAAGGATACTTCCTCATACAGTGACCAATAACTGTAGCTCAGAGTCTGTAAGGGCCTCATTGGATGCCTCAGAAGGGTGTGGGGTATGACATGTTCTGAACTGACATTCCCATCATCCCTATGCTGAGGTGGCAAGTCATAAATTTTGAGCTTTAAAAAAACACATTATGAAAAGAACAGAGTCGGATAAATCTAAATAGGATAGAATAGTACCTACAGATTCTAGGGAGCCTGAATAAACTTTGTTTTGAACTTTTGGATTTAGAGATTTCTGTAATGGATTTGGGTCCTTCCTGATGCTTTTCAGTGAATTGCATAATGTGAATAGCGTAGAAAAAAGATTGACTTGGGTATGCTTGTCCTATTAAGATGATTTTCCTTGCATTGTTGCTTGTATTCATTAGTGAAGCAGGATCCATTCTCTTATATCACCTTCTGAATAACCACAGCATTAGATGCTCCCCAGGTACCTTTTTCCTCAATCACCCACTGAAGGGAATAATCAGATGCACTCGATTTCCAGCTTGGTCTTCAACATTAAACTTTATTTTCCTTTCTCCTTTGCAAATTTCATACATGTCCCTCATATTTCCACATCCAGTCTTCATCCACAGCCCAGGGATAGTACATTTTTAACTTGTTTTTCTAGTGCTCCCACTTGATTTCTGAAATTACAAATGCAAAAAACAAAAATAACCAAAACAAAAAAAAAATCCAAAACCAAACACGGGTGCATGTGCCACAACCCACACAAATATCCTAATGGATTTATATCCTCAAAATAACTTTCTACATAAAATGACAGGAATGACACCAAAATGCATGAATAATAGAAAAACAACTTTATGTCATATTGACAAACATGGGAATATTGAACTAGCAGCAATTAGCATGATAGAAATTAAGTGACTGGATGAAATGGAGATTTGTTTTTCTAAATAGATCTCAGTTCATCCTCTAAGAAGGCAAATGTTTTTGCAAAGGGCTTTGGTTACAAAACTGCCTTCCTGATATATATGGTAGATCTAGGCACCACACAGATGGATTTACTTCCCTGGATATTTTGGAAGATTATCTTCAGTATTTATGAAGAAAGCCACCTCCCCATTTGAAACATCCCTTTTGCTTTACGTCTCACTGATAGGCTCCAGAAAATGTTGTAACAGACTCTTAAATACAGTGAGCAAACTGGCTGTTGCTGGAAGGGAGGTGGGTGAAGGATGGGTGAAATAGATAAAGGAGATTAAGAATTACAAACCTCCAGTCACAAAATAACTAGGTCATGGAGGAGAAAAGGACAGCATAGGGAATATACTCAATAATAATACATTGAGTATATTATATTGTATAATATATTGAGTATATCATACAAATAATGTTGTATGGTGACAGATGGTGACTACATTTGTCGTAGTGAGCACCGAGGAATGTACAGGATTGTCAAGTCAATATGTTGTACACTTGAAACTAATATAGCACCATATGTCGATTATACTTCAGCAATAAAGAAAAAGATGTTCACTCTCACACTTTTACTCCACATAGTACTGGAAGTCCTAGCCACAGCAGTCAGACAACAAAAAGCAATAAAAGACATTCCAAATCGGCAAGGAAGAAGTCAAACTCTCACTCTTTGCAGATGCCATGATATTATATATTGAAAACACGAAAGACTCCACCAAAAACTGCTAGAACTGATACAGAATTCAATCCAGTAAAGCCGCAAGATGCAAAATCAACATATAGAAATCTGTTGCATTTCTATACACCAATCATGAAGCAGCAGAAAGAGATATTAAGAAAACAAATCCCATTTACAATTGCACTCCAAAATAATAAGACGCCTATAAATAAACCTAACCAAAGAGGTGAAATACCTGTAACCAGAAAACTATGAAACACTGATGAAAGAAATTGAAGATGACACAACGAAACAGAAAGATATGCTATGCTCATGGATTGGAAGAATAAATATTCTCCTTACTCTGGGAAACGAACAAGGGGTGGTAGAAAGGGAGGTAGGCGGGGGTGGGGTAACTGGATGACAGGCACTGAGGGGGGGCACTTGATGGGATGAGCACTGGGTGTTATGCTATATGTTGGCAAATTGAACTCCAATAAAAAAATTAAAAATAAAACGAAAAAAAAAAAGAAAAAAAATGTCCTGCCGAAAGCAATCTACACATTTAATGCAAAATACCTATCAAAGTACCCTATCAAAATACCACCAGCGTTTTCCACAGACCTAAAACAAACAATCCTAAAAAATTGTATGGAAACACAAAAGATCCCGAATAGCCAAAGCAATCTTGAGAAAGAAAAGTAAAGCTGGAGGCATCACAATTCCAGACTTCAAGTTATATTACAAAGGCGTAGTAATCAAAACAGTATGGTACTGGCACAAAGACACAAAGAGCTAATATTACACTCTATGTTTACTAACTGGAATTTAAATAAAAGCTTGAAAAAGAATAGACACATAGATCAATGGAAGAGAATAGAAAGCCCAGAAATGAATCCACAATGTTATGGTCAATTAATCTTCGACAAGGGAGGCAAGAACATGCAATGGGAAAAAGCCTCTTTAACAAATGGTGCTGGGAAAACTGAGCAGCTACATGCAAAAGAATGAAACTGGACCACTTTCTTATACCATACACAAAAGTAAATTCAAAATGGATTAAGACCTAAATGTGAGACCTGAAAGCATAAAAATCCTAGAAGAGGGCACAGGCAGTAGTTTCTCTGACACTGGTGATAGCAACATCTTTTTAGATAGGTCTCCTGAGGCAAGGGAAACAAAAGCAAAAATAAACTACTGGGACTACATCCAAATAAAAAGCTTCTGCACAGCAAAGGAAACAACCAACAGAACTGAAAGACAACCTACTAATGGGAGAAGATATTTGCAAATGACATATCTGATGATGGATTGGTATCCAAAATATATAAAGAACTTATAAGACTCAACACCTGAAAAGCAAATAATCCAATTAAAAATGGGCAGAAGCCATGAACAGACATTTCTCCACAGAAGACATACGGATGACCAACAGACACATAAAAAGGTGCTCAATATCACTCATCAGGGAAATGCAAATCAAAACCACAATGAGATACCACCTCACATGTGTCAGAATGGCTAACATCAAAAACTCAAGAAACAACAGGTGCTGGCACAAATGTGGAGAAAAAGGAACCCTTGTGCACTGTTGTTGGGAATGCAAATTGGTGCATCCACTGTGGAAGACAGTATGGAGGTTCCTCAGAAAATTAGTAATAGAACTACCCTACAATCCAGGAATTACATCACCGGGTATTTACCCAAAGAATACAAAAACACTAATTTAAAGGGATGTATGCGCCCCTATGTTTATTGCAGCATTATTCACAATAGCCAAACTGTGGAAGCAGCCCAACCATCCATCGATGGATGAAGGGATAAAGAAGATGTGATATAGGGGCACCTGGGTGGTGTAGTCAGTTAAGCATCCAACTCTTGGATTTGGCTCAGGGTGTGACATCAGGGTTGTGGGATTGAGTGCCACAAGGGGCTCTGTGCTCAGTGCAGAGTCTGTTTGGGATTCTCTCTCCCTCTCTTTCTGTCCCTCCCTACCCCACGTGCTCGTGCTCTCTCTTGCTCTCTCTCTCAAATAAATAAATCTTTAAAAAATACAGAAGATGTGAAATAAAGATATAGATAATGGAATATTATTCAGCCATAAGAAATAACAAAATCTTGCCATCTACAACAACAACATGGATGGATCTACAGAGTATAGGCTGAGCAAAATAAGCCAGTCAGGGAAAGATAAATACCGTATGATTTCACTGATATGTGCAATTTAAGAAACAAAACAAATCAGCAGAGAAAAAAAAATGAGAGAGAGAGAGACAGAAAGAGAGAGAGAAAGAGAAACCGAGAAACAGACTCTCAACTGTAGAAGACAAAGGGATGGTTACCAGAGGGGAGACGAGTGGGGGATTGGTGAAATAGGTGAAGGGGATTAAAAGTACACTTACCCACTAAGGGGTGCACCTGATGGGTGAGCACTGGGTGTTATGCGATATGTTGGCAAATTGAACTTCAATAAAAAATATGCAAAAAATAAATGAAAAAATAGAGTACACTTACCTTGATGAGCACTGAATAATATATGGAACTGTTGAATCACTATATTGTACACCTGAAACTAATATAATGCTGTATTTTAACTATACTGGAATTAAAGATTTAAGAAAACAAAAAAAAATTAACAATTAGCTGAAAATGGGTCAATGACCAAAATAGGAGTTTAAAATATAAACTGATTAGGAGGAAACATAAAGGTAAATCTTCATGATCTGGGATATGGCTATAGAATTTTAGATATGATACCACAAGCAATAAAAAAAATAGATAATGTGAACCTGATTGAAATGTAAAAAGCCCATGCTTCAGAAAACATCACCAAGAAAGTGAAAACCCACAGAATGGGAGAAAATATTTACAAATATATGTGCATATATCTGATACGGGACCTGTCTCTACAATAAATGAAGAACACTTAAAACTCTGTAAGAAAGTGACAATAACCAAATTAAAAATGGACAAAGGATCTGGATGCACATTTCTCCAAAGAAGATGCACAAATGTCCAGTAAGCACATGAAAAGATGTTCAACATCATTAGTCACCGGGGAAAGACAAATCAAAACCACCGTGAGATGCCACTTCACACCCACTAGGATGGCTACAAGCAAAAACACAGACAATAACAAAGTGTTATTGAGGATGAGAAGAAAGTGGGACTGTCATTTGTTGCTGGTGGGAAAGTAAAATCACACAGCCACTTTGTAAACCAGTCAGGCAGTTCCTCAAAACCTTAAACAGAGAGATAACATACAACCCAGCAATTTCATGCCCAAATATATACCTAAGAGAAATAAAAATCTATGTCCACATAAAATGATAGAAAAGAATGGTTATAGCTACATTGTTTGTAATATCCAAAGAGTGGGGGGAAACCCAAATGGCAATCAATTGATGAATGGATAAATAGAAGTGGTATGGATGGAATATTATTCAGCCATAAAAGTAAATGAAGTACTGATACATGGCGAAACATGGACGAACCTGAAGACAACATCCAAGTGAAAGGACCCAGTCAGAAAACACTAAATATCGTATGATTCCATTCATGTGAAATGTCCAGAACAGGCAAATCCATAAAGACAGAAAACAGAATAACGGTTGCCTATAGTTGGGGATATGTGGAGAATGGGGAGTGATGTCTCCATTGCTGTGTCTGAAGGACTGCTACTACCCACCTCAAGGACCTCCTTTTGTCCATGGTTACAGGGGAAGAAAAGCTTCAGGTAGGTTCAGTGGCAGGCTCGCAGGGGGAGCAAGTCTTTCTGTACCTGGAGTAAGAAGACCTGGGTTTGATCCCCTCCTCAGATGCTCACAGCTAGCATCTTTCAGGCAATCGCTTCATCTTCCATCATATTGCTACTCAAAATGCGTCCCCCCTCCCCCGGGCTGGTGCTGATCCACAAACTGTTACCCTCTCACAACAGCGTAAACGCAAAAATGGAAAGAAGCATTTAAAAACCTCAACAGCGGGAGCAGCTCGGAGGGGCTCGGGCAGAGGAAGAGGCTCCGTGCGGAGGGGCCTGCGCGGTTCCAGGAGCAGCTCGGAGGGGCTCGGGCGGCGGCTCCGCGGAGGGGGCTGCGCGGCCCGGGAGCGCGAATCCAACAGCGCAGGCCCCGGAGCACAGGGCGCCGGGACACAGCCCAGGATCCCGCCTCCCCCGGGACAGGCAGAGGCCGGGAGGGCCCAGGACAGCGAGGACGCTCCTGCCCCAGCTGAGCAGATCAGCGGCCCCGCCCCGGAGCCTCCAGGCCCTGCAGACGGAGTTCCTGCCGGAGCTGAATCCAGGTTTCCAGAGCGGCCCCGCCACTGGGGCTGTTCCTCCTGCGGCCTCACGGGGCAAACAACCCCCACTGAGCCCTGCACCAGGCAGGGGCACAGCAGCTCCCCCAACTGCTAACACCTGAAAATCAGCACAACAGGCCCCTCCCCCAGAACACCAGCTAGACGGACAACCTCCAGGAGAAGCCAAGGGACTTAAAGTACACAGAATCAGAAGATACTCCCCTGTGGTTCTTTTTTTGTTGTTGTTTTGTTTTTGTTTTGTTTTGCTTTTTGATTTGTTTCCTTCCCCCACCCCCTTTTTTTCTCCTTTCTTTTTCTTTCTCTTTTTCTTCTTTTTTTTTTTTCGTTTTTTTTCTTCCCCTTTTTTTCTCTTTCTCTTTTCTTTCCTTCTTTCTCTCCTCTCTTTTTCTCTTTTTCCCAATACAACTTGCTTTTGGCCACTCTGCACTGAGCAAAATGACTAGAAGGAAAACCTCACCTCAAAAGAAAGAATCAGAAACAGTCCTCTCTCCCACAGAGTTACAAAATCTGGATTACAATTCAATGTCAGAAAGCCAATTCAGAAGCACTATTATACAGCTACTGGTGGCTCTAGAAAAAAGTATAAAGGACTCAAGAGACTTCATGACTGCAGAATTTAGAGCTAATCAGGCAGAAATTAAAAATCAATTGAATGAGATGCAATCCAAACTAGAAGTCCTAACGACGAGGGTTAACGAGGTGGAAGAACGAGTGAGTGACATAGAAGACAAGTTGATAGCAAAGAGGGAAACTGAGGAAAAAAGAGACAGACAATTAAAAGACCATGAGGATAGATTAAGGGAAATAAACGACAGCCTGAGGAAGAAAAACCTACGTTTAATTGGGGTTCCCGAGGGCGCCGAAAGGGACAGAGGGCCAGAATATGTATTTGAACAAATACTAGCTGAAAACTTTCCTAATCTGGGAAGGGAAACAGGCATTCAGATCCAGGAAATAGAGAGATCCCCCCCCTAAAATCAATAAAAACCGTTCAACACCTCGACATTTAATTGTGAAGCTTGCAAATTCCAAAGATAAGGAGAAGATCCTTAAAGCAGCAAGAGACAAGAAATCCCTGACTTTTATGGGGAGGAGTATTAGGGTAACAGCAGACCTCTCCACAGAGACCTGGCAGGCCAGAAAGGGCTGGCAGGATATATTCAGGGTCCTAAATGAGAAGAACATGCAACCAAGAATACTTTATCCAGCAAGGCTCTCATTCAAAATGGAAGGAGAGATAAAGAGCTTCCAAGACAGGCAGGAACTGAAAGAATATATGACCTCCAAACCAGCTCTGCAAGAAATTTTAAAGGGGACTCTTAAAATTCCCCTTTAAGAAGAAGTTCAGTGGAACAGTCCGCAAAAACAAAGACTGAATAGATATCATGATGACACTAAACTCATATCTCTCAATAGTAACTCTGAACGTGAACGGGCTTAATGACCCCATCAAAAGGCGCAGGGTTTCAGACTGGATAAAAAAGCAGGACCCATCTATTTGCTGTCTACAAGAGACTCATTTTAGACAGAAGGACACCTACAGCCTGAAAATAAAAGGTTGGAGAACCATTTACCATTCATTCAAATGGTCCTCAAAAGAAAGCAGGGGTAGCCATCCTTATATCAGATAAACTAAAATTTACCCCAAAGACTGTAGTGAGAGATGAAGAGGGACACTATATCATACTTAAAGGATCTGTTCAACAAGAGGACTTAACAATCCTCAATATATATGCTCCGAATGTGGGAGCTGCCAAATATATAAATCAATTATTTACCAAAGTGAAGAAATACTTAGATAATAATACAGTTATACTTGGTGACTTCAATATAGCTCTTTCTATACTCGATAGGTCTTCTAAGCACAACATCTCCAAAGAAACGAGAGCTTTAAATGATACACTGGACCAGATGGATTTCACAGATATCTACAGAACTTTACAACCAAACTCAACTGAATACACATTCTTCTCAAGCGCACATGGAACTTTCTCCAGAATAGACCACATATTGGGTCACAAATCGGGTCTGAACCGATACCAAAAGATTGGGATTGTCCCCTGCATATTCTCGGACCATAATGCCTTGAAATTAGAACTAAATCACAACAAGAAGTTTGGAAGGACCTCAAACATGTGGAGGTTAAGGACCATCCTGCTAAAAGATAAAAGGGTCAACCAGGAAATTAAGGAAGAATTAAAAAGATTCATGGAAACTAATGAGAATGAAGATACAACCATTCAAAATCTTTGGGATGCAGCAAAAGCAGTCCTAAGGGGGAAATACATCGCAATACAAGCATCCATTCAAAAACTGGAAAAAACTCAAATACAAAAGCTAACCTTACACATAAAGGAGCTAGAGAAAAAACAGCAAATAGATCCTACACCCAAGAGAAGAAGGGAGTTAATAAAGATTCGAGCAGAACTCAACGAAATCGAGACCAGAAGAACTGTGGAACAGATCAACAGAACCAGGAGTTGGTTCTTTGAAAGAATTAATAAGATAGATAAACCATTAGCCAGCCTTATTAAAAAGAAGAGAGAGAGGACTCAAATTAATAAAATCATGAATGAGAAAGGAGAGATCACTACCAACACCAAGGAAATACAAACAATTTTAAAAACATATTATGAACAGCTATACGCCAATAAATTAGGCAATCTAGAAGAAATGGACGCATTCCTGGAAAGCCACAAACTACCAAAACTGGAACAGGAAGAAATAGAAAACCTGAACAGGCCAATAACCAGGGAGGAAATTGAAGCAGTCATCAAAAACCTCCCAAGACACAAGAGTCCAGGGCCAGATGGCTTCCCAGGGGAATTTTATCAAACGTTTAAAGAAGAAACCATACCTATTCTCCTAAAGCTGTTTGGAAAGATAGAAACAGATGGAGTACTTCCAAATTCGTTCTATGAAGCCAGCATCACGTTAATTCCAAAACCAGACAAAGACCCCACCAAAAAGGAGAATTACAGACCAATATCCCTGATGAACATGGATGCAAAAATTCTCAACAAGATACTGGCCAATAGGATCCAACAGTACATTAAGAAAATTATTCACCCTGACCAAGTAGGATTTATCCCTGGGACACAAGGCTGGTTCAACACCCGTAAAACAATCAATGTGATTCATCATATCAGCAAGAGAAAAACCAAGAGCCATATGATCCTCTCATTAGATGCAGAGAAAGCATTTGACAAAATACAGCATCCATTCCTGATCAAAACTCTTCAGAGTGTAGGGATAGAGGGAACATTCCTCGACATCTTAAAAGCCATCTATGAAAAGCCCACAGCAAATATCATTCTCAATGGGGAAGCACTAGGAGCCTTTCCCCTAAGATCAGGAACAAGACAGGGATGTCCACTCTCACCACTGCTGTTCAACATAGTACTGGAAGTCCTAGCCTCAGCAATCAGACAACAAAAAGACATTAAAGGCATTCAAATTGGCAAAGAAGAAGTCAAACTCTCCCTCTTCGCCGATGACATGATACTCTACATAGAAAACCCAAAAGCCTCCACCCCAAGATTGCTAGAACTCATACAGCAATTCGGTAGCGTGGCAGGATACAAAATCAATGCCCAGAAGTCAGTGGCATTTCTATACACTAACAATGAGACTGAAGAAAGAGAAATTAAGGAGTCCATCCCATTTACAATTGCACCCAAAAGCATAAGATACCTAGGAATAAACCTAACCAAAGATGTAAAGGATCTATACCCTCAAAACTATAGAACACTTCTGAAAGAAATTGAGGAAGACACAAAGAGATGGAAAAATATTCCATGCTCATGGATTGGCAGAATTAATATTGTGAAAATGTCAATGTTACCCAGGGCAATATACACGTTTAGTGCAATCCCCATCAAAATACCATGGACTTTCTTCAGAGAGTTAGAACAAATTATTTTAAGATTTGTGTGGAATCAGAAAAGACCCCGAATAGCCAGGGGAATTTTAAAAAAGAAAACCATAGCTGGGGGCTTCACAATGCCAGATTTCAGGTTGTACTACAAAGCTGTGGTCATCAAGACAGTGTGGTACTGGCATAAAAACAGACACATAGATCAGTGGAACAGAATAGAGAATCCAGAAGTGGACCCTGAACTTTATGGGCAACTGATATTCGATAAAGGAGGAAAGACTATCCATTGGAAGAAAGACAGTCTCTTCAATAAATGGTGCTGGGAAAATTGGACATCCACATGCAGAAGAATGAAACTAGACCACTCTCTTTCACCATACACAAAGATAAACTCAAAATGGATGAAAGATCTAAATATGAGACAAGATTCCATCAAAATCCTAGAGAAGAACACAGGCAACACCCTTTTTGAACTCGGCCATAGTAACTTCTTGCAAGATACATCCACGAAGGCAAAAGAAACCAAAGCAAAAATGAACTATTGGGACTTCATCAAGATAAGAAGCTTTTGCACAGCAAAGGATACAGTCAACAAAACTCAAAGACAACCTACAGAATGGGAGAAGATATTTGCAAATGACGTATCAGATAAAGGGCTAGTTTCCAAGATCTATAAAGAACTTCTTAAACTCAACACCAAAGAAACAAACAATCCAATCATGAAATGGGCAAAAGACATGAACAGAAATCTCACAGAGGAAGACATAGACATGGCCAACATGCACATGGGAAAATGCTCTGCATCACTTGCCATCAGGGAAATACAAATCAAAACTACAATGAGATACCACCTCACACCAGTGAGAATGGGGAAAATTAACAAGGCAGGAAACAACAAATGTTGGAGAGGATGCGGAGAAAAGGGAACCCTCTTACACTGTTGGTGGGAATGTGAACTGGTGCAGCCACTCTGGAAAACTGTGTGGAGGTTCCTCAAAGAGTTAAAAATAGACCTGCCCTACGACCCAGCAATTGCACTATTGGGGATTTACCCCAAAGATACAAATGCAATGAAACGTCGGGACACCTGCACCCCGATGTTTATAGCAGCAATGGCCACGATAGCCACACTGTGGAAGGAGCCTCGGTGTCCAACGAAAGATGAATGGATAAAGAAGATGTGGTTTATGTATACAATGGAATATTACTCAGCTATTAGAAATGACAAATACCCACCATTTGCTTCAACGTGGATGGAACTGGAGGGTATTATGCTGAGTGAAGTAAGTCAGTCGGAGAAGGACAAACATTATATGTTCTCATTCATTTGGGGAATATAAATAATAGTGAAAGGGAATATAAGGGAAGGGAGAAGAAATGTGTGGGAAGTGTCAGAAAGGGAGACAGAACGTAAAGACTGCTAACTCTGGGAAACGAACTAGGGGTGGTGGAAGGGGAGGAGGGCGGGGGGTGGGAGTGAATGGGTGACGGGCACTGGGTGTTATTCTGTATGTTAGTAAATTGAACACCAATAAAAAATAAATTTAAAAAAAAATAAAAAATAAAAAAATAAAATAAAAAAAATAAAATAAAAACCTCAACAGCAATCAGACAGAGTGGCTTTATGTCTGCTGAATTGAATAATAAACACGTTGAGCTCATTAAAAAAAAAAAAGAAAGAATCGCAGATGCTTCTTCCTCAATTTCCCATGTGGAATAACCAAGGAAGACACGTATTGGCTCATCTTGAGACACTGCCTCATATATAGAGCCAATGGCTGTGGGTCAGAGGCTGCAGGTCCATCAGAGGCTGATTCAGAAGCGTGGGGCTGCACTGATTGGACGCTCCATAAGACCTGTAGTGTTGTAAGTAATTAAGTTCTGACTTTTCAAGAACAAAAGTTTATAGCCTGAAAAGAACAAAGTCAGATAAATCTGAATGGGTTAACAGTGGCAGCTTTAGTTGGGAGGGGTCCTGAATAGGTGTTGTTTTTTGAATTTTTGGATTTAGACATTTATGTACTGAGTTTGGGTCCTTGCTTATGGCTTTTCAAAGAACTTAATAATATGAATACCATTGAAAAAGTTTGATTTGGGTATGCCTGTCCTATTAATGCTATTTCCCCCCATGTTGTTGCTATAATTTGTTAGTGAGGCAGTAGCCATTCTTTTATTTCATCTCAGTAACCACAGCATTACATCATGATTAGTCACTAGGTGCCTTTCTCCTCAATTACTCACTCATAGGAATAATCAGATGTAGTCAATTCCCACTCTGGACTTCAACATCAAATGGCATTTTCCTTTCTCCTTCCCAGATTTCATGTGTGTCTCTCACACTTCCACTCCAAGTGTCCCATCCACAGCCCAATTATGGTGCATTTTAATGTTGTTTTACTAGCACTCCCATTTGATTTCTGAAATTACAAATGAAAACCACACACATACACACACACAATCCTAATGAATCCAGGTTCTTAAATAACTGTTTACATAATACAACGTGTATGAGGCCAATATGCATGAATAACTTTGAAAAACATCTGCATGTCATATTGACACATGGATTGTGAACAGCAATAAGCATGATAGAAATTAGACTTGTTGAAATGCAGTTTTCTTTTTCTAAATGGTCCACAGTTCTTTTCTGAAAAGGCAACGGCTCCGCAAAGAACCTTTGGCTTCTAAAATTTTCTTCCCGCTGTATATGGAAATTTCTAGGTACCACCCACGAGAATTTATTTGCACTATATTTTGTGGTAGCTTTTCTTGGGATTTATGAAGCAAGCACTTTGTGTCCCCGCTCCAAATACCTTTGGCTTATTCTGTCTTTTAGTGGGCGCCAGAAAAAGTTGTATTTCCATAGTTTACCCAGCTTATGTCTCACTGCTAGGTGCAGAGTAACATTCTTTACAGGTTTCTACATTCAAATAAAAGGTCATTTAGAATTTATTTTAAAAGTTCACACGGAACACATAGCAAACTTGATGAAATCGTGAGTTTTAATGCAACTCCTAACACATTTCAAAGGATTGAATTCTGTCCCCCCCGCCCCGCGTGGGTTTTCTCTCCACAGATATAGGAAGCTAGGAATCAATGAAATAAAACGTACTTGGATAATCACGAACTGCTTTGAAATTCAGCATGTACCTATAGGAAAAGGAAAAAAAGGGGTGGTGGTGGAGAGCCCGTGCAAGAAGGAAAAAACACAGTGGGTAGTAAAGCGCATTACCATTATCCTAAGTCCTCCGACCCATCAGATCACTTGAGGTAGAGGAAGGAATCATCTTAGTTCCCTTAATTTCCAAACAGCCTCTGCCTATCTGGATGCAAAAAACGATAGGGACTTGTCCCACCGTGACATCTGGATGTTTATACTCCAACCACACTGGTTCAAAGCAAGAGCTTGACCAGAAACCCCCAGGCAGACAATCATGCCACCTTCCCCCTTCAATCTCCAGGCTGGGTGTCCGAGGAAGGCTGTTATTGGTTCAGCCCTGGTCACCCCACCACCCTTTGGGCCAATGGCCACGGATCATGTGCTGCCAGTTGCTGATTGGCTGCTGCTAGCAGCGGCTGGGAGCACAGCTGCTCTCATTGGACGATCCCATCAGCCATGCGTAGTCGTGGTTCAGGAAGATTTGGGGTCAAAAGTGCAAGAGTATAGGCTACCAAGGAACGGAATCAGATAAATGTGAGTGCAGTAAAATCGGCCTTTCCCAAGGTGGGGAGCTCGAGTAGGCCACGATTCGAGGTCGTTTGATTGAGTTTTCGGCACAGTGTTTGGGTCCTCTTGTATGTGTGTAGTTGAATTTGGACGAGAGGCTCTGTTGGGGGAGTGTGAATGCGCTATGTGTCAGTTCGGGATCTGCTACAGCACTTCACTCATTGCTGTATCACAAACTCAAACAAATCTCTTGATGATACCACTCGACACAAGAGGGAGAAGGAGAATACTTAAGGCAAGTCAAATCACTGTGGACACACAGCTGTGACCAAAAAGATACCAGAAGAGGCTGGCCTGAAGGAACGGGCCATTTAGGAAAGTGACAAAATGCAACCCGGCCAAGGAAATCCTAACGGTCCACACCACACACGTATATTAAAGTGGACTTGACAACATTTTGTCATGTTCTGCCCACGGTGAACGTGCTTTAAGGATGGGCAGCATGGCATAGGGCCAAACGCTGGAGTAGGTGGCGTTGTGGGGAGCTACAGGTCTTTCCCCGACAAGTGAGGTAGCTCTGAAAAGAGCCTTTGTTTTGTGGGGTGGTCAGAGGGTCAGCTGTTCATTGGCGTCTGTTCATTGGCGTCTGGCGTACCAGATGAAGGCCTCGGAGGCCTCAGACACGACATGCTTGCCAATCCCCCCTGGCAGCAGCAGATGCATGGCGGTCTGGATCTCCCTGGAGGTGATGGTGGAGTGGGCCAGGCGAGAGGCCTCGTCGATGATGCGCTCGAAGATGTCATTAATGAACGAATCTGTGACTCTCAGGGCCTTCTGCGAGAGGCTCAGGCCCTCATGAACCTTCTTCAGAACCCTGGGAAATAGGTGGCGAAACTGCCTGAGCAGCGGACCCGGCGGCGGAGTTGGTGGTGGTGGCGGTGGTGACTGCAGCGGTGGCGGTGGTGACGGCGGCAGCGGCGGTAACGGCATTGGCGCCTCGGCTGCTCCTGCTGAGGGCTCTCCTGATAGGCTGCCGCCTGGCTCCTCCGTAACCAGGCTTTCCTCCCAAGAGGTCTCACAGCCAGGCTCAGCCATGTGGGGCTCACCTCCCCGATAGCTCAGAAGGAAGCGCACTGGCAGCAGCTGAAGGGCCAGGGCTCTTTTATAGCCACTGTATGGCCCGATGTCACCGGAAGCTCCTCTCTGATTGGACAAAAGGCAAAGCCAGGAAGTGAGCGGGTCATTCAGCCAGGTCTTGTCAGATCTCGTGGCACACCTTCGAGCTTGGCATCTCCTCAGTCAGAGCGGGAATCAGGCAGCCTCTAAGTTTCCCATGAGGGCTGCCAGAAGGACCTCTAAACATTCCACAGGAAGCCGTTGAGTACCTCTAGATTTCCAACATGAAAATTTTCTGGAGAGGGAGAGAGTAGGAGAGAAGGGGGAGGAGCAGAGAGCGAGGGAGAGATTTCAAGTAGGCTCTACACCCAGCGTGTAGCCCGAAGTCTGGCTGTATTTCACAAAACCTGAGATCATGACCTGAGCCAAAATCAAGAGCCAGATGCTTAACAGACTGAGCCACCTAGGCACCCTTTTGCAATACTTTTTATTCCATAGTAGTCCTCATCTCCACCTTACCGTTGCTGTGATTATAAAAGAGGGGCACACAATGGGATGCCTGGGTAGTTCAGCCATCTGCCTTCTGCTCAGGGCGTGATCCTGTGTCCGGGGATAGAGTCCCACAGGGGGCTCCCTGTGAGGAGACTGTTTCTCCCTTTGTCTGTGTCTCTGCCTCTCTCTGTGTGTCTCTCACGAATAAATAAATAAAATCCTTAAAGATAAATAAAGGTCGGGCACATTGATTCCAGAGCATCAGAGTATTTGTAGCACATCCTAAGTCAATCACATTTACCGCTTATAAGAAATGATGCACTAATGTGGAATCAAAATTATTCCAATAAAACTACCACTCTTCCACGTTCCGTTATGTTGGAATGCAACATGTTGGAAATCTGGAGTTACTCTATGCCTTCACGATTCTAGGTTGTTTGATTGAGTTTTTGGCACATTGTTTGGGTCCCCTTTTATGTTATTTGAATTCAGATAATGGGATATACTAAAGGGGTGTGAATGGGGTAAGTGTGATTGTTATATCTGGTATTGCACTTAAATTGTTGCTATACCACACATTTTGAAAAAACAAAAATCTCCGGATGACACTATTGGACACAGGTAGGAGAATAAGAATAGGTGAGGTAAATAAAATTATTTTGGAAATAGTTTTGACCATTAAGATCCCTGAAGAGGCTAACCTAGGGAAATACCTAATAGAAATGACCATTTAGCAAAGTGATGAAATGCAGTATGGTTAAGAAAAATCATAGCCAATAGCACTAAAGACATAGAAAGTCGAGCTGATACTGTTTTTTTTTAAACATTTCTTTCACACTAAGAATTTATAAAGATCGACAAAATGACAAAGATCCAAACACTAGAGTAGACTGCACTCTGGAGAGCTTCAGGTCTTTTCCTGCCAAGTGAGGTAGCTCTGAAAAGAAAAGGCTCTTGCCTTTGCTTTGCGGTGTGGTCAGGCGGTCCTGAGGCAGCTCATTGGTGTCTGGTGCACCGGATGACGGCCTTGGTGGCCTCAGACACAGTGTGCTTGGCAGTCTCCCCAGGCGGCCACTGACATATGGCTCTCTGGATCTCCCTGGAGGTGATGGTGGAATGCTTCCTGTATTGCTATGAGGTGCTCTCCTTGGACACAACCCATCATCCAAGTGATTCGTAATACTGTATTTAGTTCCGTCTTGTTAACTTTTTGCTTTAAGTCGCCATAATCATTATAAATATTTTATGCCATCGATATTTCATTTACTTCTATTTGCCAATTCATTCTATTATCATTCCTCTGGCATCTCAGATCATTTTCCATCTTCTAAGTTACATTCTTTAAAATCTCCTTTCATATGGTGTTCAGTGGGTATAAGTACTGAGTTATCATTTTTCTTAAATGTCTTTACTTCTGAGTTAAAGTCTTAAGGTAACCATAATTGAGATGGAGTTAGGTATGCAGGGCACTAAAGAGGCCTTTAAATCCTGAAATCCTGAAAGCTGTCAATTAGGTACCTACCCTCCTCTTAGGGGAGGTAAGATAGTACCTCCAGCTTCACTCCAGCAGAGGAGTGATATTCCTGCAGAGGCAATGGTGAACAATGTTAACCCATGGGAGATGTAGTTAGATAGGGACCATATTGCTTTAGGTGTCTTTGGTGCTTACCCAGGTGTATTGTCACACATCACTGGGAATTATGTTTAAGAAAAATCATGTGCATAATTACTTGCTGAGTATAATAACTGGACTGGCCTCATGAATATTATTCCCCTTTTATGACAGGAAGTTTCTCAGACTTTGGAGAAAAATAGGGATGTGGGAGTCTCCACTTCCCCATTCCTTGACAGCATCAATGATTAGATGGTGGTCCATGAACAAAAACAGTCTGGGAGACCTCTACATTCCACTTAGGAGGCTCTAGCAATAGTGTCAAGCAAACAAACAAGCAAAGCATAATTGCACAAGAAGTGAAGGAAGACAACATCCTTCTCCCTGCATCATTCCATCCCTCAAGCCAGCATTGTTCTGGACCAGGAAAAAAAATTTCCCAACTAGTAAGAATTCCTCTTACTAGGGAAGGAAAAAGTAGAGTGAGTGAACAACTTGTCTAGACTGTCCTGGCACTGCATGAAGGTCTAGCTTCAGTTTCACCCCACTCATAACAGCAAAGACTTGACTAGGAAGAAGGAATAAAAGCAGAGGCTATTATCAACACATATGCAGCAGGAGTGATTTCAGTTTACAGAGAATTTTGTGGCATACAACTCAGCAGCTTCCACCAACGATGAAGTCACTGCCTGGGTGCATAGATCCTGACAATGGTCCTAGAAGTATTTAAGTTTCCTAGAGCCAGCCATTCCTCAGTACCCACCCCCAGGCCCCAGACCACCCTCCTGCCAACACCCCTACCAAAACCACACCCTTCCAGAGCCAGGACCCACATGAGTAACCATTCAAATACTCTGTGGCTGCACAGGTGTAGAACACCAGCCACCCTGGTCCCTTCCTACCTCCACCAAGACCCAGGAGTTAAGCTTACAGCCAATCCGGTTTTCTCGTAGGTGTGCAAGAGCAAGACACCAGCTTAAGTACCCTGGGCTGACGCACCAGCTTGCCTGCACTTGGGGGCACAGATAGCCCCTCTAGCCATGGCCTGATCCTATCATTTGCATCTGCTACAGCGGGTACACACACAGAGGAGAGTGTGCAGTGATGGGTGAATTCTCTGACAGCCAGGCCCCCAGCAACAGCTGCTTATGGAAAGCATGCTCAGCCTTCTGTCACTGGCCTGCAACACCATGCCCACCTATAGATAGCATCTCCAGCTTCACTCCAGCAGGACTCTCACCACTGGCCCTCACTATACTGCATAGGCACAGGGGAAAGATCGTGTGGCCACAGGACAGCATACTGACACCTAGGGCCCCCTGATGTCCTTGTGAGTCTGTATCAGGCCCAGTCATTTGTCCCTGGCCAGCAACACCACACTCACCTATAGATAGTCCCCGCAGCTGTGAACCTGTGAAGCCCTAGCCTGATTCCCATCACTGGCTTTCAAGTCCATATGCATGCCTAGGGGAAGAAAGTGCAGCTGTACAAGAGCACACCATCATCCAGGGCCCCCTGTAGCTGTCTGTGGGCTCAGATCAGGCTCTACCTCCTGTCACTGGCTGACACCACCATGCCCACAGGTGGCTGGTTCCTCTGGTTGTGGACCTGCATGACCCCCAGCCTTACCCCCATCACTGTACTCCACTGCAGTCTGCATACCTATGGGTAGAGTGTGAAGCCATAGGAGAGCACACTGGCACCCAGGTCCCCCACAGATTCCAGTGAGTGCATAGATGGCCTTGGCCTCTGTTACCCACCCTGACCCCCATCACCACAAGTGTGTCTGCAGGTGACCACTGCTGCCACATAGACACCTGCACTAGGCCCTCACAGCAGAGTATGTGTACACCACTGGCTCTGGCCACCATTACTGCCTGCCCTGGTCCCTAGCTATGGGTCCTGGAGTCACCACTCAGGAGCCCAACAGCCCTTGCAGCCACTGCATTCTCTCCACCATGCTCACCAACATACACACGGTTGTTGATACTGTGGACCTCAGTGGCCTGAACTGAAGAGACATTACAGCCTCCTTGGACCCACTGCTGCCGTGTGCCCCTGCCCTTAGTGCCCTGCACCAGTAGATGCAGGGTCATAGCACAGCCCAGTGTGCTGCACATCCACACTGCAGAATCACTCCATAAAGTCTGGAAGAGGTGACTGCTCCTTGAAATGCATAGATACCTACACAAGGCAACAGTGATCCGAGAATCAGGGAAACGTGTTCACCAAAGGAACACAGCAAACCTCCAGTTGTGGGCCCCAAAGAAATGGAGATCCAGGAATTTTCTGACAAAGAATTCACAAAAAAAAATTGTTCTACAAATGCTCAGAGGGTTATAAGAGAACACAGATAAGCAAATTAATGATATCAGGAAAACAATACAAGAACAAAATGAGAAGCTCAACAAAGTGTCAGAAAACATAAAAAAGGACCAACCTGAAATTTCAGAGCTGAAGAATACAAGCAACTGAATAATTCAATAGAGAACTTCAACACCAGACTTGAACAAGCAGAAGGGAGAATCAGTGAGCTAAAAGACATTATCTATTGAAATTATACAATTAGAAGAGCAAAAGGAAAAAAAGAACGGTGAAAAGGAATCAAGAAAGCCTATGTGAGTTTAGGGACACCATCAAAAAGCAATAATGTATGAATTACTGCCACCCCAGAAGGAGAAGAGAAGGACAAAGGATTACAAACTTATTTAAAGAAATAATGGCTGAAAACTCCCCAAAGATGTGGACATCTAAGTTCATGAAGCTAATAGGTCACCTCAAAATTACAATCCAAAACATGCTTCACCAAAACACATACCAATAAAATTGTCTAAAACCAAAATCGAAGGGCAGGCTGGGTGGCTCAGTGGTTTAGCACCGCCTTCGGCCCAGGGCGTGATCCTGGAGACCGAATATCGAGTCCCACGTCAGGCTTCCTGCATGGAGCCTGTTTCTCCCTCTGCCTGTGTCTCTGTCTCTCTCTGTGTCTCTCATGAATAAATAAATAAAATCTTTAAAAAAACAAAACAAAACAAAACAAAAATCGAAGAGAGAGTTTTAAAAGCAGCAACAGAAAACAATTTTTCTCTCATACAAGGGAAGCTCCATAAGGCTATCAGTGGGTTTTTTGGGAGGGACCTTAAAGGCCGGGAGAGAATGGGATGATATATTTAAACTGCTAAAAGAAAGAAATTGCCAACCAAGAGTTCTTTACCCAGCGATGCTGCCCTTCCAAATTGAAGGTGAAATAAAGACTTTCCCTAGTAAACGAGAGCTGAGGGAACTCGTTGTGACTAACCCTATGTCACAAGAAATGCTGAAAGGAGTTCTTCAAGCTGAAACTAATTGGTAACACCAAAACATATGAAAATACACAACACGCTGTTAAAGGTAAGCATACAGTCAGACTCAGAATACCCTAAGACTGTAACGTGGTGATGTGCTGACTAGGTAACTTTAAAATAAAGAATAAGAGACAAAGGTATTGAAAACAATTTGTTAACGGACACACACACACACACACACACACACAAAATATAAACAATGATGTAAAAACAGTAAATTTGGGTGGGGAATAATAGGATAGAGTTTTGGTATGTCATCAAAGTTAAGCTGTCAGCATAAAATAGACTGTCATACCTACAGGATGTTGTGTGTAAACCTCATGGGAGCCAAAAAGTAAAAACTACCTAGATACACAAAAGATAAAGAGAAAGTAATCAAAGCATACCACTACGAAAAATATTCCATTTACAAAGGAGGGCATCAAGAAAGGAATAGTGAAAAGTGGAACTAGAGAACAGCCAAGAAACCAGTAATAAGGCGACATTAGTAAGTCTTATCAATAATTACTCTCTTAATGGATTGAATCCACCAATCAAAGGGCATAGAGTGGTTTAGTGGACAAAAAGCAAGATCAAACTATGTGCTGCCTACGAGGGACTCACCTCAGCTCTGAGGACATACATAGATCCAAAGTGAAGGGATGACAAAAGCTATTCCATGCAGGTGGAAACCAAAGAGAGTGGGGTTAGCTATACTAATGTCGAGCAAAATAGACTTTAAGCTAAAATGGTAACGAGAGACAGAGATGGTCGTTAGGTAATGATGAGGGGGGTCAATTCTTCAGGAAGATGTAACAATCATAAATATGCACTCAACACTGGAGCACCTAAATATATTAAGCAAATACTTAAAAAACTGAAAGGAGAAATAAACAGCAATAGGATAATACAGGGAGACTCCAGCACCCCACTTTCAATATTGCATGGATCTTCCAGACAAGAACATCAACAAGGAAGCACTGCACTTGAGCCATACTTTAGACAAAACGGACTCAACAGACATATATAGAACATTTCATCTGGCAGCAGCAGAATACACGTTCTTCTCAAGTGCGCATGGAACATTCACCAAGATAGATCACAAAACAAGTCTTAGCAAATTTAAGAGCATTAAAATCATACTATCTTTTTTGACTGCAAGAGTATGAAACAAGGTATCACTAGCAGGCAAAAAGGTAGAAAATTCACCAGTATGTGGAGATTAAACAACATGCTTCTGGATAACACTTGGGTCAAAGAAGAAACCAAAAGGGGAAATCCAGACACAAATGCAAATGGAAGCATAGCATATCAGAACTGCTTTTGCAGCAACCTATATGTTTTGTTTTAAGAGGGAAATTTACAGTGACAAACACCTACATTAAGAAACAAGAATGATCTCAACCTAAATTTTCACCTCAAGGAGCTAGAAAAAGAAGAACAAACTAAGCACAACGTCAGCAGAAGGGAGGAAGTAACAAAGATCCGAGTGGAAATAAATGTGCCAGACACCAGAAAAAATGATAGACAAGATTAATGAAACTAAGAACTGGTGATTTGGAAAGATAAATAAAAGTGATGAAACTTCAGCTAGGCTACCTCAGGAAAACAGAGAGAAGACTCAAATAAAACCAGCAGTGAAAGAGGGGACATTACAACTGACACCACGGAAATACAAAGGACCACGAGAGATTACTACAAATGGTTATATGCCAACAAATGGATAACCTAAAAGAAATGGATGTATTCCTAAAACACACAATCCACCAAGACTGTGTCATGAAGAAACAGAGAATCTGACAGGCTAATATCAAGTACGGAGATTGAATCATTACTTAAAACCTGCCAAAACAGAAAATCCCAAGAACATATTATTTCACTGGTGACTTCTACCAAACATTTAAAGAACTAGCACCAAAAAAAGAAAGAAAGAAAGAAAGAAAGAAAGAAAGAAAGAAAGAAAGAAAGAAAGAAAGAAAGAAAGAACTAGCACCAATACATCACAAATTCTTCCCAAAAATTGGAGAGGAAGGAATACTCCCAAACTCATTTTACAAGGCCAGCATTACTATGACACAAAAGCCAGGTAAGAACGCTACAAGAAAAGAAATTGACAGACTAATATCCCTGATGAATACAGATGAAAATATTCTCAAAAAAAAAAGAAAAAAACATGAGCAAACTGAATTCAACAGCACATTAAAAATAAATCATCCACCATGATCAAGGGGGATTCATCCCTGTGTTGCAAGTATGGCTCAACATAGATCAAGGGGGATTCATCCCTGTGTTGCAAGGATGGCTCAACATATGCAAATCAATAATTGTGATACACTGCATTAACAAGACACAGGATAAAATCATAGAATCGTCTTAGTAGATGCAGAAAAAGTATTTAACAAAATTCAATATTCGACTCTCATTTAAAAAAAAAATCTCAAGAAGTGGGAATGGAGAGGACACACCTCAACATAGTAAAGGCCATGTGTGACGAGCTGACTCAATGGTGAAAAGCTGAAAGCTATTGCTCTGAGATCAGAAACAAGACAAGGACGCCCACTTTTGCCACTTTTATTCAACATACTATTGGAAGTCCTAGCCAGACCATTTAGGCAAAACAAAACAAAACAAAACAAAACAACCACGGAGAAGAAATGAAAAGGCATTCAAGTTGTAAGGGAAGAAGTAGAACTGTCACTATTCGCAGATGACATAATATTACTTCTAGAAAGCCCTGGAGACTCCACCAAAAGACAGTTAGAACCAATAAATGGATTCAGTAAAGCTGCAGGAAACAAAATCAAAATTCAAAACTCTGTTGCATTTCTGCACACTGCTAACAACCTATAAGAAAGAGAAATTAAGAAACCAATCCGTTTACAATTGTATCAGAAAGAAGAAGATAACTGAGACTAAATTTAACTGAGGAAGTGAAAGATCTGTACACTGAAAACTATAAGACAATGATGAAAGAGATTGAACAGATGCAAATAAATGGAAAGATATTCCATACTCAGGGAGGGGAAGAATTGGTATTATTAAATGTTCATCCTACCCAAAGCAATCTAGAGATCAGTGCAATCCCTACTGAAATTCAATGGCATTTTTCACAAGAATAGAAGAAACAATCCTAAAATTTGTATGGAACCACAAAAAAACACCCCCCCCCCCAAAAAAAAAAAACCCCAAGTAACCAAAACAGTCTTGAGGAAGAAGAACAAGGCAGGAAGCCTCATACTCCCTGATTTTGAACTATTTTACAAAGCTATAACAATCAAAACAGTATGGTATTGGCATAAAAACAGATGCATAGATCAACAGATGAGACTAGAGAGCTCAGAAATAAACACAGACATATACAGTCAATTAATTTACAAAAAGAGCCAAGAATATACAACAGGGGAAAGAACAGTCTCTTCAATAAATGGTGTTGGGAAAACTGGACAGCCACATGCAAAAGAATAGAACGGGATCACTGTCTTACACCACAGGCTAAAGACTGAATGCAAGACCCAAAACCATAAAACGCTTGGAAGCAATCATAGGTGCTAAGCTCCTTGACATCAGTCTTGGAGATTGATTGATTGATTGATTGATTGATTGAGTTTTTGGATCTGACACCAAGAGGAAGGATAACAAAAGCAAATATAAACAAATGGGGCTACATCAAACTAAAAAGCTTCTGCACAGCAAAGGAAATCCTCAGCAAAATGAAAAGCCAACCTACCGAGTGGGAGAAAATATTTGCAAATCATGTATGTGATAAAGGGTTAATATCTAAAATATATAATGAATTCCAAAAACTCAAAGGCAGAAAAAAGAAAAATCAAACAACTTGATTAAAAACTGGGCAAATGATCTGAATAGACAGACAATTTTCCAAAGAAGACATACAGATGCCCAACAGGTACATGAAAAGGCCTTCCATATCACTAATCAGGGAAATACAAATCAAAGCCACAACAAGGTACAACTTCGCACCTGTTAGAATGGCTATAATTAAAAAGACAAGGAATAACAAATGCTTGTGAGGATGGAGAGAAAAAGGAAGTCTCATGCACTGTTGGTAATATAATGTATGGGATGTAAATTGGTGCAACCACTGTAGAAAACAGCATGGAGGCTCCTCAAAAAACTAAAAATAAAAGTACCATATAATCATCTAGTAATTCCACTACTGGGTATTTATCTGAAGAAAATGGGTACAATGAACGGGCACCACCATGTTCATTGCAGCATTATTTACCATAGCCAAGATATGGAAACATCCTAAGTATCCATTTCTGTTGGCATGATATGGCCTTTTTTTTTTTTATGTTTAGGATTTTCATTTTATTAGCTTTTTTTTTAAAGATTTTATTTATTCATGAGAAACAGAGAGACAGAGAGTGAGAGACAGAGACACAGGCAGTGAGAGAAGGAGGCTCCATACAGGGAGTCTGATGTGGGATTTGATCCTGGGACTCCAGGACCATGCCCTGGGCTGAAGGCAGGCGCTAAACCGCTAAGCCACCCAGGGATCCCCCATTGTCAGCTCTTACATTTAGGTCTTTGATCTATTTTGAGTTAATTTTTGTATATGGTGCTAGGTCAGAATCCAAACTCCTTCTTTTGCATACGAATATCCAGTTTTCTTAGCTTCATTGGTTGAGAAGTCCATCTTTTCTATTGAACTCTTTGGTGAGACATCTGTCTTGAACCAAAGTATCCTCAAAGAGGGCTGATAGCTGAGGGGTGTCTGCTGGCAGCACATTTGATATGCTTTGAAGTCAGACCCACCTGGGTACAAATCGCAGCTGGTAAATAGTAATATTTACCAGTTGTGTGGCGTTAGGGAAGTTCTCTGAGCCTGTGTTTTCTCATCTGTAAAAAGGGAATGATAGTATTATCCACCTCATAGGGTTGTTGTGAGCATTAAATGAGATGACGGAAGTAAAATGCTCAGCACGACAAATGTAACAAGCACTCCGTAAATTTAGGCTGTATCATTTCCTCCCACATGGCACAGGAAGTCAGCTCATTTGCCCAACCCTGGCCTTTGTCTCCACAGTCTGGTTAATTGTCTTCAACTACGTACCTGTGACATGATTGTAACAAGGGCTTTGTTATAACCTGCTAAGCACCCTCATACACTCCTTTTTCAGTGAGGTTTTAGCCTTGGCAGTAAATCGGACATGGCTTGCTTTTGCACTCCTTGCCACACATGTTTTACTGACAACTGCTGTGGGTTGAGATCACTGACATGTTTTTTAAGGATCCAAAACTATCTTGCCACCTCCAAGCATAAAATAATTTTAGGGGATCCCTGGGTGGCTCAGCGGTTTAGCGCCTGCCTTCAGCCCAGCATGTGATCCTGGAGTCCTGGGATCAAGTCCCATATCAGGCTCCCTGCATGGATCCTTCTTCTCCCTTTGCCTGTGTCTGCCTCTCTCTCTGTCTGTGTCTCTCATGAATAAATAAGTAAAATATTTTTTAAAAATTTTAAACTTGGCAAATCCTGATGAAAACATTAAAAATCTTGCTGTTTTTATCAGTATGACTTCTTTGTTGTGCTATGTTTGGAGACTGTGGCTTTTGCAATTTTTCCTGAGGGTCTTAGTCAGAACTTGGGGCAGCTGCTTGTTAGTTATTTCTCTTGATTTGCACCAGCACTCTGCTGGCCATGTGAGAGTTCCTGCCCAAGCTACAGTGGCTTAGCCCAGGACAACAGTCCATTCTGATTAGTAGGAGAAATGGTCCCAATTTGGACAGTTGTTCCCCTGGAACTATAGGCTTGTTATATAGAGATCAGACTCCCTCAAAAAAGCCAAAGTTGAAAGGTCTACAATTTTTGGTGCTTCTGGTGAAGTCTTTCCAAAGCTCCCCTGTTGGGACATCAATGAACAAACATTGGTTGACCTTTCTATGACTGGTATGTTTTTGTAGTATTTCTGAGACAGGCAACAGGAAGCTTAATACCAACTTTGATTAGTTGACATGATACCTGGAAAGCCAGAGGAGGGCAAAGGATCTTCAGAGGGACCCATCTGTGGTAGCTACAGGTTCCAGGCTGTCAGTCCCTCTGGGGCTGGTCCTTCTCCCTCTCCCTTCCTGTAGTGGCACCTGTTGGGTTAGGCTGAGCATCTGACAGTGATGGTAGTTGCTTGAAAATGTAAGCAAACTGGTCCTGAAAAACTGGCCAGTGTGCCCAGATCTATTCTGATTTATTTGTTAGTAGTGGTTTTGCCCTCTGCTAAGATTGTCATCTGGTTGCTTGACAAGAAAGAAAAAAGGTATTCTAGTGACTGACTGAATGGAGGCTTCTTGGGGACTCTTGGTTGCTTGTGTTTCTCTCCATTCTATTCTAGGCACTAGATGTGTCTTGCCCCACCAGGGCAGGCCAGGCATGCACATGAGAGCTCTGCTTGAGAATTTCTGGCATCTCCTGTTATCTCTTGTGGACAAACCTTAAGGTTCACAGGGCACCAGGCATTTTCAGCAGATCCACAGCCAACTACCCCAATCTCATATCCTCACCTCTTGCTTTGTGCAGAAAACATGGGGAAATAAGATTCAGCTCTGGGATATCCCATTCTGCAGGTCCTTCCCTATAGCATTTACAAAGTAGCACCACGAGTCATCTGTGCGTGACTATCATAAATAAATAAAAAAAAGGGGGGGGGAAGGTGCTCAAGAAGTGCTACATCCTGTTATACATTCGTTAACTATTTAAACACAGGTGTCATTTTCTTCCTTGTCTCCCTATGTGCTCCTGTGTTTCTATCACCACCACTTTACCTTTGCTGCCATTTTAAGGGGTATACACATTGACTCTGGGTCTCCAGAGCATCCTGGTTTCTAGCGCATCCTGATCCAATGGCACTTACTGCTTATCAGAAATAAGGTGATGATGTGGAATATGAAGTATTCTGATAAAAACACGACTCTTCTAAGATCTGTTACTATTTTTTTATTTTATTTTATTTATGATAGGCACACAGTGAAAGAGAGAGAGGCAGAGACACAGGCAGAGGGAGAAGCAGGCTCCATGCACCGGAAACCCGACGTGGGATTCGATCCCGGGTCTCCAGGATCACGCCCTGGGCCAAAGGCAGGCGCTAAACCGCTGCGCCACCCAGGGATCCCAAGATCTGTTACTATTTTGATGTTGAAAAACAGCAGACAAAATGCACAATGAAATGGAATGGTTGAAAGTTTTTCTGACCGAGGTACCAAGAAGTTTAGAGGACACTGGATTCCCTCTCTAATTGTCTGATGTGATGTCAAACTCGAGGGCATGCAATCATAAGTGACACAGCCTGGCATAGAACCCCACTTCCCTGTATTGTATTTTGTCCAATCAGATACAGAGGTTGCCTGTGACGTCAGGAAATGCAGCGACTATAAAGGGGCCAGTGCCCCTCAGCAGCCGCCATTGTCCGTCCTTCTGAGCTGTTGGGAGGGTGAGCCCCACATGGCTGAGCCTGGCTGTGAGACCTCTTCGGAGGAATGCCTGGGCACTAAAGAGCCCAGGGAAGCCGAACCAGAGACCCCGAAGAGGAAGAAGCCAAGGCGTCAATGCCACCGTCGCTGCCGGCGCAGCCGCTCAGACAGTTTCGCCATCTACTTCCCCAGGGTTCTGAAGCAGGTTGACGAGGGTCTGAGCCTCTCACAGAAGGCTGTGAGCATCATGGATTCGTTCGTTAAGGACATCTTCGAGCGCATCGCTGACGAGGCCTCTCGCCTGGCCCGCTCCACCAAGCGCTCCACCATCACCTCCAGGGAGATCCAGACCGCCGTACGCCTGCTGCTGCCGGGGGAGATTGGCAAGTACGCGGTGTCTGAGGCCACCAAGGCCCTCATGAGGTACACCTTTAGCAAGTGAGCTGCCTCAGGACCACCTCACAAACCAAAGGCTCTTTTCAGAGCCACCTCACTTGGCAGAAAAAGACCTGTAGCTCTAAAAAGTGGGACAAACTCTAGTTTTTGTTCTTGTGGCATTCTGCAGATATTTAAAGTATTTTTTACCATGAACAAAACATGATCAACTCTCCTTTAAAATATATTTGAGTGCCGTTTATTCCTTGGACAATTGTGAACTCTCCTTAACCATGCTGCATTTCTTGGCTTTCCCCAACAGTCATTTCTGTTAGATATTTCTGTAGGTCAGGCTCAATGGGGTTTTTTTTCCAGTTGTAATGATGTTTACCCTTTTCTCTCTCATTTTCTCATGAGCCTATGGTGAGTTTCCCAGAGGCTCATAATCAGTGATACGGCAAGAGATAAAGTGCAGAAACTGATATAAGAATCCATCTGACTTCTGTTAGGTGAATTATTGAGGAGATTTTTAAAATCTGAAACGTCTCTCTCTTCTATGCTTTTTTTTTATTTTTATTTATTTTTTTTTCCTCTATGCTTTTTTAGAAAAATTTTTTCATATGCACTTATAATTTATGTTAACATGATGTAATTATGTTAAAATAAAATACATAATTTTATTACAATTTTAAATGGATCCTGCAATAAATTTCTTTAAATTTCTGTTATAATGTTTTGTACAGTGAATATTGGCAGATATGATTGACATAATAGCTTCAGCAGTTCCTGTTTACTTTTAGGAGTGTAAGGTTTCCCAAGACAAAGCTTTTCTAGATATTTACTCATTTGCAGTGCAATCAGATCAACAAAACTATTTAGGCCCTTTTTTAGTGTTTGAATCTTCTTAAAATTTAATTTCCAAATATTCACAAATACTTTTAAATCGTAATGCTGATTAAAAGCTTTCTTTTCATTTGCTGGCTCTAATAAGAATGATAGTAGCATTTCATCAGCAAAGGTGATATTAAGATTTTGTTTGAAATCTATGTGCTCAGAACAACAATTTTAGTTTTCTAAGCCATTTAAGGTAACTTACTAGGTATCAAAAGCGCCCTCTTGGTAGCTTTAGCAGCCATTGAGAACACTATTTTCTCTTGATTTATTTAAGTAAATTATAGCATTTCCAATATTAAAATTTCCTTAGATTTGTGTAAGGGAACCCCTTAATTGGAGGCACTTTGAAGTATCAGAGATACGTATTGTGTGATTTGTTTCCTGATGTTTAGGCCTACCTTCCTTGATTGGAAGTGATCTGAAAGCTGTAAATTAATCTGAGCTCTTTCATTACTCCCAATTTTATTGGCATTCATGTCTCTTTCTTAACCTGATAGAAATGCAGGCCGTACACAACTTGCCCTACTTCATTCTCCAACTCATTCCTCTTTCTTAAAAAGATGTTGTTGTCACAATACCCGAGTGATTGATTTTGCATCTTCTCACAATAAGGGCTCCAAGATCCCTGACTAAAATGAAGAGTTTCAATGTGCTGCCTGGGGTTTTCTGTTCTAACTACCTTTAGAAGGTGCTCAAACAGGTTCACCCTGATAACAGTTCTGTAAGTATGACCATAATGTGACCTGCTATTAGTCATATTCTCCATCATTGAGTAAACTGGTTTTGAGAGCACTCAGCAGATTCAATTTTTTGTTTTTCAAAATCACATGAGTTTGTGAAATAAGAGTATGCTCAGTGGAAGTACCTCTTTTTATTGGCAGTCTACTGATGATAAATCAAAGTCAACCTACTGGGTTGTTCTTTCTCTTCACCCTTTCATTGTATGCATACTCTAGAATTTTCATTTTTGCCCAAATGTCCTGTAATTGAATTAGGTTCAACTGGATTTCAAAAGTTGTTTGCTTTTAGGTTTTTTTCCTCACATTATTTTACATTCTTGTCATATTTTAAAATTCACATGTGAATTACTGTTTAACTGATCTTCATGTTCAATGCCTATTCGAAATTTTTAATACAGTCGTTTTAGGATCTTATTTTCCTTTGCTTGCTACTTCTGCATTGAGGTCTTCCTGACCACCTAATCTAGTACTGCTCTCTCCCCCATTATGTATGTGTGTGTATATACTTAGTTCTTTGTAGAATTATTTGGTTCAGATATCCGTTTCCTTAACTATTATCTTTAATTCACACTGGATAGTGAACTTCCTGATATGAGAGTCCTTGTCTCATTTGCTGTCATATATCAGGAGTAAGAACCATATTTGGCACTTGTTACAATCATGTCACAGGTACGTAGTTGAAGACAATTAACCAGACTGTGGAGACAAAGGCCAGGGTTGGGCAAATGAGCTGACTTCCTGTGCCATGTGGGAGGAAATGATACAGCCTAAATTTACGGAGTGCTTGTTACATTTGTCGTGCTGAGCATTTTACTTCCGTCATCTCATTTAATGCTCACAACAACCCTATGAGGTGGATAATACTATCATTCCCTTTTTACAGATGAGAAAACACAGGCTCAGAGAACTTCCCTAACGCCACACAACTGGTAAATATTACTATTTACCAGCTGCGATTTGTACCCAGGTGGGTCTGACTTCAAAGCATATCAAATGTGCTGCCAGCAGACACCCCTCAGCTATCAGCCCTCTTTGAGGATACTTTGGTTCAAGACAGATGTCTCACCAAAGAGTTCAATAGAAAAGATGGACTTCTCAACCAATGAAGCTAAGAAAACTGGATATTCGTATGCAAAAGAAGGAGTTTGGATTCTGACCTAGCACCATATACAAAAATTAACTCAAAATAGATCAAAGACCTAAATGTAAGAGCTGACAATGGGGGATCCCTGGGTGGCTTAGCGGTTTAGCGCCTGCCTTCAGCCCAGGGCATGGTCCTGGAGTCCCAGGATCAAATCCCACATCAGACTCCCTGTATGGAGCCTCCTTCTCTCACTGCCTGTGTCTCTGTCTCTCACTCTCTGTCTCTCTGTTTCTCATGAATAAATAAAATCTTTAAAAAAAAAGCTAATAAAATGAAAATCCTAAACATAAAAAAAAAAAAGGCCATATCATGCCAACAGAAATGGATACTTAGGATGTTTCCATATCTTGGCTATGGTAAATAATGCTGCAATGAACATGGTGGTGCCCGTTCATTGTACCCATTTTCTTCAGATAAATACCCAGTAGTGGAATTACTAGATGATTATATGGTACTTTTATTTTTAGTTTTTTGAGGAGCCTCCATGCTGTTTTCTACAGTGGTTGCACCAATTTACATCCCATACATTATATTACCAACAGTGCATGAGACTTCCTTTTTCTCTCCATCCTCACAAGCATTTGTTATTCCTTGTCTTTTTAATTATAGCCATTCTAACAGGTGCGAAGTTGTACCTTGTTGTGGCTTTGATTTGTATTTCCCTGATTAGTGATATGGAAGGCCTTTTCATGTACCTGTTGGGCATCTGTATGTCTTCTTTGGAAAATTGTCTGTCTATTCAGATCATTTGCCCAGTTTTTAATCAAGTTGTTTGATTTTTCTTTTTTCTGCCTTTGAGTTTTTGGAATTCATTATATATTTTAGATATTAACCCTTTATCACATACATGATTTGCAAATATTTTCTCCCACTCGGTAGGTTGGCTTTTCATTTTGCTGAGGATTTCCTTTGCTGTGCAGAAGCTTTTTAGTTTGATGTAGCCCCATTTGTTTATATTTGCTTTTGTTATCCTTCCTCTTGGTGTCAGATCCAAAAACTCAATCAATCAATCAATCAATCAATCAATCAATCTCCAAGACTGATGTCAAGGAGCTTAGCACCTATGATTGCTTCCAAGCGTTTTATGGTTTTGGGTCTTGCATTCAGTCTTTAGCCTGTGGTGTAAGACAGTGATCCCGTTCTATTCTTTTGCATGTGGCTGTCCAGTTTTCCCAACACCATTTATTGAAGAGACTGTTCTTTCCCCTGTTGTATATTCTTGGCTCTTTTTGTAAATTAATTGACTGTATATGTCTGTGTTTATTTCTGAGCTCTCTAGTCTCATCTGTTGATCTATGCATCTGTTTTTATGCCAATACCATACTGTTTTGATTGTTATAGCTTTGTAAAATAGTTCAAAATCAGGGAGTATGAGGCTTCCTGCCTTGTTCTTCTTCCTCAAGACTGTTTTGGTTACTTGGGGTTTTTTTTTTTTGGGGGGGGGGTGTTTTTTTGTGGTTCCATACAAATTTTAGGATTGTTTCTTCTATTCTTGTGAAAAATGCCATTGAATTTCAGTAGGGATTGCACTGATCTCTAGATTGCTTTGGGTAGGATGAACATTTAATAATACCAATTCTTCCCCTCCCTGAGTATGGAATATCTTTCCATTTATTTGCATCTGTTCAATCTCTTTCATCATTGTCTTATAGTTTTCAGTGTACAGATCTTTCACTTCCTCAGTTAAATTTAGTCTCAGTTATCTTCTTCTTTCTGATACAATTGTAAACGGATTGGTTTCTTAATTTCTCTTTCTTATAGGTTGTTAGCAGTGTGCAGAAATGCAACAGAGTTTTGAATTTTGATTTTGTTTCCTGCAGCTTTACTGAATCCATTTATTGGTTCTAACTGTCTTTTGGTGGAGTCTCCAGGGCTTTCTAGAAGTAATATTATGTCATCTGCGAATAGTGACAGTTCTACTTCTTCCCTTACAACTTGAATGCCTTTTCATTTCTTCTCCGTGGTTGTTTTGTTTTGTTTTGTTTTGTTTTGCCTAAATGGTCTGGCTAGGACTTCCAATAGTATGTTGAATAAAAGTGGCAAAAGTGGGCGTCCTTGTCTTGTTTCTGATCTCAGAGCAATAGCTTTCAGCTTTTCACCATTGAGTCAGCTCGTCACACATGGCCTTTACTATGTTGAGGTGTGTCCTCTCCATTCCCACTTCTTGAGATTTTTTTTTTAAATGAGAGTCGAATATTGAATTTTGTTAAATACTTTTTCTGCATCTACTAAGACGATTCTATGATTTTATCCTGTGTCTTGTTAATGCAGTGTATCACAATTATTGATTTGCATATGTTGAGCCATCCTTGCAACACAGGGATGAATCCCCCTTGATCTATGTTGAGCCATACTTGCAACACAGGGATGAATCCCCCTTGATCATGGTGGATGATTTATTTTTAATGTGCTGTTGAATTCAGTTTGCTCATGTTTTTTTCTTTTTTTTTTGAGAATATTTTCATCTGTATTCATCAGGGATATTAGTCTGTCAATTTCTTTTCTTGTAGCGTTCTTACCTGGCTTTTGTGTCATAGTAATGCTGGCCTTGTAAAATGAGTTTGGGAGTATTCCTTCCTCTCCAATTTTTGGGAAGAATTTGTGATGTATTGGTGCTAGTTCTTTCTTTCTTTCTTTCTTTCTTTCTTTCTTTCTTTCTTTCTTTCTTTCTTTCTTTCTTTTTTTTGGTGCTAGTTCTTTAAATGTTTGGTAGAAGTCACCAGTGAAATAATATGTTCTTGGGATTTTCTGTTTTGGCAGGTTTTAAGTAATGATTCAATCTCCGTACTTGATATTAGCCTGTCAGATTCTCTGTTTCTTCATGACACAGTCTTGGTGGATTGTGTGTTTTAGGAATACATCCATTTCTTTTAGGTTATCCATTTGTTGGCATATAACCATTTGTAGTAATCTCTCGTGGTCCTTTGTATTTCCGTGGTGTCAGTTGTAATGTCCCCTCTTTCACTGCTGGTTTTATTTGAGTCTTCTCTCTGTTTTCCTGAGGTAGCCTAGCTGAAGTTTCATCACTTTTATTTATCTTTCCAAATCACCAGTTCTTAGTTTCATTAATCTTGTCTATCATTTTTTCTGGTGTCTGGCACATTTATTTCCACTCGGATCTTTGTTACTTCCTCCCTTCTGCTGACGTTGTGCTTAGTTTGTTCTTCTTTTTCTAGCTCCTTGAGGTGAAAATTTAGGTTGAGATCATTCTTGTTTCTTAATGTAGGTGTTTGTCACTGTAAATTTCCCTCTTAAAACAAAACATATAGGTTGCTGCAAAAGCAGTTCTGATATGCTATGCTTCCATTTGCATTTGTGTCTGGATTTCCCCTTTTGGTTTCTTCTTTGACCCAAGTGTTATCCAGAAGCATGTTGTTTAATCTCCACATACTGGTGAATTTTCTACCTTTTTGCCTGCTAGTGATACCTTGTTTCATACTCTTGCAGTCAAAAAAGATAGTATGATTTTAATGCTCTTAAATTTGCTAAGACTTGTTTTGTGATCTATCTTGGTGAATGTTCCATGCGCACTTGAGAAGAACGTGTATTCTGCTGCTGCCAGATGAAATGTTCTATATATGTCTGTTGAGTCCGTTTTGTCTAAAGTATGGCTCAAGTGCAGTGCTTCCTTGTTGATGTTCTTGTCTGGAAGATCCATGCAATATTGAAAGTGGGGTGCTGGAGTCTCCCTGTATTATCCTATTGCTGTTTATTTCTCCTTTCAGTTTTTTAAGTATTTGCTTAATATATTTAGGTGCTCCAGTGTTGAGTGCATATTTATGATTGTTACATCTTCCTGAAGAATTGACCCCCCTCATCATTACCTAACGACCATCTCTGTCTCTCGTTACCATTTTAGCTTAAAGTCTATTTTGCTCGACATTAGTATAGCTAACCCCACTCTCTTTGGTTTCCACCTGCATGGAATAGCTTTTGTCATCCCTTCACTTTGGATCTATGTATGTCCTCAGAGCTGAGGTGAGTCCCTCGTAGGCAGCACATAGTTTGATCTTGCTTTTTGTCCACTAAACCACTCTATGCCCTTTGATTGGTGGATTCAATCCATTAAGAGAGTAATTATTGATAAGACTTACTAATGTCGCCTTATTACTGGTTTCTTGGCTGTTCTCTAGTTCCACTTTTCACTATTCCTTTCTTGATGCCCTCCTTTGTAAATGGAATATTTTTCGTAGTGGTATGCTTTGATTACTTTCTCTTTATCTTTTGTGTATCTAGGTAGTTTTTACTTTTTGGCTCCCATGAGGTTTACACACAACATCCTGTAGGTATGACAGTCTATTTTATGCTGACAGCTTAACTTTGATGACATACCAAAACTCTATCCTATTATTCCCCACCCAAATTTACTGTTTTTACATCATTGTTTATATTTTGTGTGTGTGTGTGTGTGTGTGTGTGTCCGTTAACAAATTGTTTTCAATACCTTTGTCTCTTATTCTTTATTTTAAAGTTACCTAGTCAGCACATCACCACGTTACAGTCTTAGGGTATTCTGAGTCTGACTGTATGCTTACCTTTAACAGCGTGTTGTGTATTTTCATATGTTTTGGTGTTACCAATTAGTTTCAGCTTGAAGAACTCCTTTCAGCATTTCTTGTGACATAGGGTTAGTCACAACGAGTTCCCTCAGCTCTCGTTTACTAGGGAAAGTCTTTATTTCACCTTCAATTTGGAAGGGCAGCATCGCTGGGTAAAGAACTCTTGGTTGGCAATTTCTTTCTTTTAGCAGTTTAAATATATCATCCCATTCTCTCCCGGCCTTTAAGGTCCCTCCCAAAAAACCCACTGATAGCCTTATGGAGCTTCCCTTGTATGAGAGAAAAATTGTTTTCTGTTGCTGCTTTTAAAACTCTCTCTTCGATTTTTGTTTTGTTTTGTTTTGTTTTTTTAAAGATTTTATTTATTTATTCATGAGAGACACAGAGAGAGACAGAGACACAGGCAGAGGGAGAAACAGGCTCCATGCAGGAAGCCTGACGTGGGACTCGATATTCGGTCTCCAGGATCACGCCCTGGGCCGAAGGCGGTGCTAAACCACTGAGCCACCCAGCCTGCCCTTCGATTTTGGTTTTAGACAATTTTATTGGTATGTGTTTTGGTGAAGCATGTTTTGGATTGTAATTTTGAGGTGACCTATTAGCTTCATGAACTTAGATGTCCACATCTTTGGGGAGTTTTCAGCCATTATTTCTTTAAATAAGTTTGTAATCCTTTGTCCTTCTCTTCTCCTTCTGGGGTGGCAGTAATTCATACATTATTGCTTTTTGATGGTGTCCCTAAACTCACATAGGCTTTCTTGATTCCTTTTCACCGTTCTTTTTTTCCTTTTGCTCTTCTAATTGTATAATTTCAATAGATAATGTCTTTTAGCTCACTGATTCTCCCTTCTGCTTGTTCAAGTCTGGTGTTGAAGTTCTCTATTGAATTATTCAGTTGCTTGTATTCTTCAGCTCTGAAATTTCAGGTTGGTCCTTTTTTATGTTTTCTGACACTTTGTTGAGCTTCTCATTTTGTTCTTGTATTGTTTTCCTGATATCATTAATTTGCTTATCTGTGTTCTCTTATAACCCTCTGAGCATTTGTAGAACAATTTTTTTTTGTGAATTCTTTGTCAGAAAATTCCTGGATCTCCATTTCTTTGGGGCCCACAACTGGAGGTTTGCTGTGTTCCTTTGGTGAACACGTTTCCCTGATTCTCGGATCACTGTTGCCTTGTGTAGGTATCTATGCATTTCAAGGAGCAGTCACCTCTTCCAGACTTTATGGAGTGATTCTGCAGTGTGGATGTGCAGCACACTGGGCTGTGCTATGACCCTGCATCTACTGGTGCAGGGCACTAAGGGCAGGGGCACACGGCAGCAGTGGGTCCAAGGAGGCTGTAATGTCTCTTCAGTTCAGGCCACTGAGGTCCACAGTATCAACAACCGTGTGTATGTTGGTGAGCATGGTGGAGAGAATGCAGTGGCTGCAAGGGCTGTTGGGCTCCTGAGTGGTGACTCCAGGACCCATAGCTAGGGACCAGGGCAGGCAGTAATGGTGGCCAGAGCCAGTGGTGTACACATACTCTGCTGTGAGGGCCTAGTGCAGGTGTCTATGTGGCAGCAGTGGTCACCTGCAGACACACTTGTGGTGATGGGGGTCAGGGTGGGTAACAGAGGCCAAGGCCATCTATGCACTCACTGGAATCTGTGGGGGACCTGGGTGCCAGTGTGCTCTCCTATGGCTTCACACTCTACCCATAGGTATGCAGACTGCAGTGGAGTACAGTGATGGGGGTAAGGCTGGGGGTCATGCAGGTCCACAACCAGAGGAACCAGCCACCTGTGGGCATGGTGGTGTCAGCCAGTGACAGGAGGTAGAGCCTGATCTGAGCCCACAGACAGCTACAGGGGGCCCTGGATGATGGTGTGCTCTTGTACAGCTGCACTTTCTTCCCCTAGGCATGCATATGGACTTGAAAGCCAGTGATGGGAATCAGGCTAGGGCTTCACAGGTTCACAGCTGCGGGGACTATCTATAGGTGAGTGTGGTGTTGCTGGCCAGGGACAAATGACTGGGCCTGATACAGACTCACAAGGACATCAGGGGGCCCTAGGTGTCAGTATGCTGTCCTGTGGCCACACGATCTTTCCCCTGTGCCTATGCAGTATAGTGAGGGCCAGTGGTGAGAGTCCTGCTGGAGTGAAGCTGGAGATGCTATCTATAGGTGGGCATGGTGTTGCAGGCCAGTGACAGAAGGCTGAGCATGCTTTCCATAAGCAGCTGTTGCTGGGGGCCTGGCTGTCAGAGAATTCACCCATCACTGCACACTCTCCTCTGTGTGTGTACCCGCTGTAGCAGATGCAAATGATAGGATCAGGCCATGGCTAGAGGGGCTATCTGTGCCCCCAAGTGCAGGCAAGCTGGTGCGTCAGCCCAGGGTACTTAAGCTGGTGTCTTGCTCTTGCACACCTACGAGAAAACCGGATTGGCTGTAAGCTTAACTCCTGGGTCTTGGTGGAGGTAGGAAGGGACCAGGGTGGCTGGTGTTCTACACCTGTGCAGCCACAGAGTATTTGAATGGTTACTCATGTGGGTCCTGGCTCTGGAAGGGTGTGGTTTTGGTAGGGGTGTTGGCAGGAGGGTGGTCTGGGGCCTGGGGGTGGGTACTGAGGAATGGCTGGCTCTAGGAAACTTAAATACTTCTAGGACCATTGTCAGGATCTATGCACCCAGGCAGTGACTTCATCGTTGGTGGAAGCTGCTGAGTTGTATGCCACAAAATTCTCTGTAAACTGAAATCACTCCTGCTGCATATGTGTTGATAATAGCCTCTGCTTTTATTCCTTCTTCCTAGTCAAGTCTTTGCTGTTATGAGTGGGGTGAAACTGAAGCTAGACCTTCATGCAGTGCCAGGACAGTCTAGACAAGTTGTTCACTCACTCTACTTTTTCCTTCCCTAGTAAGAGGAATTCTTACTAGTTGGGAAATTTTTTTTCCTGGTCCAGAACAATGCTGGCTTGAGGGATGGAATGATGCAGGGAGAAGGATGTTGTCTTCCTTCACTTCTTGTGCAATTATGCTTTGCTTGTTTGTTTGCTTGACACTATTGCTAGAGCCTCCTAAGTGGAATGTAGAGGTCTCCCAGACTGTTTTTGTTCATGGACCACCATCTAATCATTGATGCTGTCAAGGAATGGGGAAGTGGAGACTCCCACATCCCTATTTTTCTCCAAAGTCTGAGAAACTTCCTGTCATAAAAGGGGAATAATATTCATGAGGCCAGTCCAGTTATTATACTCAGCAAGTAATTATGCACATGATTTTTCTTAAACATAATTCCCAGTGATGTGTGACAATACACCTGGGTAAGCACCAAAGACACCTAAAGCAATATGGTCCCTATCTAACTACATCTCCCATGGGTTAACATTGTTCACCATTGCCTCTGCAGGAATATCACTCCTCTGCTGGAGTGAAGCTGGAGGTACTATCTTACCTCCCCTAAGAGGAGGGTAGGTACCTAATTGACAGCTTTCAGGATTTCAGGATTTAAAGGCCTCTTTAGTGCCCTGCATACCTAACTCCATCTCAATTATGGTTACCTTAAGACTTTAACTCAGAAGTAAAGACATTTAAGAAAAATGATAACTCAGTACTTATACCCACTGAACACCATATGAAAGGAGATTTTAAAGAATGTAACTTAGAAGATGGAAAATGATCTGAGATGCCAGAGGAATGATAATAGAATGAATTGGCAAATAGAAGTAAATGAAATATCGATGGCATAAAATATTTATAATGATTATGGCGACTTAAAGCAAAAAGTTAACAAGACGGAACTAAATACAGTATTACGAATCACTTGGATGATGGGTTGTGTCCAAGGAGAGCACCTCATAGCAATACAGGAAGCATTCCACCATCACCTCCAGGGAGATCCAGAGAGCCATATGTCAGTGGCCGCCTGGGGAGACTGCCAAGCACACTGTGTCTGAGGCCACCAAGGCCGTCATCCGGTGCACCAGACACCAATGAGCTGCCTCAGGACCGCCTGACCACACCGCAAAGCAAAGGCAAGAGCCTTTTCTTTTCAGAGCTACCTCACTTGGCAGGAAAAGACCTGAAGCTCTCCAGAGTGCAGTCTACTCTAGTGTTTGGATCTTTGTCATTTTGTCGATCTTTATAAATTCTTAGTGTGAAAGAAATGTTTAAAAAAAAACAGTATCAGCTCGACTTTCTATGTCTTTAGTGCTATTGGCTATGATTTTTCTTAACCATACTGCATTTCATCACTTTGCTAAATGGTCATTTCTATTAGGTATTTCCCTAGGTTAGCCTCTTCAGGGATCTTAATGGTCAAAACTATTTCCAAAATAATTTTATTTACCTCACCTATTCTTATTCTCCTACCTGTGTCCAATAGTGTCATCCGGAGATTTTTGTTTTTTCAAAATGTGTGGTATAGCAACAATTTAAGTGCAATACCAGATATAACAATCACACTTACCCCATTCACACCCCTTTAGTATATCCCATTATCTGAATTCAAATAACATAAAAGGGGACCCAAACAATGTGCCAAAAACTCAATCAAACAACCTAGAATCGTGAAGGCATAGAGTAACTCCAGATTTCCAACATGTTGCATTCCAACATAACGGAACGTGGAAGAGTGGTAGTTTTATTGGAATAATTTTGATTCCACATTAGTGCATCATTTCTTATAAGCGGTAAATGTGATTGACTTAGGATGTGCTACAAATACTCTGATGCTCTGGAATCAATGTGCCCGACCTTTATTTATCTTTAAGGATTTTATTTATTTATTCGTGAGAGACACACAGAGAGAGGCAGAGACACAGACAAAGGGAGAAACAGTCTCCTCACAGGGAGCCCCCTGTGGGACTCTATCCCCGGACACAGGATCACGCCCTGAGCAGAAGGCAGATGGCTGAACTACCCAGGCATCCCATTGTGTGCCCCTCTTTTATAATCACAGCAACGGTAAGGTGGAGATGAGGACTACTATGGAATAAAAAGTATTGCAAAAGGGTGCCTAGGTGGCTCAGTCTGTTAAGCATCTGGCTCTTGATTTTGGCTCAGGTCATGATCTCAGGTTTTGTGAAATACAGCCAGACTTCGGGCTACACGCTGGGTGTAGAGCCTACTTGAAATCTCTCCCTCGCTCTCTGCTCCTCCCCCTTCTCTCCTACTCTCTCCCTCTCCAGAAAATTTTCATGTTGGAAATCTAGAGGTACTCAACGGCTTCCTGTGGAATGTTTAGAGGTCCTTCTGGCAGCCCTCATGGGAAACTTAGAGGCTGCCTGATTCCCGCTCTGACTGAGGAGATGCCAAGCTCGAAGGTGTGCCACGAGATCTGACAAGACCTGGCTGAATGACCCGCTCACTTCCTGGCTTTGCCTTTTGTCCAATCAGAGAGGAGCTTCCGGTGACATCGGGCCATACAGTGGCTATAAAAGAGCCCTGGCCCTTCAGCTGCTGCCAGTGCGCTTCCTTCTGAGCTATCGGGGAGGTGAGCCCCACATGGCTGAGCCTGGCTGTGAGACCTCTTGGGAGGAAAGCCTGGTTACGGAGGAGCCAGGCGGCAGCCTATCAGGAGAGCCCTCAGCAGGAGCAGCCGAGGCGCCAATGCCGTTACCGCCGCTGCCGCCGTCACCACCGCCACCGCTGCAGTCACCACCGCCACCACCACCAACTCCGCCGCCGGGTCCGCTGCTCAGGCAGTTTCGCCACCTATTTCCCAGGGTTCTGAAGAAGGTTCATGAGGGCCTGAGCCTCTCGCAGAAGGCCCTGAGAGTCACAGATTCGTTCATTAATGACATCTTCGAGCGCATCATCGACGAGGCCTCTCGCCTGGCCCACTCCACCATCACCTCCAGGGAGATCCAGACCGCCATGCATCTGCTGCTGCCAGGGGGGATTGGCAAGCATGTCGTGTCTGAGGCCTCCGAGGCCTTCATCTGGTACGCCAGACGCCAATGAACAGACGCCAATGAACAGCTGACCCTCTGACCACCCCACAAAACAAAGGCTCTTTTCAGAGCTACCTCACTTGTCGGGGAAAGACCTGTAGCTCCCCACAACGCCACCTACTCCAGCGTTTGGCCCTATGCCATGCTGCCCATCCTTAAAGCACGTTCACCGTGGGCAGAACATGACAAAATGTTGTCAAGTCCACTTTAATATACGTGTGTGGTGTGGACCGTTAGGATTTCCTTGGCCGGGTTGCATTTTGTCACTTTCCTAAATGGCCCGTTCCTTCAGGCCAGCCTCTTCAGGCATCTTTTTGGTCACAGCTGTGTGTCCACAGTGATTTGACTTGCCTTAAGTATTCTCCTTCTCCCTCTTGTGTCGAGTGGTATCATCAAGAGATTTGTTTGAGTTTGTGATACAGCAATGAGTGAAGTGCTGTAGCAGATCCCGAACTGACACATAGCGCATTCACACTCCCCCAACAGAGCCTCTCGTCCAAATTCAACTACACACATACAAGAGGACCCAAACACTGTGCCGAAAACTCAATCAAACGACCTCGAATCGTGGCCTACTCGAGCTCCCCACCTTGGGAAAGGCCGATTTTACTGCACTCACATTTATCTGATTCCGTTCCTTGGTAGCCTATACTCTTGCACTTTTGACCCCAAATCTTCCTGAACCACGACTACGCATGGCTGATGGGATCGTCCAATGAGAGCAGCTGTGCTCCCAGCCGCTGCTAGCAGCAGCCAATCAGCAACTGGCAGCACATGATCCGTGGCCATTGGCCCAAAGGGTGGTGGGGTGACCAGGGCTGAACCAATAACAGCCTTCCTCGGACACCCAGCCTGGAGATTGAAGGGGGAAGGTGGCATGATTGTCTGCCTGGGGGTTTCTGGTCAAGCTCTTGCTTTGAACCAGTGTGGTTGGAGTATAAACATCCAGATGTCACGGTGGGACAAGTCCCTATCGTTTTTTGCATCCAGATAGGCAGAGGCTGTTTGGAAATTAAGGGAACTAAGATGATTCCTTCCTCTACCTCAAGTGATCTGATGGGTCGGAGGACTTAGGATAATGGTAATGCGCTTTACTACCCACTGTGTTTTTTCCTTCTTGCACGGGCTCTCCACCACCACCCCTTTTTTTCCTTTTCCTATAGGTACATGCTGAATTTCAAAGCAGTTCGTGATTATCCAAGTACGTTTTATTTCATTGATTCCTAGCTTCCTATATCTGTGGAGAGAAAACCCACGCGGGGCGGGGGGGACAGAATTCAATCCTTTGAAATGTGTTAGGAGTTGCATTAAAACTCACGATTTCATCAAGTTTGCTATGTGTTCCGTGTGAACTTTTAAAATAAATTCTAAATGACCTTTTATTTGAATGTAGAAACCTGTAAAGAATGTTACTCTGCACCTAGCAGTGAGACATAAGCTGGGTAAACTATGGAAATACAACTTTTTCTGGCGCCCACTAAAAGACAGAATAAGCCAAAGGTATTTGGAGCGGGGACACAAAGTGCTTGCTTCATAAATCCCAAGAAAAGCTACCACAAAATATAGTGCAAATAAATTCTCGTGGGTGGTACCTAGAAATTTCCATATACAGCGGGAAGAAAATTTTAGAAGCCAAAGGTTCTTTGCGGAGCCGTTGCCTTTTCAGAAAAGAACTGTGGACCATTTAGAAAAAGAAAACTGCATTTCAACAAGTCTAATTTCTATCATGCTTATTGCTGTTCACAATCCATGTGTCAATATGACATGCAGATGTTTTTCAAAGTTATTCATGCATATTGGCCTCATACACGTTGTATTATGTAAACAGTTATTTAAGAACCTGGATTCATTAGGATTGTGTGTGTGTATGTGTGTGGTTTTCATTTGTAATTTCAGAAATCAAATGGGAGTGCTAGTAAAACAACATTAAAATGCACCATAATTGGGCTGTGGATGGGACACTTGGAGTGGAAGTGTGAGAGACACACATGAAATCTGGGAAGGAGAAAGGAAAATGCCATTTGATGTTGAAGTCCAGAGTGGGAATTGACTACATCTGATTATTCCTATGAGTGAGTAATTGAGGAGAAAGGCACCTAGTGACTAATCATGATGTAATGCTGTGGTTACTGAGATGAAATAAAAGAATGGCTACTGCCTCACTAACAAATTATAGCAACAACATGGGGGGAAATAGCATTAATAGGACAGGCATACCCAAATCAAACTTTTTCAATGGTATTCATATTATTAAGTTCTTTGAAAAGCCATAAGCAAGGACCCAAACTCAGTACATAAATGTCTAAATCCAAAAATTCAAAAAACAACACCTATTCAGGACCCCTCCCAACTAAAGCTGCCACTGTTAACCCATTCAGATTTATCTGACTTTGTTCTTTTCAGGCTATAAACTTTTGTTCTTGAAAAGTCAGAACTTAATTACTTACAACACTACAGGTCTTATGGAGCGTCCAATCAGTGCAGCCCCACGCTTCTGAATCAGCCTCTGATGGACCTGCAGCCTCTGACCCACAGCCATTGGCTCTATATATGAGGCAGTGTCTCAAGATGAGCCAATACGTGTCTTCCTTGGTTATTCCACATGGGAAATTGAGGAAGAAGCATCTGCGATTCTTTCTTTTTTTTTTTTAATGAGCTCAACGTGTTTATTATTCAATTCAGCAGACATAAAGCCACTCTGTCTGATTGCTGTTGAGGTTTTTATTTTATTTTTTTTATTTTATTTTTTTATTTTTTATTTTTTTTTAAATTTATTTTTTATTGGTGTTCAATTTACTAACATACAGAATAACACCCAGTGCCCGTCACCCATTCACTCCCACCCCCCGCCCTCCTCCCCTTCCACCACCCCTAGTTCGTTTCCCAGAGTTAGCAGTCTTTACGTTCTGTCTCCCTTTCTGACACTTCCCACACATTTCTTCTCCCTTCCCTTATATTCCCTTTCACTATTATTTATATTCCCCAAATGAATGAGAACATATAATGTTTGTCCTTCTCCGACTGACTTACTTCACTCAGCATAATACCCTCCAGTTCCATCCACGTTGAAGCAAATGGTGGGTATTTGTCATTTCTAATAGCTGAGTAATATTCCATTGTATACATAAACCACATCTTCTTTATCCATTCATCTTTCGTTGGACACCGAGGCTCCTTCCACAGTGTGGCTATCGTGGCCATTGCTGCTATAAACATCGGGGTGCAGGTGTCCCGACGTTTCATTGCATTTGTATCTTTGGGGTAAATCCCCAATAGTGCAATTGCTGGGTCGTAGGGCAGGTCTATTTTTAACTCTTTGAGGAACCTCCACACAGTTTTCCAGAGTGGCTGCACCAGTTCACATTCCCACCAACAGTGTAAGAGGGTTCCCTTTTCTCCGCATCCTCTCCAACATTTGTTGTTTCCTGCCTTGTTAATTTTCCCCATTCTCACTGGTGTGAGGTGGTATCTCATTGTAGTTTTGATTTGTATTTCCCTGATGGCAAGTGATGCAGAGCATTTTCCCATGTGCATGTTGGCCATGTCTATGTCTTCCTCTGTGAGATTTCTGTTCATGTCTTTTGCCCATTTCATGATTGGATTGTTTGTTTCTTTGGTGTTGAGTTTAAGAAGTTCTTTATAGATCTTGGAAACTAGCCCTTTATCTGATACGTCATTTGCAAATATCTTCTCCCATTCTGTAGGTTGTCTTTGAGTTTTGTTGACTGTATCCTTTGCTGTGCAAAAGCTTCTTATCTTGATGAAGTCCCAATAGTTCATTTTTGCTTTGGTTTCTTTTGCCTTCGTGGATGTATCTTGCAAGAAGTTACTATGGCCGAGTTCAAAAAGGGTGTTGCCTGTGTTCTTCTCTAGGATTTTGATGGAATCTTGTCTCATATTTAGATCTTTCATCCATTTTGAGTTTATCTTTGTGTATGGTGAAAGAGAGTGGTCTAGTTTCATTCTTCTGCATGTGGATGTCCAATTTTCCCAGCACCATTTATTGAAGAGACTGTCTTTCTTCCAATGGATAGTCTTTCCTCCTTTATCGAATATCAGTTGCCCATAAAGTTCAGGGTCCACTTCTGGATTCTCTATTCTGTTCCACTGATCTATGTGTCTGTTTTTATGCCAGTACCACACTGTCTTGATGACCACAGCTTTGTAGTACAACCTGAAATCTGGCATTGTGAAGCCCCCAGCTATGGTTTTCTTTTTTAAAATTCCCCTGGCTATTCGGGGTCTTTTCTGATTCCACACAAATCTTAAAATAATTTGTTCTAACTCTCTGAAGAAAGTCCATGGTATTTTGATGGGGATTGCACTAAACGTGTATATTGCCCTGGGTAACATTGACATTTTCACAATATTAATTCTGCCAATCCATGAGCATGGAATATTTTTCCATCTCTTTGTGTCTTCCTCAATTTCTTTCAGAAGTGTTCTATAGTTTTGAGGGTATAGATCCTTTACATCTTTGGTTAGGTTTATTCCTAGGTATCTTATGCTTTTGGGTGCAATTGTAAATGGGATGGACTCCTTAATTTCTCTTTCTTCAGTCTCATTGTTAGTGTATAGAAATGCCACTGACTTCTGGGCATTGATTTTGTATCCTGCCACGCTACCGAATTGCTGTATGAGTTCTAGCAATCTTGGGGTGGAGGCTTTTGGGTTTTCTATGTAGAGTATCATGTCATCGGCGAAGAGGGAGAGTTTGACTTCTTCTTTGCCAATTTGAATGCCTTTAATGTCTTTTTGTTGTCTGATTGCTGAGGCTAGGACTTCCAGTACTATGTTGAACAGCAGTGGTGAGAGTGGACATCCCTGTCTTGTTCCTGATCTTAGGGGAAAGGCTCCTAGTGCTTCCCCATTGAGAATGATATTTGCTGTGGGCTTTTCATAGATGGCTTTTAAGATGTCGAGGAATGTTCCCTCTATCCCTACACTCTGAAGAGTTTTGATCAGGAATGGATGCTGTATTTTGTCAAATGCTTTCTCTGCATCTAATGAGAGGATCATATGGCTCTTGGTTTTTCTCTTGCTGATATGATGAATCACATTGATTGTTTTACGGGTGTTGAACCAGCCTTGTGTCCCAGGGATAAATCCTACTTGGTCAGGGTGAATAATTTTCTTAATGTACTGTTGGATCCTATTGGCCAGTATCTTGTTGAGAATTTTTGCATCCATGTTCATCAGGGATATTGGTCTGTAATTCTCCTTTTTGGTGGGGTCTTTGTCTGGTTTTGGAATTAACGTGATGCTGGCTTCATAGAACGAATTTGGAAGTACTCCATCTGTTTCTATCTTTCCAAACAGCTTTAGGAGAATAGGTATGGTTTCTTCTTTAAACGTTTGATAAAATTCCCCTGGGAAGCCATCTGGCCCTGGACTCTTGTGTCTTGGGAGGTTTTTGATGACTGCTTCAATTTCCTCCCTGGTTATTGGCCTGTTCAGGTTTTCTATTTCTTCCTGTTCCAGTTTTGGTAGTTTGTGGCTTTCCAGGAATGCGTCCATTTCTTCTAGATTGCCTAATTTATTGGCGTATAGCTGTTCATAATATGTTTTTAAAATTGTTTGTATTTCCTTGGTGTTGGTAGTGATCTCTCCTTTCTCATTCATGATTTTATTAATTTGAGTCCTCTCTCTCTTCTTTTTAATAAGGCTGGCTAATGGTTTATCTATCTTATTAATTCTTTCAAAGAACCAACTCCTGGTTCTGTTGATCTGTTCCACAGTTCTTCTGGTCTCGATTTCGTTGAGTTCTGCTCGAATCTTTATTAACTCCCTTCTTCTCTTGGGTGTAGGATCTATTTGCTGTTTTTTCTCTAGCTCCTTTATGTGTAAGGTTAGCTTTTGTATTTGAGTTTTTTCCAGTTTTTGAATGGATGCTTGTATTGCGATGTATTTCCCCCTTAGGACTGCTTTTGCTGCATCCCAAAGATTTTGAATGGTTGTATCTTCATTCTCATTAGTTTCCATGAATCTTTTTAATTCTTCCTTAATTTCCTGGTTGACCCTTTTATCTTTTAGCAGGATGGTCCTTAACCTCCACCTGTTTGAGGTCCTTCCAAACTTCTTGTTGTGATTTAGTTCTAATTTCAAGGCATTATGGTCCGAGAATATGCAGGGGACAATCCCAATCTTTTGGTATCGGTTCAGACCCGATTTGTGACCCAATATGTGGTCTATTCTGGAGAAAGTTCCATGTGCGCTTGAGAAGAATGTGTATTCAGTTGAGTTTGGTTGTAAAGTTCTGTAGATATCTGTGAAATCCATCTGGTCCAGTGTATCATTTAAAGCTCTCGTTTCTTTGGAGATGTTGTGCTTAGAAGACCTATCGAGTATAGAAAGAGCTATATTGAAGTCACCAAGTATAACTGTATTATTATCTAAGTATTTCTTCACTTTGGTAAATAATTGATTTATATATTTGGCAGCTCCCACATTCGGAGCATATATATTGAGGATTGTTAAGTCCTCTTGTTGAACAGATCCTTTAAGTATGATATAGTGTCCCTCTTCATCTCTCACTACAGTCTTTGGGGTAAATTTTAGTTTATCTGATATAAGGATGGCTACCCCTGCTTTCTTTTGAGGACCATTTGAATGAATGGTAAATGGTTCTCCAACCTTTTATTTTCAGGCTGTAGGTGTCCTTCTGTCTAAAATGAGTCTCTTGTAGACAGCAAATAGATGGGTCCTGCTTTTTTATCCAGTCTGAAACCCTGCGCCTTTTGATGGGGTCATTAAGCCCGTTCACGTTCAGAGTTACTATTGAGAGATATGAGTTTAGTGTCATCATGATATCTATTCAGTCTTTGTTTTTGCGGACTGTTCCACTGAACTTCTTCTTAAAGGGGAATTTTAAGAGTCCCCTTTAAAATTTCTTGCAGAGCTGGTTTGGAGGTCATATATTCTTTCAGTTCCTGCCTGTCTTGGAAGCTCTTTATCTCTCCTTCCATTTTGAATGAGAGCCTTGCTGGATAAAGTATTCTTGGTTGCATGTTCTTCTCATTTAGGACCCTGAATATATCCTGCCAGCCCTTTCTGGCCTGCCAGGTCTCTGTGGAGAGGTCTGCTGTTACCCTAATACTCCTCCCCATAAAAGTCAGGGATTTCTTGTCTCTTGCTGCTTTAAGGATCTTCTCCTTATCTTTGGAATTTGCAAGCTTCACAATTAAATGTCGAGGTGTTGAACGGTTTTTATTGATTTTAGGGGGGGGATCTCTCTATTTCCTGGATCTGAATGCCTGTTTCCCTTCCCAGATTAGGAAAGTTTTCAGCTAGTATTTGTTCAAATACATATTCTGGCCCTCTGTCCCTTTCGGCGCCCTCGGGAACCCCAATTAAACGTAGGTTTTTCTTCCTCAGGCTGTCGTTTATTTCCCTTAATCTATCCTCATGGTCTTTTAATTGTCTGTCTCTTTTTTCCTCAGTTTCCCTCTTTGCTATCAACTTGTCTTCTATGTCACTCACTCGTTCTTCCACCTCGTTAACCCTCGTCGTTAGGACTTCTAGTTTGGATTGCATCTCATTCAATTGATTTTTAATTTCTGCCTGATTAGCTCTAAATTCTGCAGTCATGAAGTCTCTTGAGTCCTTTATACTTTTTTCTAGAGCCACCAGTAGCTGTATAATAGTGCTTCTGAATTGGCTTTCTGACATTGAATTGTAATCCAGATTTTGTAACTCTGTGGGAGAGAGGACTGTTTCTGATTCTTTCTTTTGAGGTGAGGTTTTCCTTCTAGTCATTTTGCTCAGTGCAGAGTGGCCAAAAGCAAGTTGTATTGGGAAAAAGAGAAAAAGAGAGGAGAGAAAGAAGGAAAGAAAAGAGAAAGAGAAAAAAAGGGGAAGAAAAAAAACGAAAAAAAAAAAAGAAGAAAAAGAGAAAGAAAAAGAAAGGAGAAAAAAAGGGGGTGGGGGAAGGAAACAAATCAAAAAGCAAAACAAAACAAAAACAAAACAACAACAAAAAAAGAACCACAGGGGAGTATCTTCTGATTCTGTGTACTTTAAGTCCCTTGGCTTCTCCTGGAGGTTGTCCGTCTAGCTGGTGTTCTGGGGGAGGGGCCTGTTGTGCTGATTTTCAGGTGTTAGCAGTTGGGGGAGCTGCTGTGCCCCTGCCTGGTGCAGGGCTCAGTGGGGGTTGTTTGCCCCGTGAGGCCGCAGGAGGAACAGCCCCAGTGGCGGGGCCGCTCTGGAAACCTGGATTCAGCTCCGGCAGGAACTCCGTCTGCAGGGCCTGGAGGCTCCGGGGCGGGGCCGCTGATCTGCTCAGCTGGGGCAGGAGCGTCCTCGCTGTCCTGGGCCCTCCCGGCCTCTGCCTGTCCCGGGGGAGGCGGGATCCTGGGCTGTGTCCCGGCGCCCTGTGCTCCGGGGCCTGCGCTGTTGGATTCGCGCTCCCGGGCCGCGCAGCCCCCTCCGCGGAGCCGCCGCCCGAGCCCCTCCGAGCTGCTCCTGGAACCGCGCAGGCCCCTCCGCACGGAGCCTCTTCCTCTGCCCGAGCCCCTCCGAGCTGCTCCCGCTGTTGAGGTTTTTAAATGCTTCTTTCCATTTTTGCGTTTACGCTGTTGTGAGAGGGTAACAGTTTGTGGATCAGCACCAGCCCGGGGGAGGGGGGACGCATTTTGAGTAGCAATATGATGGAAGATGAAGCGATTGCCTGAAAGATGCTAGCTGTGAGCATCTGAGGAGGGGATCAAACCCAGGTCTTCTTACTCCAGGTACAGAAAGACTTGCTCCCCCTGCGAGCCTGCCACTGAACCTACCTGAAGCTTTTCTTCCCCTGTAACCATGGACAAAAGGAGGTCCTTGAGGTGGGTAGTAGCAGTCCTTCAGACACAGCAATGGAGACATCACTCCCCATTCTCCACATATCCCCAACTATAGGCAACCGTTATTCTGTTTTCTGTCTTTATGGATTTGCCTGTTCTGGACATTTCACATGAATGGAATCATACGATATTTAGTGTTTTCTGACTGGGTCCTTTCACTTGGATGTTGTCTTCAGGTTCGTCCATGTTTCGCCATGTATCAGTACTTCATTTACTTTTATGGCTGAATAATATTCCATCCATACCACTTCTATTTATCCATTCATCAATTGATTGCCATTTGGGTTTCCCCCCACTCTTTGGATATTACAAACAATGTAGCTATAACCATTCTTTTCTATCATTTTATGTGGACATAGATTTTTATTTCTCTTAGGTATATATTTGGGCATGAAATTGCTGGGTTGTATGTTATCTCTCTGTTTAAGGTTTTGAGGAACTGCCTGACTGGTTTACAAAGTGGCTGTGTGATTTTACTTTCCCACCAGCAACAAATGACAGTCCCACTTTCTTCTCATCCTCAATAACACTTTGTTATTGTCTGTGTTTTTGCTTGTAGCCATCCTAGTGGGTGTGAAGTGGCATCTCACGGTGGTTTTGATTTGTCTTTCCCCGGTGACTAATGATGTTGAACATCTTTTCATGTGCTTACTGGACATTTGTGCATCTTCTTTGGAGAAATGTGCATCCAGATCCTTTGTCCATTTTTAATTTGGTTATTGTCACTTTCTTACAGAGTTTTAAGTGTTCTTCATTTATTGTAGAGACAGGTCCCGTATCAGATATATGCACATATATTTGTAAATATTTTCTCCCATTCTGTGGGTTTTCACTTTCTTGGTGATGTTTTCTGAAGCATGGGCTTTTTACATTTCAATCAGGTTCACATTATCTATTTTTTTTATTGCTTGTGGTATCATATCTAAAATTCTATAGCCATATCCCAGATCATGAAGATTTACCTTTATGTTTCCTCCTAATCAGTTTATATTTTAAACTCCTATTTTGGTCATTGACCCATTTTCAGCTAATTGTTAATTTTTTTTTGTTTTCTTAAATCTTTAATTCCAGTATAGTTAAAATACAGCATTATATTAGTTTCAGGTGTACAATATAGTGATTCAACAGTTCCATATATTATTCAGTGCTCATCAAGGTAAGTGTACTCTATTTTTTCATTTATTTTTTGCATATTTTTTATTGAAGTTCAATTTGCCAACATATCGCATAACACCCAGTGCTCACCCATCAGGTGCACCCCTTAGTGGGTAAGTGTACTTTTAATCCCCTTCACCTATTTCACCAATCCCCCACTCGTCTCCCCTCTGGTAACCATCCCTTTGTCTTCTACAGTTGAGAGTCTGTTTCTCGGTTTCTCTTTCTCTCTCTCTTTCTGTCTCTCTCTCTCTCATTTTTTTTTCTCTGCTGATTTGTTTTGTTTCTTAAATTGCACATATCAGTGAAATCATACGGTATTTATCTTTCCCTGACTGGCTTATTTTGCTCAGCCTATACTCTGTAGATCCATCCATGTTGTTGTTGTAGATGGCAAGATTTTGTTATTTCTTATGGCTGAATAATATTCCATTATCTATATCTTTATTTCACATCTTCTGTATTTTTTAAAGATTTATTTATTTGAGAGAGAGAGCAAGAGAGAGCACGAGCACGTGGGGTAGGGAGGGACAGAAAGAGAGGGAGAGAGAATCCCAAACAGACTCTGCACTGAGCACAGAGCCCCTTGTGGCACTCAATCCCACAACCCTGATGTCACACCCTGAGCCAAATCCAAGAGTTGGATGCTTAACTGACTACACCACCCAGGTGCCCCTATATCACATCTTCTTTATCCCTTCATCCATCGATGGATGGTTGGGCTGCTTCCACAGTTTGGCTATTGTGAATAATGCTGCAATAAACATAGGGGCGCATACATCCCTTTAAATTAGTGTTTTTGTATTCTTTGGGTAAATACCCGGTGATGTAATTCCTGGATTGTAGGGTAGTTCTATTACTAATTTTCTGAGGAACCTCCATACTGTCTTCCACAGTGGATGCACCAATTTGCATTCCCAACAACAGTGCACAAGGGTTCCTTTTTCTCCACATTTGTGCCAGCACCTGTTGTTTCTTGAGTTTTTGATGTTAGCCATTCTGACACATGTGAGGTGGTATCTCATTGTGGTTTTGATTTGCATTTCCCTGATGAGTGATATTGAGCACCTTTTTATGTGTCTGTTGGTCATCCGTATGTCTTCTGTGGAGAAATGTCTGTTCATGGCTTCTGCCCATTTTTAATTGGATTATTTGCTTTTCAGGTGTTGAGTCTTATAAGTTCTTTATATATTTTGGATACCAATCCATCATCAGATATGTCATTTGCAAATATCTTCTCCCATTAGTAGGTTGTCTTTCAGTTCTGTTGGTTGTTTCCTTTGCTGTGCAGAAGCTTTTTATTTGGATGTAGTCCCAGTAGTTTATTTTTGCTTTTGTTTCCCTTGCCTCAGGAGACCTATCTAAAAAGATGTTGCTATCACCAGTGTCAGAAAAACTACTGCCTGTGCCCTCTTCTAGGATTTTTATGCTTTCAGGTCTCACATTTAGGTCTTAATCCATTTTGAATTTACTTTTGTGTATGGTATAAGAAAGTGGTCCAGTTTCATTCTTTTGCATGTAGCTGCTCAGTTTTCCCAGCACCATTTGTTAAAGAGGCTTTTTCCCATTGCATGTTCTTGCCTCCCTTGTCGAAGATTAATTGACCATAACATTGTGGATTCATTTCTGGGCTTTCTATTCTCTTCCATTGATCTATGTGTCTATTCTTTTTCAAGCTTTTATTTAAATTCCAGTTAGTAAACATAGAGTGTAATATTAGCTCTTTGTGTCTTTGTGCCAGTACCATACTGTTTTGATTACTACGCCTTTGTAATATAACTTGAAGTCTGGAATTGTGATGCCTCCAGCTTTACTTTTCTTTCTCAAGATTGCTTTGGCTATTCGGGATCTTTTGTGTTTCCATACAATTTTTTAGGATTGTTTGTTTTAGGTCTGTGGAAAACGCTGGTGGTATTTTGATAGGGTACTTTGATAGGTATTTTGCATTAAATGTGTAGATTGCTTTCGGCAGGACATTTTTTTTCTTTTTTTTTTCGTTTTATTTTTAATTTTTTTATTGGAGTTCAATTTGCCAACATATAGCATAACACCCAGTGCTCATCCCATCAAGTGCCCCCCCTCAGTGCCTGTCATCCAGTTACCCCACCCCCGCCTACCTCCCTTTCTACCACCCCTTGTTCGTTTCCCAGAGTAAGGAGAATATTTATTCTTCCAATCCATGAGCATAGCATATCTTTCTGTTTCGTTGTGTCATCTTCAATTTCTTTCATCAGTGTTTCATAGTTTTCTGGTTACAGGTATTTCACCTCTTTGGTTAGGTTTATTTATAGGCGTCTTATTATTTTGGAGTGCAATTGTAAATGGGATTTGTTTTCTTAATATCTCTTTCTGCTGCTTCATGATTGGTGTATAGAAATGCAACAGATTTCTATATGTTGATTTTGCATCTTGCGGCTTTACTGGATTGAATTCTGTATCAGTTCTAGCAGTTTTTGGTGGAGTCTTTCGTGTTTTCAATATATAATATCATGGCATCTGCAAAGAGTGAGAGTTTGACTTCTTCCTTGCCGATTTGGAATGTCTTTTATTGCTTTTTGTTGTCTGACTGCTGTGGCTAGGACTTCCAGTACTATGTGGAGTAAAAGTGTGAGAGTGAACATCTTTTTCTTTATTGCTGAAGTATAATCGACATATGGTGCTATATTAGTTTCAAGTGTACAACATATTGACTTGACAATCCTGTACATTCCTCGGTGCTCACTACGACAAATGTAGTCACCATCTGTCACCATACAACATTATTTGTATGATATACTCAATATATTATACAATATAATATACTCAATGTATTATTATTGAGTATATTCCCTATGCTGTCCTTTTCTCCTCCATGACCTAGTTATTTTGTGACTGGAGGTTTGTAATTCTTAATCTCCTTTATCTATTTCACCCATCCTTCACCCACCTCCCTTCCAGCAACAGCCAGTTTGCTCACTGTATTTAAGAGTCTGTTTGTTTGTTCATTTATCTCACCTTTTTAAAGACTCCATATATAAGTGAAATCATATGGTATCTCTCTCTGTCTTATTTCACTTAGCATAATACACTCTAGGTTCATCCATGTTGTTGCAAATGGCAATATCACATTCTTCTTTATGGCTGAGCAATATTCTATGTGATATATATATCTCACATTTTCTTTATCCATTCATCTATTGAAGGACAATTGGGCTGCTTCCATATCTTGGCTATTGTAAATAATGCTGCAATAAACATAGGGATGCATATGTCCTTTCGAATTAGTGCTTTGGTTTTCTTTGGGTAAATATCCAGTAGTGAAATTACTGGATCTTATGATAGTTCTATTTTTAATATTTTAAGGAGCCTCCCTACTGTTTTCCACAGTGGTTGTGCCACCTTTTATTCCCAAGAACAGTGCACAAGGGCTCCCTTTTCTTTATATCCTGATCAACACTCGTTATTTCTTGGCTTTTTGATACTAGCTATTCTGATTGGTGTAAGGTGATATCTCATTGTGGTTTTGACTTGCATTTCTCTGTTGAGTAATGATGCTGAGGATCTTTTCATGTGTCTGTTGCCCATCCGTATGTGTTCTTTGGAAAAATGTCTACTTAGGTCCTCTGTCCATCCTTTAATCAGATTGTGTTTTTGCTTTTCAGTTGTTTGAGTTCTTTATATATTTTGGATTTTAACCACTTAAATATATATATTTTACAAATATATCATTTGTAAATATCCTCTCCCACTCACTAGTTTGACCTGTTGTTATGTTAACGGTTTCCTTTGCTGTGCAAAAGCTTTTGATTTTTGCTTTTGTTTTCCCTGCCTGAGGAGACGTATCCATAAATATGTTGCTAAGGCTAATGTCCAAGAGATTACTGCCTATGTTTTCTTTTAGGAGTTTTATGATTTAAAGTCTTACACCTAGCTCTCTAATTAATTTTGAGTTTATTGCTGTGCATGGTATAAGAAAGTGGTCCAGTTTCATTCTTTTGCCTGTAGCTCTCCCGTTTTCCCAATACCATTGACTGAAAAGACTATCTTTTCTGCGTTGTATATTCTTGCCTCCTATGTTATAAATTAATTAAGCATCTGTGATTCTTTCCATGCTATCTGTTCTTTGATTAGTTATAGGTTTTTAATCATGGAAATTTAAGGATATTATATTAGTTTTCTAGTTATATTATGTTAGTTTTCTAAGGCTGCTAAACCAAATAGCAGGGACTGGTCAACTCAAATAACATATCATTTACTGCCTCATACCCCTGGAAGCTAGAAGTCCGAAATCATGGGTCAGATGTATGGGCGAGTCTCAGGGCTATGAAGCAAGCATCTTTTACAGGCCACACTCTTTGGCTTGAAATAGCCGTGTATTCATATGGTTTTTATTTGTTTGGTTTTTGTTTTTGTTTTTGTTTTTCTCTGAGCATGTCTCCAACTCTGAATGCTCCCTCTTAATTTTTTTCCTTTTTTAAAATTTATTTATAAATTTATTTTTTATTGGTGTTCAATTTGCCAACATATAGAATAACACCCAGTGCTCATCCCATCAAGTGCCCCCCTCAGTGCCCATCACCCTGTCACCCCCACCCCCCGCCCACCTCCCCTTCCACAACCACTTGTTCGTTTCCCAGAGTTAGGAGTCTCTCATGTTCTGTCTCCCTTTCTGATATTTCCCACTCATTTTTTCTCCTTTCCCCTTTATTCCCTTTCACTATTTTTTATATTCCCCAAATGAATGAGAACATACACTGTTTGTCCTTCTCCGATTGACTTACTTCACTCAGCATAATACCCTCCAGTTCCATCCACGTCGAAGCAAATGGTGGGTATTTGTCATTTCTAATGGCTGAGTAATATTCCATTGTATACATAAACCACATCTTCTTTAACCATTCATCTTTCGATGGACACCAAGGCTCCTTCCACAGTTTGGCTATTGTGGACATTGCTGCTATAAACATTGGGGTGCAGGTGTCCCGGTGTTTCATTGCATCTGTATCTTAAACATCGGGGTGCAGGTGTCCCGGTGTTTCATTGCATCTGTATCTTTGGGGTAAATCCCCAGCAGTGCAATCACTGGGTCGTAGGGCAGATCTATTTTTAACTCTTTGAGGAACCTCCACACAGTTTTCCACGAATGCTCCCCCCCCTCTTTTTTTTAAAGATTGATTGATTGATTGATTTATGATAGACACAGAGAGAGAGAGAGGCAGAGACACAGGCAGAGGGAGAAGCAGGCTCCATGCCGGTAGCCCGATGTGGGACTCGATCCCGGGACTCCAGAATCGTGCCCTGGGACAAAGGCAGGCGCCAAACCGCTGAGCCACCCAGGGATCCCCAAATGCTCCCTTTTTATAAGGACACTGGTAATGTTGGATGAGGCCTACTCTAATGATTTCACTTGAACATGAATACCTCAGTAAATTGTCTATCACCAGATAATCTCACATTTTGAAGGACTGGGGGTGGGTGGTGGTGGTGGTGGTCATCTGGATTACAACATACATATTTTAGGAGCACAAAATTCAATCCATAGTAGTCAGCCTCTGGACCCCCAAAATTCATGTTCTCTATACACAATACATTCATCCCATGCAAATATCACCAAAAGGCTTCACCCAGCCCAACATCAATGCTAAGGTGAAATATCATCTAAATATTCTGTACGTCAGATAAGGGTCTGCTTCCATCTCTGATTAATGCTGAGGCAACATCCCTTTCCAACTGAGAATGTATATCGGAAGCAGATAACTTCTTGTCTTCTGTCACACAGTGACTGGACAGGTCCAGGATAGACATCACTATTCCAAAATTGAGAAATCAGAAGGAAACAAGGGCTCATTGGTCCAGAACAAGTTTAAAACGAGTAGGGAAAATTATATTAGACTTTAAGGACTGGAAAGAATCCTCCTTGAATCTAGGCTTTGACCTCTGATCCCACAAGGGTGACAGCCCCACATTCTCTGCCGTGACCTCCCACCTGTCCAGGGCTGCTACAGTACATTCTTCTGAACACCACAGGTGGTCTGAACCTTTGGAACCCAGGAGGTGGCCTTGGTCTCAGGAATCATGGAGAAGGTGGCTCTACAGACCTTGCCATTGGGCCTCTGGGTCTGTAGTGGCAGTGGCAGCCCTGACAGCCTCTGAGGCTTCTGTGGGGTCATTTGCCCCTTTTCCTGAAGAAAGTGCATGTTCCCAGTGAGATGTATCTGTGGGCCCTTTTCTTGACTGCAGAATCCCAGCAGTCCAACAGTCTTCCTTCATGTTGTCCCATCTGTTTCCCCTTCAATCCAAGCTGACCACATTTATGCTGGCATTAAATTCACAAAATAAAACACCTGTTGGCTTCCCCTTAGATTCAAAGGTTTCAAGCCATCACACAGGAAGGTCCTCCACACATCTTTCTTGGACAGCTGTATCTCTATTCCTGGCTTCTGCTGAGATGGTCAATTGGACCCACGTGTCACATACCTAGGCTCCCAACTAATGGTTTTCCAGGCACACCCTTGGCCCTTTTCCTAAAGCGGGCTACCTAGATAGGCTGAGAAGGTTGCAAATATTATGTGATCATTTTTTTTGTTTTAAGGTCCCTTCTTTAATTGATCTCCCCTGGCATTTATTATAGCAGTAAGGATAAACTGGGCTGTTTCTGGAACCTTGTGCTTTGAAATCTCCTCAGCTTACAGTCTCAGTTTATCACGTAAGAGTTCTACTCTGCATGAAACACTAGAACATGATTCAGCCAAATGGTCTGCCAGTTGATAACAAGGACAGCCATTTCTCAAAGTCAAAACAAAACAAAACAATTTTTTAACCTATCAGAAGAGGGATAGGAACCCTGCCCCCTCCGCCCCCAGAGAGATAGATCACAAAGTTTATTTAGTACCATCAGAACAAGACAAGTTCATGAGAAAGATGGTGGGCAGGGAAGGATACTAGAGAGGGCTTTTCTGAGTAGCAAAGGGGTGAAGGTGTGCAATGCCTGCTCTAGTACTGGGTACAAAGTCTTGTTTCTGTTTTGTTTTGGTTCAATGTGGAATATCTCTGCTGAGCCATTATAATGTCAGAGTTCACCTTAGGATCATTAGAGTAAGGATTTAGAATAGGGACACATCGTCATAATGGTTATTATGTATTATTATTCTGAAATATTTGAAAGATATCATTAAGGATTTGAGAAAAAGGATGTATGCAGGGAAATCAGGAAAAGTTGTCATAAAATCAACTAAAAGTAAACGGCCCTTGGTAGAGCCTCAAATTGCCATACACATAGGAAACAAAATTTGGAATGCCAAAGGCTGTTTACAAACCATGCTCATTTCGAAAGATAGTATTGTTGAGCGGTTTTGCATAAACAGCATTTCACTAAGCCACTTAATTTCTATCATGCTCATTGCTGCTATTTCAAAATCTCAGCATTTGTCCATGTGACATACCAGTGCTTTGCCAATCTTGGTCTGACCTACTGGTCGTGTAGATAGATATAGATATAGATATAGATATAGATATAGATATAGATATAGATATAGATATAGATAGATATAGGTATAGATAGATATAGATATAGTTTTATGTGAGAAATCGTCTTAAGAAATTGAATCTGTGTGGAGTTTTTTGTACTTCATTTGGGTTTTGCATCAGTATTCTCAGAAATTGAATAGACGCATGAATAAAACAAGGTTGAAGATGCACCACATAGGCTCTAAAGGCTGGGAGAGTGGCGGTAAGTGACAGATATAAAATCTAGGGTGGAGAGAGAAAAGATTGATGTTGAAGACAGGGATGGAAAGTGAGCACATCTGATTATTCACTTCAGAAGGTGATTGGGGGCAAAGAGCACCTGGTGAGCATCATTATCTAACAGCATACTTAATAGTAGAAACTACTGGAGTGGGGCAACCTGGGTGGCTCAGTGGTTTAGCGCTGCCTTCGGCCTGGACGTGATCCTGGAGACCAGGGAATGAGTCCCACGTCGGGCTCCCTGCATGGAGCCTGCTTCTTCCTCCTCCTGTGTCTCTGCCTCTCTCTCTCTCTCTCTCATGAATAAATAAATTTAAAAATCTAAAAAAATTAAAAAAAAGAAACTACTGGAGTGAAATGGATTCGTTGCTTAAGTAACACATTGTAAGCCACAACCCTATGAAAAAATAGTATTAGTAAGGCAAATATACCTCAATCAAACTTATTCAACATTATCCTCATTATAGAATTCATTGAAAAACAGGAGGGAGAACCCAAACTTAGTACAGAAGTCTCTAAAGAAAGAGTTCAAGAAAGAATACCTAAACCAGGCTCCCTACTAACTGGCGACAACTCTTAAGTCGCTCCTACTTATCCGATTGTATTTCTTCCAAGTGGAAAATGCAAACCTTCAGGAATTGCACATCTGCTTCATGGGGATGATGGAGGCATCCAGTCAAAGCTGCTTAGGCCTCACTCAGCTCTGAGTTAGCCAATCAGGGACATGCAACTGCTGACTCACAGGCATGGGCCCAGTGTGTAGTTGGGTGTCTCAGGCTGAACCAGTAAGAGTCTTACTGGGTACTCAGCCTCTGAGATTAAGGGGGAATCCAGTATTATACTTTGCTTGCTGTTTGTTTCTTTTTTTGACTAGTTGTATGCTTTTAAACATGATGAGAAGGATATGAGTCCAGCTCAGGTCACCACTTCCATTCAGGTCAGAGGAGAGTTGTTCAGATTAATAGCATTAAAATGATTTACCTTGATGCTGACCATGTATTTTTAACTCCGGCTATTTGAATGTTCAAGTTTGGTTTTGTGTTTTGTTTTCTACCTCTGGCTCCATGGGCCTGGGCAAATAAGACCCATCACATTACATACTCAGCTTTGTGTGGAGTGGTGCTATAACCTGTGAGAAAACTGGACTGTTTCCTCCTGGGGAAAGGAGATGCCAAGGAAAATTCTTTTGCCAGTGCTTAGTTCCAAGTGAGGGAGGAAATAAGCATTTCCTTGAGAATGTACAGCCATGCAAGTGCCCTGGTGTAGTTCTGGGGTTCAGGTTGGCACTACCAGCATGATGAAAACCGTTTCTGGTCACAAACCCAGGCACATGGCAAATGCACATCTAATCCTTTCTGGAGGAGTAACCTTAATTGAGGTTTTTACAAGTTTCCTGCAGATAGAGTCCTCCTATGCAAGCATACAATCCAAAAACAAGCCACCCTCATCAAAATCAAACAAGAAACCAAACTGAAAAGCTCTAAAGTATTATTACCAAATGCCAACTTCAAAAAATGTTTAGCGCATTTATATAAATAATTACAAGACATGTAAAATATGAGTAAGAAGTGTCTGCTTAGCAAAAATTTTGTCAAATGGTTTCCTGGTCTTGAAAATCGTAACCGCTAGATTAGAAGATCCACGAAAGTTTATATGACAAAGGAGACCTACTGGAGAGAGAGAATTGGTTAAAAGGTGAACAAAATAACACAGAACGCCCCATAGGAGGATAAAGAGAAAAATAGGATGAAAGTGAGGCAAAGAGGCTTAGGGAATGGAGTAAGTAGTTATGAAGTGCATCTCATAGGCATTCCAGAAGCAGAAACTTGAGTGAATTTTGGAAAAATAATATATTCAAAGACAAATGTCTTGTATGTTCCCCAGAATTTAGGGAAATCATGAATTTCTAGGTTCAGGAAGCACACCTGGAAACATCATTGTAAGGCTACGATGTAAGCATAGAGAGCACAATAGCAGACAAAAGGACATGATGCCTGAAAACAGAATACTAGACAGTGTGACAGTATACCTCCTTTTTTTAAATCAAGAAAAGCATGTGGTGAGAGAAAATGCCTGTCAACCTGCAGTTGGATACTTCGCCAAAGTATCATTTAATAATGAGGCTGTGAGAGACTTAAAGATGGACTACCCAGAACCCTCTTCAATGAAGACTTTCTGCTTTGGCCTCTTAGAATGCGGTCAGCTGGAAGTCCATAACCATTACACCTTTCAGGCATTTCCTCAGCTACAGAGAGCTGCCTGGCCCAAGCTCTGGGACTTCTCCGATGGCCACATTTTATGTCTGATTAAGGAAAGGTCATTAATACATGTCTGGTGCCTTCCTCAGTTATCAATCCTGACTAAATGCCCTGCACACCCAACCCTATCTCAATGCTGGCTACTTTAAAAACTGGACTCAGAAGAAAAGACATTTGAGAACAGTGTTTCATCTGATACCATTTTAGAGGAGCATCTAAAGAATACGGTTAAGGAGATGGTGATGAGAACAATTCATACCTTAAGCTTCACTGGCTCAACCTATGACACATTTACCTCCCCTGAGCCACAGCCATTGGCCCAAAGATTGGGAAGGTGATTCAAGATTAGCCAATGAGAGGATTCTTAGGAGGTTCAGTCTTGAGGATTGTGAAGGAAATTGACAGGGCTCCTTCTCTGTCCTTTGTTTGCTAGCTGGCTTCTGATCATCGTGATTTAATGATATAAATTCATAGGTTGTAGTGGACATATCTGTTTTCCCTTGCATCCAGTTAAGTGAAGTATTTGACTGCTAATAATTTAAGTAAAATTTGCGTATCCTCCTGTGTAAATGGGACTCTATAAAAATAAGGAATAGCAAGATTTCTTTACTGGCTTTATTGTCATATTGTGTTTCCTAATTAAAAAAAAATGAGATTCCCCTCCCCCCTTCATAATTGGAACTGTGCTATTTGCAGTAGAATTAGCTGTTCATTAAAGGTCCAAATGGAAATGACTTTGGTTGCCTGACCATTTGGGATCAAAACACATCAGTGGCCCCCCCAATTTCTTCAATTCTTCTTAAGTCCCTTTTTTTTGTTTCAGTTTCTGTAATGTATTTGTATGTGAATACATTTAAGAAATGCCTTTACCTGTATTATTATGTTTTTGAAAGAATGTGCCTTAAATTTTAAAAGTATTTCCCATTTATTGACTCTACTTTTCTCCTCCTATGGTGGTTTCTTTGAGAATTAGGGTAGTCATTTTTTTCCAACCTGTTTTTTCAACAACACCTCTTGTATTTATCGACCAATTCAAGTATATGGGGGAACTTTGGGGACCTAAGTAATATTCAGAAAATAATTTTATACCATTTGAGACCTGATTTGTGACCCAGTATGTGATCTATTCTGGAGAATGTTCCATGTACACTTAAGAAGAATGTGTATTCTGTTGCTTTAGGATGAAATGCTCTGAATGTCTCTGTTATGTCCATCTGGTCCAGTATGTCATTCAAAGCCCTTCTTTCCTTGTTGATCAAGATAAAAAGCTTTTGCACAGCAAAGCAAACAGTCAACAAAACTAACAGGCAACCTGGAATGGGAGAAGATATTTGCAAATGTCTTATCAGATAAAAGGCTAGTATCCAAATCCTGCAAAGAACTTACCAAACTCAACACCCAAAAACCAAAAAATCCAGCGAAGGAATAGACAGAAGACAAAAACAGACATTTCTCCAAGAAGACCTACAAATAGCCACCAGGCACATGAAAAGAATGCTCAACATCACTCACTATCAGGGACATACAAATCAAGACCACAATGAGAATCTACCTTACAGTAGTCAGAATGACTAAAATTAACAACTCAGGAAACAACAGATGTTGGCAAGGATGCAGAGAAAGGGGAACATTACATTGTTGGTGGGAATGCAAACTGGTGCGGCCACTCTGGAAAAGAGTATGGAGGTTCCTCAAAAAGTTACAAATAGAGCTAACCTATAACCCAGCAATTACACTACTAGGTATTTACCCAACGAATACAAACATAGTGATAGGGTGGAGCACATGCACCCAAATTTTTATAGCAGCAATGTCCACAATAGCTAAAATATGGAAAGAGCCCAGATGTCCATCAACAGGTGGATGGATGAAGAAGAGGTGGTATGTATATGTATATAGATATAGATAGATATAGATATAGATAGATATAGATACACACACAATGGAATATGACTCAGCCATCATACAGAATGAAATCTTGCCATTTGCAATGATGTGGATGGAACTAGAAAGGATTATACTAAGCAAAATAAGTAAGTCAGAGAAAGACAAATACCATAGGATTTCACTCATGTGGAATTTAGGAAACAAAACAGATGAACACAGGGAAAGGGGAGGAAAAATAAGATGAAAATTGTGATGAGATGAGCATTGGATGTTATACTATATGTTGGCAAATTGAATTTAAATTAAGAAATGTGACAGAAAAAAATGGTACAAATAAAAAAATTAAATAGGTACATGGTTTAAAAAAAAGATGAAAACTGAGAGGGAGACGCTGAATTCTAGAAAACAAACTGAGGGTTGCTGGAGAGGAGGTAGGTGAGGAGAAGGGACAACTGGGTGATGGGTGGGCATTAATGGGGGGCACTTGATATTATATGAGCACCAGGTGTTATATGCAACTGATGAATCACTAAATTCTACCTCTGAAACTAATTTTAAAAAACAATTTCAAATTTAGGTAAATATTTAAATATTTTTATATTTTTTAAAGATTTTATAAGGATCACCATTTCTATTTGAATTCTGCCTTTGAAGGAAATGGATTTTACCATTCTCTTGTTTTCTGATCCATTTTTTATCAGAACTGGAGGCAATGGTTCATCAGTTATGTCACATGATTTTCCAAGAGCAGTTGCTGACCAGGTAAGAGTATTCCTGCTCAAACCAGAGTGGCTCGGCACAGACAAAAACACCCAGTAGGTGTTGGGAGCGATGAAAATGACCCAGCAGTGGGCCATGACAGAATCATTCTGGTGGCAGTAGGAACTTTAGTTATGGGGCCCTGACTCTCTCCAGGACCTGAAACTGAAATAATTACAATTTGGTTGCTTTGGGTGACATCTTAAAGTGCAAATGGTGTAGGCATAAATCAGCCAATGTGACAGATGACCTTTTTCTGTATGACATTTTCCAAAATTCACCCAGTTTATTGCTTTTGGGATTCCTAGGACATGTACTTTGTGACTTATCAGTCCATTTCTTAAGTCTCTTGGACTCTCTTTAAAGTTTCCTTTCTCTCTGTCTCTCTATAAGGTGTTCTGCACAATTGCTTCCGTCTATTCTAACTTACCAATTCTCTATCCAGCTGTGTATCATATGCTGTCTAAAATTTCTTCAATCTTTTCTTCCAGTGGTTATGATGTTCTGGTCTACAACATAATTGTTTCTAGAAAAATAATTTGCTTCTTTAAGTAATTAGATATTTCTTCCTCATGTTTTATGTATCGTATCATTTATTTATATATGTTAAACACATTTTTAATAGTTTGTGTCTGATAATAAGCCATTACTAGATAGTTTTATTTTATTATTTTATTTATTTTATTTATATTTTTATTTTTATTTTAAAAGATTTTATTTATTTGTTTGAGAGAGAGAGAGAGAGAGAGAGAGAGAATGAATGTGACCCAGCTCACAGAAGCAGGGGGAGCAGCAGAGGGAGAGGCAGAAGCAGGCTCCCTGACGAGCAGGGAGCCCTATGCGGAACTGCATTCCAGGACCTGGGGATCATGACCTGATCTGAAGGCAGACCTTAACGGACTGAGCCACCCAGGTGCCCCGTTTGGCTTATTGATACTACTGATAGTGACATGGTTTTGGATTATGTCCTTGTTCAGAACTTAATCTATAGGAATATTGTTAAAGCCTCAATTAATGTTAAGCCACTCCAAAAGGGGTAGAATTTGTTGTTCCCTGCGGCCGGCAAAATCATTTTGTGGTCCAGATGACCTTTAACTCTATCTGGCATCTTTCTGATAGAGGCAACACGAAGTTTAGAGGAAGCCAGAATCCCATTGTGATTGGTTGATGGGATGCAGAAGGGTATGCAATCATATGCACATGTGACATGGCCTGGCATAGTGACCTGCTCACTTCCTGGCTTTGCATTTTGTCCAATCAGAGAGGAGCTGTCGGTGACATCGGGCCATGCAGTGGCTATAAAAGAGCCCTTGCCCTTCAGCTGCTGCCAGTGCCCTTTCTTCTGAGCTGTCGGGGAGGTGAGCCCCACATGGCTGAGCCCAGCTGTGAGACCTCTTGGGAGGAAAGCCTGGGTACAGAGGAGCTAGGTGACAGCCTATCAGGAGAGCCCTCAGCAGGAGCAGCCAAGGCGCCAATGCCACTACTGCCGCCTCCTTCATTGCCACCACCACTGCTGTTGCCGCCACCGCTGCCACCTCTGCTGCTACCGCCGTTGCCGCCACTGCCACTGCTGCCGTCCCTGCTCAGATGGTTTTGCCACCTACTCCCCCAGGATTCTGAAGCAGGTTCACGAGGGCCTGAGCCTCTCGCAGAAGGCCCTGAGATTCACGGATTCATTCCTTAAGGATATCTTTGAGCGCATCGCTGACGAGGCCTCTCACCTGGCCTGCTCCACCAAGCACTCCACCATCACCCTCAGGGAGATCCAGACCGCTGTGCACCTGATGCTGCCGGGAGTACGGGGCGGGGGGTGGGGTGGCACAGGGGATTAGCAAACACACCATGTCCCAGGCCTCCAAGGCCATTATCCGGTACACTGGACACCACCAATGAACACCTGCCTCAGGGCCCTCTGACCACCCCACAAACCAAAGGCTCTTTTCAGAGCTACCTCATTTGGTGAGAAAAGACCTGTAGCTCTCCACAGTGCAACGTACTCCAGCGTTTGGCCCTATGCCATTCTGCCCATCCTTAAAGCATGTTTACCGTTTATTAAACATTACCAAATGTATCCGCTCTACTTTATTGTGTCTCTTTAGTGCAATTTGTTCCAAGCAAAATCATCGATTTACTTTAACTACATTGCTTTCATTTACTTGCCTAAAGTGCCATTTCTCTCAGTTACTGGACCTGGGCCATTCTGCTGGTCTTTAACTCATTTGTACCATCAACGAAACATTAACAAACTTTACCATTCAACTTTAATATATGTCTGTAGTGCAATTTTTTCTGAGGAAAATTGGAATTTTCCTATCCACATTGATTTTCATGGCTCTCCTCAATGGTCATTTCTGTTAGTTATTTCTGTAAGTCAACTTTATGGGGATATTCTCATAATGGTATTTACCCTTTTCACTCTCAATCTCTCACTAGTGTATGGTGGAGTTTTCAAGAAGTTCACTATGTCTGACATGGCAACAAATAACATGCAGAAGTAGATATAATAATACATCTGACTTCTTTAGGCCAGATAGGAGTTCAACATATAGTATAACACCCAGTGCTCATCACGCCAAGTGCCCCCCTCAGTGCCCATCACCCAGTCACCCCAACCCCCCGCCCACCTCCCTTTCCACCACCCCTTGTTCGTTTCCCAGAGTTAGGAGTCTCTCATGTTCTGTCACACATTCTGATATTTCCCACTCATTTTCCCTCCTTTCCCCTTTATTCCCTTCCACAATTTTTTACATTCCCCAAAGGAATGAGACCAAATTATGTTTTTCCTTCTCCGTTGACTTACTTCATTCAGCATAATACTCTCCAGTTCCACCCACATCGAAGCAAATGGTGGGTATTTGTCATTTCTAATGGCTAAGTAATATTCCATTATATACATATATACCACATCATCTTTTTTAAATATCTTTTTATTGGAGTTCAATTTGCCAACATATAGCATAACAACCAGTACTCAGCCCAATAAGTGACCCCCTCAGTGCCCATCACCCAGTCACCCCAACCCCCCGCCCACCTCCGTTTCCACCACCTCTTGCTCGTTTCCCAGAGTTAGGAGTCTCTCATATTCTGTCAGGCATTACTCTGGCTGAGTAATATTCCATTGTACACATATACCACATCTTCTTTATCCATTCATCTTTTGATGGACACCAAGGCTCCTTCCACAGTTTGACTATTGTGGACATTGCTACTATAAACATTGGGGTGCAGGTATTCCAGCAGGTGTCCCATCTGTATCTCTGGGGTAAATCCCGAGCAGTGCAACTGCTGGGTCATAGGGCAGATATATTTTTAACTCTTTGAGGAACCTCCACACAGTTTTCCAGAGTGGCTGTCCCAGATCACATTCCCACCAACAGTGCAAGAGAGTTCCCCTTCTCCACATCCTCCCCAACATATGTTGTTTCCTGACTTGTTAATGTTCACCATTCTCACTGGGGTGAGGTGGTATCTCATTGTGGTTTTGATTTGTAGTTCCCTGATGGCCAGTGATGCAGAGCATTTTCTCAGGTGCTTGTTGGCCATGTCTATGTCTTCCTCTGTGAAATTTCTGTTCATGTCTTTTGCCCATTTCATGATTGGATTGTTTGTTTCTTTGCTGTTGAGTTTAATAAGTTCTTTATAGATCTTGGATACTAGCCCTTTATCTCATAGGTCATTTGCAAATATCTTCTCGCATTCTGTAGGTTGTCTTTTAGTTTTGTTGACTGTTTCTTTTGCCGTGCAGAACCTTTTATCTTGAAGTCCCAATAGTTCATTTTTGCTTTTGTTTCTCTTGCCTTCATGGATGTATCTAGCAAGAAGTTGCTGTGGCCAAATTCAAAATGGGTGTTTCCTGTGTTCTCCTCTAGGATTTTGATGGAATCTTGTCTCACATTTAGATCTTTCACCCAGTTTGAGTTTAGCTTTGTGTATAGTATAAGAGAATGGTCTAGTTTCATTCTTCTGCATGTGGATGTCCAATTTTCCCAGCACCATTTATTAAAGAGACTTTTTTCCAGTGGATAGTCTTTCCTGCTTTGTCGAATATTAGTTGACCATAAAGTTGAGGGTCCACTTCAGGATTCTCTATTCGTTTTCATTGATCTATGTGTCTGTTTTGTGCCAGGACCACACTGTCTTGATGACCACAGCTTTGTAGTACAACCTGAAATCTGGCATTGTGATGCCCCAAGCTCTGGTTTTCTTTTTAAATATTCCCCTGGCTATTCGGGGTCTTTTCTGTTTCCACACAAATCTGAAGATGATTTGTTCCAATCTCTTTGTGCCTTCCTCAATTTCTTTCAGAAGTGGTCTGTAGTTTTTAGGGTATAGATCCTTTACCTCTTTGGTTAGGCTTATTCCTAGATATTTTTTACTGTTGGGTGCAATTGTAAATGGGATTGACTCCTTAATTTCTCTTTCTTCAGTCTCATTGTCAGTATATAGAAATGCCAAGGATTTCTGGGCATTGATTTTGTATCCTGCCACACTGCCAAACTGCTGTATGAGTTCTAGCAATCTTGGGGTGGAGTCTTTTGGGTTTTCTATGTACAGCATCATGTCATCATTGAAGAGGGAGAGTTTGATTTCTTCTTTGCCAATTTGAATACCTTTTATTTCTTTTTGTTGCCTGATTCCTGAGGCTAGGACTTCTAGTACTATGTTGAATAGCAGTGGTGAGAGTGGACATCCCTGTCTTGTTCCTCATCTTAGGGGAAATGCTCCCAGTGTTTTCCCATTGAGAATGATATTTGCCGTGGGCTTTTTGTAGATGGCTTTGAAGATGCTGAGGAATGTTCCCTTATCCCTACACTCGGAAGAGTTTTGATCAGGAATGGATGCTGTATTTTGTCAAATGCTTTCCCTGCATTTATTGAGAGGATCATACGGTTCTTGTTTTTTCTCTTGTTGATATGATCTATCACACTGATTGCTTTACGAGTCTTGAACCAGCCTTGCATTCCAGGGATAAATCCCACTTGGTCATGGTGAATAATCTTCATGTATTGTTGGATCCTATTGGCTAGTATTTTGTTGAGAATGTTTGCTTCTGTGTTCATCAGGGATATTGGTCTATAATTCTCCCTTTTGATGGCGTCTTTGTCTGGTTTTGGAATTAAGGTGATGCTGGCCTCATAGAATGAGTTTGGAAGTATTCCATCTCTTTCTATGTTTCGGAACAGCTTTAGTAGAATAGGTATGGTTTCTTCTTTAAATGTTTGCTAGCATTCCCCTGGGAAGCCATCTGGCCCTGGACTTTTGTGTCTTGGGAGGATTTTGATGACTGCTTCAATTTCCTCCCTGGTTATCAGCCTGTTCAGGTTTTCTATTTCTTCCTGTTCCAGTTTTGGTAGTTTGTGGCTTTCCAGAAATGCGTCCATTTCTTCTACATTGCCTAATTTATTGGCGTATAACAGCTCATAATAAATTTTTAAAATAGTTTGTATTTTCCTGGTATTGGTGGTGATCTGTCCTTCCTCATTCATGATTTTATTAATTAGATTCTTTTCTCTTTTGTTTTTAATAAGGCTGGCTAATTATCTTATTAATTCTTTCAAAGAACCAACTCCTGGTTTTGTTGATCTGTTCCACAGTTCTGATCTCTATTTCATTGAGTTTTGTTCGAATCTTTATTAATTTTCTTCTGATGCTGGGTGTAGGGTCTGTTTGTTGTTTTTTCTTCAGCTCCTGTAGGTGCAAGATTAGCTTTTGTATCTGAGTTCTTTTCAGTTTTTGGATGGATGCTTTCATTGTGATGTATTTCTCCATCAGGACTGCTTTTGCTGTATCCCAAAGATTTTGAATGGTTGTATCTTCATTCTCATTAGATTCCATGAATCTTTTTAATTCTTCTCTAATTTCCTGGTTGACCCATTCATCTTTTCTCAGGATGGTCTTTAACATCCACGTGTTTCAAATCCTTCAAAACTTCTTCTTGTGGTTTAGTTCTAGTTTCAAAGCATTATGGTCTGAAAATACGAAGGGTACAATACCAGTCTTTTGGTATTGGTTAAGACCTGATTTGTGATCCAGTATGTGATCTATTCTGGAGAAAGTTCCATGTGCACTTGAGAAGAATGTGTATTCAGTTGCGTTTGGATGTAAAGTTCTGTAAACATCTGTGAAATACATCTGGTCCAGTGTATCACTTAAAGCTCTTGTTTCTTTGGAGATGTTGTGCTTAGAAGATCTGTCATTTGCAGAAAGCGCCGTATTCAAGTCTCCAAGTATAAGTGTCTTATTATCTAAGTATGTCTTAACTTTGGTTATTAATTGATTGGTATACTTGGTATCTCCCGCATTACGGCCGTAAATATTCATGATTGTTAGGTCATCTTGTTGGATAGATCCTTTAAGTATGATATAGTGTCCCTCTTCATCTCTGACTACAATCTTTGGGATCAACTTTAATTTATCTGATATGAGGATGGCTACCCCTACTTTCTTTCGAGGACCATTTGAATGGTATATGGTTCTCCAACATTTCATTTTCTGGCTGGAGGTGTCCTTACATCTAAAATGAGTCTCCTGTAGGCAGGAAATAGATGGTTCTTGCTTTTTATCCAGTCTGAAACCCTGCATCTTTTGATGGGATCATTAAGACCATTCACGTTCAGAGTTACTGTTGAAAGATATGAATTTGGTGTCATCATGATACATATTCAGTCCCTGTTTTGTGGATTATTTCTTTCGATTTCCTTTTTCTTTTACAGAGTACCCCTTAATATTTATTGCAGAGCTGGTTTGGTGTTCATATATTCTTTCAGTTTCTGCCTATCCTGGAAGCTCTTTATCTCTCCTTCCATTCTGAATGAGAGCCTTGCTGGATAAAGTATTCTTGACTGTATGTTCTTCTCATTTAGGACCCCGAATATATCTTGCCAGCCCTTTCTAGCCTGCCAGTTCTCTGTGGAGAGGTCTGCTGTTAATCTAATATTGCTCCCCATATAAGTTAGGGATCTCTTGTCTCTCGCCGCTTTAAGGATTTTCTCTTTATCTTTGGAATTTGCAAGTTTCACTATTAAATGTCAAGGTTTTGAACAGTTTTTATTGATTTTAGAGGGAGGATCTCTCTATCTCCTGTCTGAATGCCTGTTTCTCTCCCCAAGTTAGGGATGTTCTCAACTATGATTTGTTCAAATACACTTTCTGGTCCTCTGTCCCTTTCGGCGCCCTCTGGAACCCCAGTTAAACGTAGATTTTTCCTTCTGATGCTGTCATTTTTTCCCCTTAACCTTTCTTCATGGACTTTTAATTGTTTTTCTCTTTTTTCCTCAGCTTCCTTCCTTCCCATCAACTTTTCTTCTATGTCACTCATTCTTCTACCTCATTAACCCTCATCGTTAGGACCTCTAGTTTGGATTGCATCTCATTTAATTGATTTTTAATTTCGGCCTGATTAGATGTAAATTCTGCAGTCATGAAGTCTCTTGAACCTTTATGCTTTTTTTCCAGAGCCACCAGTAGGTTTCTAATTGTGCTTCTGAATTGGCTTTCTGACATCGAATTATAATCCAAATTCTGTAACTCTGTGGGAGAGAGTACTGTTTCCGATTCTTTCTTTTGTGGTGAATTCTTCTTTCTAGTCATTTTGCTCAGTGCAGAGTGGCTAAAAAGTTGTACTGGAAAAGGAAGAAAAACAAGAGAAAAATAAAGAAAAACAAACAACAACAACAACAAAAACAAGGAGGGGTATCCTGTGGTTCTATATACTGTAAGTCCCTGGACTTCCCCTGGAGCTTCCCAGCACTGCTTGGTCAAGAATGGTCTTCCCCTGTCCTTCCATCTGGTCTTCTGGGGGAGGGCCCTGCTGTGCTGATTCTCAGGTGTGTGCACCTGAGGGAGCTGCCCCACCCCCTGGCAGGTGCCGGGCTCAGTGAGAAATGTTTATCCTGTGAGGCCCTTGCTCCCTGTTGGCCCCACACCATCTCAGGCACAGGGTGACATCAGGAGGAACAACCATACTGGCAACGGCCAGCTCTCCAGCCCTGGAGTCAGCTCCCGCAGTAACTACCACAGTCTCCCAGTCCGCAGTGGCCTGGATGCTCCCGGGGGTGGGGTCTCTGATCTGCATAGCTCGGGGGCACTGGCGGCAGATGTGTCCTTGCTGTTCTGTGCCCTCCCAGCCTCCGGCTATCCCTGGGGGAGCGTCGGATCCTGGGCTGTGTCCCCCGTTGCCCTGGGATCCGGGTCCTGTGCCGCTGGAATCACACTCCTGGGGCTTGTCAGCCCCTTCTTCCTGGAGCTGCCGCCAGAGCTTCTCCCGAGTCCCCGCCAGATGTGTCCTCCAGCCGTTTACCGTACTCTGCCCACAGGGTGTGGTGTGCTCTGCCCCAGGGCACACTTCCTCTGTTAGTGATCCCGGTAACCTGGAGGCTCCATTTCCCCTCCTGGGATCCTGCCGGAGTTCCTTGCGAGTGCCGTTCTGTCTGTGAAGAATCCGGTGCAGATTTTTAAAGTTCCCGCTTCTCCGGAACCGGGCTTTCCTGTCCTGGAGGTTTTCACCCCCCGGCTTTAGCCTACCTCCTCACAGGGCCCCTCCCCAACTTGATCCTTTTTTATTTATTTATTTTTTCCCGCCTTCCTAACTTGTTAGAAGTGCAAACTCTTCTCTCTGTAGAGTTCCAGCTATTCTCTCTTTAAATCTCAGGCCGAATTTGTATGTTTTCAGGATGATTTGAAAGTTATCTAGGTAAGTTGGTGGGGACAGGTGACTTGGGGTCCCTACTCTTCTGCCATCTTGCCCCGCCCCCTTCCTTTAGGCCAGATATTAAGGAGATTTTTCAGATATCTGAAACAACATCAATCTTCTCTCTACATTTTTTAGAAAACATATTTTTTTCACGTGTGTTTGTAATTTATACTAGCATGATGTCGTGGGTTTTTAAAGATTATTTTAAAATAAATTGATTAAAATTTCTGTTCTGGTGTTTTGTTACAGTCAACATTGACAGATATAACTGGCACAAAATTTCTTTGGCTTCCTATTAATTTTTAGAGGTGTAAAGTTGTCCTGAGACCAGAAATGAGTCTAGAGATTTACTCATTCCAGTGCAATCTGATCAACTGAAAATAGCCTCTTTTCGATGGTCAAGTTTTCCAAAACAATCTAATGCCTAAATATTTATCAAAACTTTAAAATCATATTGCTAACTGAAATATACTTTATATAATCCTCAGTTGACTTTGGCTCCTTGGACTAATGCAAAATTGAGGGAGTAATTAGTGAGTAATCTTAGTTTATCTGCACCTTTGTATTGAATTAAATCTCACAGGTACAGCCAAAAAAAAAAAAAAAAAGGAAGAGGGGCTTTCAAATCATAATGCTGACAGAAAGCTTTCTTGTCACCTTCCTGACTCAAATAGGAATGACAGTAACATTTTATCAGCAAACATGATATTGGGCTTTCACCTGAGGTCTATGTGTTCATGATAACCTCTTTGGTTTTCTAAGTGTTTTCGGTTACATAATGTATCTAAAACATTCACACATGCTGGTTAGCAGCTATTGAGATTAACGTGTATTTTGTCTTTTGGTTTATTCACATAAATAGTATTCTATGGATTTCCCGGTAGTAAATCCTGCTGGCATTCTTGGAAGTAAATCCCTTCCTCCTGGACAGCTTTCCCTAGACATCATTTGGGTCCTTTCCTGGGCTTGTTCCTGTGTATAGTCAGCAACAGACTAGAGCTCAGGTTTCTCATGACTTCTGCACTCTTGGCCACTTGCTTTTTTCAACTGTCTCTGAAGTCTTACTGTGTCCTAGGAGTTTCAAATTCCCAGAAGCAGCCAGGGCCCAAGGCTTATTTGGGCTCCATTTGCAGCAAGAACCTAGACGGACATAGAAGGCAAACCAGGCACTAGTGGAATGGGCTTGACCCCTTAGTTAGTCTTTCCTTTACCTGTTTATGTCTGGGTGTCCCGCTCTCCATGCTCCTCGTATGTAAGGCACAGCTGTGTTTGTGAGAGCCAGTTGTGCTCAACCCTGCCTGCCCCCAACTACGGAACATTCCGTATTCCAGGCATTACTCTACCTCTGTTCCTTGACCACTCCAGCCCCAATAAGCTGGATTATGTTCAGAATCCCCTGCAAATCACATTCCAACTTTGTTTATTCCTTATTTCCTCCTCAAGGAGAGGCTGGCTACTACTCCCATAAGGTCAGACCCCACCCTTACCCAGCAGATGATTGTCCAGCACATGTGTCAGGGTTGCAAAAGGACCTGATGTGTGAGGCTTCTTGTCTCTTCATAGGTAGGGTGACCATATCACTTCTTTTCCAATTGATGCAGGTGGTTTCGAAAGTCAAAAGGATGCTATGCATAATTGCGCTGGGACATCAGGCAAAATCAGGACATGAGGACACCCTTCTAGGGAAAAGTTCTGGGGATAGAATAAGGATATCTCTTGGGGCTTAGGGATTTGTAGAGCACAGAGGTTAGGAGGAAAATGAGAATGCATCACCTTTTTCACAATTTATTCTCTTCGCAGTTAGGGTGCCTTAGTTTTCTGGGGACAAGAAGTGTTACCAGGCTGCATTAACAGGGAAAGGAGATGCAACATGGTCAACATGGGCATCTGTTTGGGTCCTATAAGAGCTGTGAGCTACTGGGACCAGACTCTACAGCAAGAGTGATTACGGGCACAGGTTTTGGAATCAGATTAGACCTGGGTTCAAACCCCAGCTGTGCCTCTTACTAGCTGTGGTGTCTTGAGTAAGTGACCTGACCTCTTTGAACCTCAGTTTCCTCCTCTGGACAATAGGGTCTACAAGACTGTTGTGAGGATTCAGTGAGATAATGCATAGTGCTCAGTGAACAGTGGCTATACTTATTCTCAGGCCTGAGATTCATGCCCTCAGGCAGTTGGAGGTGTAGGGGTAGGATTTGATGTCAGACAGTTGTATGGACTTGCTCTCCTGGCTACCTTGGCCCTATCTGTTTGCTTAAGGCTGACAATGAGATAAGGGAGGTTGACTTTTCCTTCCTGAGACTCTGTTAGTAAAATTGCAGAGATAACACTGCTCCCAGTTGTGATGGGAAGTTGCTAGGGAGCAATTGGAAAGTGCCTTGTTACCTTGCTAGCTTTGGGCATTGATGACTCAGGGTTTTGTTGGCAAACTGTTCCTCCTCACTCCCACTCACCCTCTCCCTCTCCAAGGCCCATTCACCTTGCAAGTCTTGGCTTAGATCCTACCTCCTCTCTGAAGATTACCTGACCATCCCAACCTGCAGTGACTTCTCCCTCCCTAAGCCTCAGTAGTATACCTCCAACTGTGGAACAGGATGTATTCTTTATTGTGCCCTTATGGAAGGGCCATGAATAGGGCTGACTGAGAGAACACATGTAGCATGCCAGGTACAATGTCTGGTACAGACCTGGGGGGCTTACCTGCCTCTGTCTCTTCTTACTCGCTGAACCCTCGCCCTGCCCCCGCCCCCCTCTCCCCCATAATGTGTGCATCCTGGTCTTGACCAGATGCAGCCTTCTACTGGTAGTCATTTGGGAGTATGCCCGTGCTAGCTCCATGTTCAATTGTAATGTCACAGAAGTTAGGGGCCACATCTTATCCTTCCTCACCTTCTAGTATCCAGCACTACACAAATCACCATAATAGCCTTTTTTTTTAAATTGAGCTCTATAAGATTCTGTGTGGCAGGTGCTCTTGTGTGTGTGTTTGCCCCCATATTTTCTTTACAGGAGAGGCAGACATAACTTTTTCTGTTGAGAAGAGGCACAGAGAGGTTGGGTTATCCACTGCCCAAACTCACATATCTCTTGAGTGGCCTAGCCAGGAATCAAATCCAGTTTTGACTCCTGTGCTAGATTACTAGCACAGATTACTCCTGTGCTCCAATGAATGAATGCCTACAAATGGGTGGATGGGAGGATAGACAGAAGTAGAGACCAGAATAGGAGTGCCTGCACCTTTAACTTTTACTTAACAGAGGGAGGCCTGCTTGAGAAGAACCTATAGGTAGTAAAGATACAGGATTCAGAGGGTCCCCAAGCCCAGGTAAGGTCCCTCTTGAGGAAAAAAGAGGTGGGGGGTGGAGTGAAGGGCCAAGCTAAACCACAAGAAATTCCACAGTGGTTCCAAGATCCCAAAAATTAGCAGTGGTGGCAGTGAATAAGGACGTGTCTTTGAAGAGGCTTATTAACCTAGGAAGTTTTTGAATTCCCTTGGAGTCAAGGCTGAGCATTTCACTCCAATAGCATGCCAGTCATGGGACCTATGATTAGGTGTGGAGATAAGATCTGCTGCACTCTAGCATCAGGGGGTGATGACGGGGAAAGCAGAGGGGATTGGCCATTTAATTCAGCAGACCTTAAATCTGGTAGGACTTCAGACCGACCTGGAAACCTGTGGCTATGACCTCACACAGCAGACTAGAAGGCTAGTAATCTGCCTAAACCTCCAGCCCTGGGGCCTGAGCACTTCAGGGTCGTGGGACTGTGCTTAGCCAGGCTTCACCTAGGTCCAGTAGAGCTAGGCCTCCTACAGGTGAGTGCTTCAGGGGTTCATGAGCTGTGTCTTCCAGAGGCCTCACTTGGGCCAGAGGGAAAAGCCCTTCTCTGGCTGACCTCCAGGGCTTCCAACTCTACTCCACCCTGGCTCCCAGGTATTAGGATTCAGGAAGCCTCAGCGAGGGAGCCTGGGATATCCAGGCTCTCCCCCTGCCTCAACTGGCCCACTGCAGCAGTATCCAACTGCACTATCTGCTTTTATTCACTCCATCCTGTCCCCTACCCCATTCAGGGAAGCAGCAAGAAGCTAGGCTGGGTGTTAAGTGGAACAGAGGTCTAATATTGGCTCACCTGCTTCCTGCACCATGTGAGGCATGGCAAATTTACTCAACTTTCTAGTAATGGGTTTATACTTTGTCGGGTTAGACACAGTACTTACCTCATAGGGTTTTAGAGATCCATAAAGGATGTTATCATGTGCCCCCAAGCCCAGACACACCAGCTTCCCAGAAGGGAGGAAAATCTACTGTCAGAAATGCAATAAAACTGTCAAATCTGTGGGAAGTCATCCAGCTAAACTGTACACCTCAAACCTGGAACACTATTTTTTGTTGTTCTCTGCAACAGGATAAAAATTCCCTTTTCCCCTTAAGATGGATAGCGGGAGGAAAACCTGGAACAGCCACTTTCAAGTGATTTTCAGTTCTCTAGTCACAATATTTTAGCCATGCTATCCTCAAGAAGGGTCAGGAAATCTCCTATTAGGGTTTACAGCACAGCCTGCATTCATCTGTTCATTTATTCAATAGACATTTGCTGAGTCCCCACTACATCAGGCACTGCTAGGTGCTGAGAATCACAGATGAATAAGCTGAGAGCCCATAACCTGGTTAGAGTCTATAAGGGGGAAGCAGACGCTTTGGTCAGATATTTATAATACATGAAATGATATAACAGAGAGGTGTTCAGGTTATTTCAGGAACCCAGAGGAAGGGAATCGAACCCAGCCCAGGGGCTAGTTAGGAAACTCTTTCTGGAAGAGGTAAAATATAAATGATGTGGGTTTTGTAGTGTTTTTCATGTTTCACATCATACTTTGCTTGTTGTTTGCTTTACGTCCTGTTTTCAGAATGAGGAGACAAGAGGAAAGGGACACGTCTCAAGCAGTGAAAACATCAGGAGCTTTCTGCTATAAGAAGCAGCTTGGAGGCTGGGGAACAAGGCGACCAACTGTCCCAGCGGGCCAGTTCCTGAAGGGCTTCCTAGGATGTAGGACTTTCAGGTTTAATACCAGGTCAATCCCATGTTGCCTATGAATGAGGGGCTCCCATGATGCGGGACTGTCCATACTGAGATCAGAAAAGCTCTAGGCAAACAGGGAGGAGCTGGTCACCTTTGCAGGAACTGTAGGTAGCTCAGCATCTCTGGGACTTCAAATGCAAGATAGGAAGTGGTGGCAGATGAGACTGGGGAGACAGGCAGGGACCCGATCATGAAGGGCTTGGTGTGCCATATTAAGGAACCAGTACCTTGTCCTCTAGGCAGTGGGGAGTCTTGCAGGGAAGTGACAGGCTGCCAGGTTTGTGTTTTCATTTGATCACTCTGTCAGTAATATAGAAGCTGGACTTGAAAGGGCCAGGACTGGAGGCAGGAGGTGGTTGCCTTAATCCAGGTGACAATGATGAAGGCCTGGTAAGAAGCAGTAGGGATGGAGTGGAGAGGAAAGATTCAGGGACTGCTTGATGAGTAAAACTGATAGCGTAGTGTGACTAACTGGACATGGGGAGAGAGGGACAGCAGAGTTGACGGTGATCACTGCAATTTAGAAAAACTTTACGCACATTCTGGATAAATGAAAACATAGAAAAAATATAACCAAACATCCATCTACCCACCATCCACCCAGCTTAAGGAATAAAATAGGATAGATACCATTGAAACCCCCTGTACCTCTCCTCAACCCCCTCCCAGAGGTGATGCCTAGATTACATTGATGTTTCTCATTTCCACAAACTTCTACCACATAGATATTAATTGCTAAACAATTGTACTGGTAGCATTGTACTGCATGTTTCCAAGCTTTATATAAATTATATCACGATGGAGGTGTTTTTCTCTAACATGCTGTTTTCTCTCACTGTTGTGTGAGATGCAGCCCTAACAATATTGATAGCTCTGGTTCACTTATTTTCTTTGCTGAATAGCCTTCCATTGTATGAATATGTTTCTCATCCATTTTACTGTTGATGACCATGAGATGCTTTCTAAATTTCTGGTTCATGACTACAAAGCTGCTAAGAACACTCTCATACATGTCTCCCTGTACTCAGGTCTCTAGATTGGGTGCCTTGGAGTGCAAGTGCTGCAGCCAGCAGTGTGTCCATCTCCTGCACACTAATCAATATTGTCCAGTTGCTCTTCAAAGGAGTCAGACCACCTTGCACTCCAACTAGCAACGCATGTGATGTCCTTGTTGCTGTATTTCCTCACCAACATTTAGGATGGTCAGTCTTTTTATTCCTTGTGGCTCCAATGCTGTGAAATAGGATCTCATAGTGGTTTTAGTTGACAATTCTCAGACTACTTGGAAGATGATGCCCTTCCTGTGTAATTTTTTTTGGTACCTGTATGCTTACTCTTTTGGTAAAATGCCTGGTCAAGACTTCCTAATGTTAATAAGTGGTGAAGCCATAGAATCTCCTCTACGTGGCCCATACCCTTCACCATTATTGGAACTGTTTCAGAGTCACTGTTTGCCTTTATATACCCCTGTTTTATGAACCTATGTTTTCATTGTTCTGTAGCTTTACTGTGATGCATCCAAGTGTGTGTCCTGAATCTGGGGAACCATGGCTCTCCTCCCTCCCGGAAAATTACTGGATAATTCCTCCTTGAATATCATTCTTCTGCAATTTGCCCTGTATCTCCTTCACAAACTCCCACAGGATATACTTTTCACATTTTTGGTCCATGCCTTATGTCACTTCACCTTTCTTTTACCTTTCTCTTTCTCTTTCTAGGAGATATTACCCATAATTTCTTTTATCTCTTTCCATATGCTAATTCTCTATTCTGGTGGGTCTAATCAGCTCTTGCAAAATGACATGAACCTTTTCTTCCAGTGGTTCTGTTTTTCACTTTCAGATATTTCACTTGATTCTGAGATTTGGTTGTGTCTTCCCAAAGATTGTTTATATCCTCTCCTTTACTCAAACATGTTAAACCATTTTTAAATAGTTGGCACCTGGGGATAAGTCTCTGGAGGTGTACATGTTTAGTTTGTTTGTTTTATTTTTATTTTTTTAAATAGATTTTATTTATTTATTCATGAGAGACACAGAGAGAGAAGGAGGCAGAGACACAGGTAGAGGGAGAAGCAGGCTCCATGCAGGAAGCCTGATGTGGGACTTGATCCGGGGACCCCAGGATCATGCCCTGGGCTGAAGGCAGATGCTTAACTGCTGAGCCACCCAGGTGTCCCTGTGGTTTTTTTTTTTTTTAATTATGAGCATGTTAGAAAGGGCTTTATCTGTGGGAACCTTCTTGAAGCCTCCATTAAAGGTGGGTTCCTCCAGAAAGGATTTGACTTGCATTCGCCTTACGCCTGGGATTCTGCCAGAATTCGTTGAGCCATACTGATAGTGTTTGTTGGGACTCCAAAGCCACATGTGGGCAGAATTGTGATTTCAGGTTCTCAAAGGAACGTTGCCACACCTCAGCCAGACCCAAGGCCAAGAGATACATGTGCCCTTGTCATCTCCCTGTCCCTGTAGAAAAAAAAAAAAAGGCCAGCTATTCATTGAAGGCCTTGTTTAACAAGCATCAGGGACTGATACAAAAGTCTCCTTTGTCTGTTATTTGCTGGCTTTTTTCCAGCTCATCCAAGTAGTTAAAATGATGTTTATAATAATCTTTCTTAAGTATTTGTGTTTGTTTGGAATGGGAGTTGTTTCACTAGTCTATTCCATATAGTGTCCAAATGAAAAGTGTTAGTGACCCTTAAGTGTATAAATCAGACCAGGGTCACTCAGCAGTAGTCAGATGATGTCAAAGCTGATCTGCAAGGTTTGAGACAACTTGCACTCCCATGCCTGTTGCGTTGGAGGGGCTGGTTAGAGGGATGGCTCAGCTGGGCCTCTGTCCCTCTTCAGAGAGTCTCAGAGCCTTTCCGTAATTATATTTCCAGCAGGATAGGCAAACTTGCTATATGGAAGCTCAGAGCCTTCAAGAAACAAGGAAGGAGGGACTCCTGGGTGGCTCAGTGGTTGAGCATCTGTCTTAGGCTCAGGGCGTGATCCCAGGATCCAGGATCAAGTCCCACATTGGGCTCCCTGTGAGGAGCCTACTTCTCTTCCCTCTGCCTCTGTCTCTGCCTCTCTCTGTGTGTCTCTCGTGAATAAATAAATAAATCTTAAAAAAAAGAAGACAGAAGACACTTTTCCTCTTAAAGAGTAGATCTGTAATTTGTACAGCATCACTTCCACCTTGTTTCATTAGCCAAAGCAATCACACACCCACCCAGAGTCAAGAGCAGGGGCAGGGAAAACACACAGGATATCTCAGTGGGAAGTATTAAGGACTCAGCAGGATTCCTGAACCTGACACGTAGCGTCATGCAACACACATTTCTCGAGATGCTGCTGGGGGCCACACACTGGGCATGCCCATACAACAAAGTCTTTGGTTCCCTACTCCAGAGTGGTAAACTCTGGAATTGTTTTCCTTTCCTCTTGCTCCTCTTGCCCCTGGCCCATGTAGTGGATCCCTCCAATCTGAGACACAGTGCCTGCGTAGGGTATTCCTTTAGGAATACCCTAAAACCTGACATTTCAACTGTACTCCATCCCTCTCCATATGCCTACAAAAGCACATATCCAGAGACTTATAAATAGGGCAGGGTTAAGGCCACAGGAAGAGTTCAGGGAGGGGAGCGGGGAAGCATAAGCAGCCCCATACATAAGCCATCCCAATCTTCTGGAGTTTGTTCAAGGCAAGCACTTGCTTACAAATCTTGATTTGAATTAATCACACAATGGAAATTGAGGTAGGTAAAGTAATCAATGCTGCATTTCATTTTATATTTATGTATTTCCTGTCGAGCAGGTTAATCCAGAGAAGAAGGGTTTCTGTGAACCCCTGATAGGATCAAACACTCAAAGGCTTTCAACACATCTGATGGACCAGCAACCAGAGTTGCTATGTGATCTTGGGTAAGGCCATTCACTTTTCTGGGAAGACTCCACTTGAATCCCTAGAAGGGATAGAATTCACTAAGCCAGTCCATTATTTTAATGAGCACAAAGACAATGCATACGATATTCATTCCTAAAACAAAAATTCCCAGTTGTGTATGACAAAATACCTGGTCTGGCATCGAGTCCACACATGGTCCTATGGTCCCCATCTAACTGCGGTACCCCAAGGGCTGCTCACTATTACCTCTTGTAGTAAGATCTTAGAGACAGAGGTAGTTAAATTGTGGACAGGTTTCTGGATATCATGTTCACAAGAATCATGGGTTACAACAGAGGCTGTGAGGGACAAGTCTGACCATGTCACAACCCTCAGATAGTTGCCAGACAGCATGGCAAGGACTGAATTGATGACCCTGTGGAGATGAGTCCTAGTGCTCTCTTGTCCCACTAATGTCCTCTCATGGACTGACCAAAACCCACCTGTGATCCTGGATTTGTTTTTAAAGTACCTCATAATAAGAAGAAAGAGTAAGTGGCCACTTTTTCAAGCTTTCTCCTCCCCTCCTAACACTCATTCTGCTCTTATCCAAGAGTGACAGGCCATGATCAAAGAGGAGGAAGGCTACGATGGATCCAGAATCAGGACCAACCCCATTTTTTTTTAAAGATTTATTTGTTTATTTAACAAAGAGACAGAGCAAGCAGGGGGAGGGGCAGAGGGTGAGAGAATCTCAAGTAGACTCCCTGTTGAATCTGGAGCCAACCCAGTTTCATCTCAGGACCCTGAGATCACAACCTGAGTCAGAACCAAGAGTCAGAGGCTTAACCCACTCCAGGTACCCCAGGGCACTAGGATTTTTGCATTGGTTTCGCAAACCCTATTTCCACCAGAGAATGTGAAGAGGAACCAAACGGTGACCTGAGCAAGTGGTGGGTTGCATCTCAGGAAAGGAGCCTTTAGTTTATGGAAACTTAATCATTTGTAATGAAGATTACAATGAGAAACAGAGATTGTTTCCCCATTTCTTCAGTGATACCCTGTCTTCATGAAACTAGGATTAACTGCATCTTATTGGCCCAGATCTAGTCAACTGGGCAACTGGGTTTTCATCCTGCCAAGTCAATGGGGTGGGTTGTGTATTAATGCTCATGCACCTGAGGTAAAAAAAAAAAAAAAGAAAAAGAAAAAAGAAAAGAAAAGAAAAGAAAAGAAAAGAAAAGAAAAGAAAAGAAAAGAAAAGAAAAGAAAAATTAATTCAACTTCAGACAGCTTGAAGAAAAAGATGGGCAGGTACAAATCACCTTATGGCTCTTAATTCATTTCTATCATTTTCTTAGTTTGATGGAGAAGACAGGAGACACGTCCACCTTAGTCTTGGAAACATGGGTTTGAATCACTATAATTAAAAGCAAACAAGTGATAAGAGTTTGAAAAGCTAGTAACAGGCAAAGAAACATACCAATCTACTCTTTGATCTCCAAGGATGAACACCAGGAAGTCTATTATGGGCTCATCTCAAGGTCCACCTACTCAAACTTTAGGTCAATGGCTGCGGGTAAGGGCCTGAAAGTTGTTCATTAGCTCAGAGGAGAGTGAGACTTGGCTGCCCTCAGTGGAACCTGCCATCATTCTAATGATGCATAACTGCCGGCCATGAAGGTCTACCTTTCAAAAACAAAGGATAATAGCCTGGAAAAGAAAAGAATCAGAGAAATACAAACTAGTTATAACAGTAACTTCAGTTTCCAGAGAGACTGGAGTAGGTATTGTTTTTTTTTTTTTTTATCATTTTGATTTAGCTACTTCCATACTGTGTCTGTATCCTCAGTCATGTACTTAGATGAATTCCTTAATAGGTGACATGTGATAAAAGTGTGTTTAGGGGGCACCTGGGTGGCTCAGTCAGTTAAGCATCTGCCTTGGGCTCAGACCATGATCCCGGAGTCCTGGGATCAAGTCCTGTGTCAGGCTCCCCACAAGGAGCCTACTTCTCCCTCTGCCCATGTCTCTGCCTCTCTCAGTGTCTCTCATGACAAAGTAAATAAAATCATTTAAAAAAGGAATTAATAAAATTGATAAACCCCTAGCCATACTTGACAAAAGGAAAAGAGAAAGGACCAAAATAGATAAACTCAGGAAGGAAAGAGAAGAGATCCCAACCAACACTACAGAAATACAAACAATTATAAGAGACTACTATGAAAAATCATATACCAACAAACTGGGCAACCTGGAAGAAATGGACAAGTTTCCAGAAACTCCCAAACTAACAACCCAAAACCAAAAAATCCAGTTAAGAAATGGGCAGACGATATGAATAGACACTTTTCCAAAGAAGACACCCGAAAGGTTTACAGACCCATGAGAAGATGCTCAACATCACTCACCATCAGGGATATGCAAACCAAAGCCACGATGAGATACCACCTCATATCTGTCGGAATGGATAAAATTAACAACATAGGAAACAACAGATGTTGGCCAGGATGTGGAGAAAGGGGAACCCTCTTGCACTGTTGATGGGGATGTAAACAGGTGCAGCCACTATGGAAAACAGGATAGAGGTCCCTAAAAAAGTTAGAGAGAGAGCTACCCTCAGATCTAGCAGTTGCATATTTGGAATTTGCCCAAAGGATACAAAAATACAGATTCAAAGGGAAAAAAAAGGGGTATGTGCACCCCAATGTTTTTAGCAGCGTTATAAACAATAGCCAAACTATGGAGAGAGCCCAGATGTCCTTCGACTGACGAATGGATAAAAAGGAGATAATGGACAATTACTCAGCCATCAAAAAAAAAATGAAATCTTGCCTTCTTTAATGACACAGATGGAACTAGAGTGTATTATGCTAAGTGAAATTAAGTCAGTCAGAGAAAGGCAAACAGCATATGATCTCACTCCTGTGGAATTTAAGTAAGAAAACAGATGAACACATGGGAAGAGGAAAAGGAACAAAAGGAGAGAGGGTAACAAACCATAAGAGACCCTTAAGGATAGAGAACAAACTGAGGGCTAATGGAGGGAGGTGGGTGGGTGATGGTATAGATGGGTGATGAGTATAAAGGAGGGCAGTTGTTGTGATGAGCACTGGGTATCGTATGTTAGTGATGGATCACTAAATATTACACTGTATGTTCACTAACTAAAATTTAAATTAAAAAATAAAGGAACTCTGGGCAATTTCACTATATGTTCTTGGAAGAAGAGAGTGGAAAGAGTTTAAAATGGGGGTGCCTGGGTGGCTGAGCAGTTGAGCCTCTGCTTTTGGCCCAGGGCATGATCCTGGAGTTCTGGGATCCACTCCCACATCGAGCTCCCTGCATGGAACCTGCTTCTCTCTCTGCCTACGTCTCTGCCTCTCTCTCTTTCTGTGTCTCTCATGAATAAATAAATAAAATCTTTTTAAAAATAAAAAGTTTTAAAAATGTATTACACAAATAGATTTGACCTTGCAGATAACTGTAAAGGCAGATCTGGTAACAACTGACAGGAATGACACTTTAGGCCAGCAGCTGAATGAAATGTGGTTAAAATAAATCCATAAATCCATGATTTTTCTTGGAGCAAATTGCACTAGAGACATGCAATAGAGTGGATACATTCGGTAATGTTTAATAAACTGTAAACGTGCTTTAAGGATGGGCAGAATGGCATAGGGCCAAATGCTGGAGTAGGTGGCGCTGTGGAGAACTACAGGTCTTCTCCGAAACAAGTGAGGTGGCTCTGAAAAGAGCCTTTGGTTTGCGAAGTGGTCAGGTGATCTAGAGGCAGCTCACTTGCTAAAGGTGTACCTCATGATAGCCTTGGAGGCCTCAGACACAGCATGCTTGCCAATCTCCTTGGGCAGCAGCAGCAGCCGCACGGCGGTCTGGATCTCCCTGGAGGTGATGGTGGAGCACTTGGTGGAGCCGGCCAGGCGAGAGGCCTCATCAGCGATGCGCTCAAAGATGTCCTTAACAACTGAACCTATGATGCTCAGGGCCTTCTGCGAGAGGCTCAGGCCCTGGAGAACCTGCTTCAGAACCCTGGGGAAGTAGATGTTGAAACTGAGCAGCAGCGGCGGCAGCGGTGGCATTGGTGCTTCGGCTTCTCCTGCCGCCAGCACGACCGTGCCCAGGCTTTCCTCGGAAGAGGTCTCACAGCCAGGCTCAGCCATGTGGGACTCAGCTTCATGACAGCTCAGAAGGAAAGACAATAGTGCCTGCTGAGGGTTGCTGGTCCCTTTATAGTTGCTGCATTTCCTGATGTCACAAGCAACTTCCATATCTGATTGGACAAAATGGGACACAGGGAAGTGGGTCTCCATGCGGCTGTGTCACCTCTGATTGCATATCTTGGAGCTTGACATCACATCGGACAATCAGAGTAGGAATCTGGTGTCCTCTAAACTTGGGACATTTCAGAAAAACATTCAAATATCCCACTGAAGATGTACATTTTATCTGCAGATTTTCAATTTAATACAGCAACAGATCTTGGATGAGTCGTGTTTTTAATGAAATTTTTTTAAAATATGTTATTTATTTATTCATGTGAGACACACACACACACAGAGAGAGAGAGAGAGAGAGAGAGAGAGAGAGACACAGGCAGAGGGAGAAGCAGGCTCCATGCAGGGAGCCTGACGTGGGACTGGATCCTGGATCTCCAGGATCATGTTCTGGGCTGAAGGTGGTGCTAAACCGCTGAGCTACTTGGGCTGCCCTGGAATACTTTTTATTCTACATCATTACTCTATTTCTGATAAGCACTAAGTGCCATTGTTTCAGGATGTACTAGAAATCCAATGCTCTGGAATTAATGTATCGGCATCTTACAAGCAACAGTCAATATAAAGTGGAGATCGTAAACACATGAGCAGATAGAGAGAGGAAAAGAATAGGGGCTGGGCAACGCATTTAATGAATTTTTCTAAAGAGTTTTTAGAGGTTTATTTATTTATTTATTTATTTAATTAATTAATTAATTAATTTATTTTATTATGATAGTCACAGAGAGAGAGAGAGAGAGGCAGAGACACAGGCAGAGGGAGAAGCAGGCTCCATACCCAGCACAGAGCCCACACGGGGCTCAGTCTTCTGACCCTGAGAATGTCGGAGCCCAATGTGGGATTCGATCCCGAGTCTCCAGGATCGCACCCTGGGCCAAAGGCAGGTGCCAAACCACTGCGCCACCCAGGGATCCCACATTTAATGAATTTGTAATGGGAGCTAGTACTTCTTGAGCATCTTCACTTTCTATTCACTTACTTTTTTTTTTTTTTTTTTTGTAAAGAACGGGAAGGGAGGAGGAGCAGAGGTAAGGGGAGAGAGTCTGGAGCAGGCTCCATGCCCAGCACAGAGCCCACACGGGGCTCAGTCTTCTGACCCTGAGATCATGACCTGATGGAAATCAAGACTCAGAGGCGAAACCAGCTGACCTACCCAGGCGTCCCTCTATTGAATTACTTCTTTTGGCAGTTAAGGAGTAGCACACAGGAAAGGGAGGCATAAAGGAGACCAGTTTCTTTCCATTTTTTCTGCGCAAAGACATTAGATTAAGAGGCTCCAACTAAGAGAGGGAGGGATTGAATCTGGTCAGAACTAATGACATCTCTCTTAACAGCTCCTTGTGGCACTCTTCTGTGAAAGCACTAAGAGAGAGCCAGCAGGATGGGATGAACCAGAGCTGAATCTTTATTTCCCCCATGTTTCCTGCTCAAATGGAGAGATGAGGAGATGAGGCTAGGAGGTTATTGGCTGTGGACTTGATGAAATGTCTGGAGCTCTGTGAACCTTAAGGTTTGTCCCCAAGAGATAACAGGAGATCCCAGAAATTCTCAAGCAGAGCTGTCATGTGCCTTCCTGGCCCCAACCTAGTAGGGTAAGATACATCTAGTACCCCGAGTAAAATAGAACCTCAAGCATCAAGGAGTCCCCAGTAAGCCTCCATCCTGGCACAGTCACTTGAATACCCTTTTTTGCCAAGCAATCATATGCCAGCCAATAATCACAAGCAGTAAAATTGGCACTAGCAAATAAATCACAACATGGTTGGAACCACAGGCTGGTTTGACAAGATCAGTTTGCTTACCTTTTCAAGTAACTACTATCATTGTCATACACTCAGCCTACCTAACAGGTGCTGCTGCAGGAGAGGAGAGGGAGAAGGGACCACCCCACAGGGTCAATTCCCAGTGTCCTCAAAACTCCTCATTGTCCTGACAGCCTTGAACCTGCAGCTACCACAGATGATTCTCTCTGAAGATGCTCTCCTCCATTCTAGCTTTCCAGGCATAAGATCAACTGACCAGAGTTGGTATCCTGCAACATGTCAGCTTCTGAAGACCTGGGATCGAGTCCTACGTCGGGCTCCCTGCATGGAGCCTGTGTCTCTGACTCTCTCTCTTTCTGATGAATACATAAATAAAATCTTAAAAAAAAAAGAAAGAAAAATTGGGACGACTGGGATTGAGCACTTGCCTTCGCCCAGGGTGTGATCCCAGAGGCCCAGGATCGGTCCCGCATCGGGCTCCCTGCATGGGGCCAGCTTCTCCCTTGCTTATGTCTCTGCCTCTCTGTCTCTGTCTCTCTGTCTCTACTCTCTCTGTGTGTCTCTCATGAATAAATAAATAAAATCTTTAAAAAATAATAAAAAGGGAGGGGGCAAGATGGCTGAAGAGAAGGATTCCCCAAGTCAACTGTCCCCACCAACTTATCTAGATAATTTTCAAATCATCCTGAAAACCTACTAATTCGGCCTGAATTTTAAAGAGAGAACAGCTGCAATGCTACAGAGAGAAGAGTTCACGCATCTATCAAGGTAGGAAGACGGAAAAAAAATGAATAAATAAGCATCCAGTGGGGGAGGGGCCCTGGAAAGGAGCCAAGCTAAGGCCAGGCAGCGAGAGCCACCAGGACAGGAAAGCCCAGTCCCAGAGAAGCAGAAACTTTACCAAACTTCTCGGACAGAAAGGTGCTCACAGAGAACTCTGGCAGAATCCCAGGAGGGGCAGTGGAGCCCCCAGGTTCCCCAGGTGACTAACAGTGGAACTGTACCCCGGGGGAGAGCGCTCCACACACCACGGGCCGAGCTCCATAATGGGCTGGAACGCACACCAGGTAGGGCCCCGAGAGCACCTCGGCAGCCACTCAGGCGGTGGCTCTGTACAGAGGGGGCTGCGCAGCCCCTGGAGCGCGATTCCAAGAGTGCAGGCCCCGGAGCCCAAGGTGCAGGGGACACAGCCCAGGATCCGGCGTTGCCCTTGGGACAGGCGGAGCCCAGGAGGACACAGGACAACAAGGATGCTCCTGCCACCAGGCACCTCCGAACTGTACATATCAGTGCACCCCCGCCCCAGGAGCATCCATGCCCCTGCAGATTGGGACACTACGGTACTTACTGCTAGAGCTGACTCCAGGGCTGAAGAGGTGGCCACGCCACTGTTGTTGTTCCTCCTGTTGTCACCTTGTGCCTGGAACTGAGCAGGGCCGCCAGGGAGCAGGGGCCTCACAGAATAAACAGCTCCCACTGAACCATGCACCTAGCTGGAGCAGTGCAACTCCACCAGATGCACACACCTGAGAATCAGCACAGCAGGCCCCTCCTGCAGAAGACCAGCTGGAAGGAAAGGGGAAGAGCAGGTTCTTAACCAAGCAGCACTGGAAGGCTCCAGAGGGAGTCAAGGGACTTACAGTATATAGAATTGGAGGATACCCCTCCTTGTTTTTTTTTTTTTCCCCTCCTTGTTTTTGTTTGTTTGTTATCCCTCCTTTTCCCACTTTTTCCTTCCTTTTTCCAGGACAACTGTTTTTAGCCACTCTGCACTGAGCAAAACTAGAAGGAAGAACTCACAACAAAACAAAGAATCAGAAACAGTCCTCTCTCCCACAGAGTTACAGAATTTGGATTACAATTCGAAGTCAGAAAGCCAATTGAGAAACTACTGGTGACTATAGAAAAAAAGCATAAAGGAATCAAGAGACTTCATGACTGCAGAATTTACATCTAATCAAGCCGAAATTAAAAATCAATTAAATCAGACACAATCCAAACTGGAGGTCCTAACAACGAGGGTTAATGAGGAAGAAGAACACGTGAGTGACATAGAAGACAAGTTGATGGCAAGGAAGAAAGCTGAGGAAAAAAAAAGAGAAAAACAATTAAAAGATCATGAGGATAGGTTAAGGGAAATAAATGATAGCCTCAGAATAAAATCTACATTTAATTGGGGTTCCAAGGGCACTGAAAGGGACATAGGACCAGAGAGTGTTTTTGAACAAATCATAGCTGAGAACTTCCCTAACTTGGGGAGGGAAACAGACATTCAGATCCAGGAGATAGAGAGATCCCCCCCCCCAAAAAAATCAATAAAAACCGCTCAACACGTCGATGTTTAATTAGTGAAACTTGCAAATTCCAAAGATAAAGAGAAGATCCTTAAAGCAGCAAGAGACAAGAGATCCCTAACCTTGATGGGGAGAAGTATTAGTATCAAGAGCATATCTCTCCACAGAGAACTCGCAAGCCAGAAAGGGCTGGCAGGATATATTCCGGGTCCTAAATGAGAAGAACATGAAGCCAAGAATACTCTATCCAGGAAGGCTCTCATTCAGAATAGAAGGAGAGATAAAGAACTTCCAAGATAGGCAGAAACTGAAAGAATATGTGACCACCAAACCAGCTCTGCAAGAAATATTAAGGGGTACTCTGTAAAAGAAAGAGGAAGTCCAAGGAAACGATCCACAAAAACAGGGACTGAATAGGTATCATGATGACCCTAAATTCATATCTTTCAATAGTAACTCTGAACGTGACTGGGATTAATGACCCCACCAAAAGGCGCAGAGTTTCAGACTGGATAAAAAAGCAAGACCCATCTAATTGCTGTCTAAAAGAATCATTTTATTTTTTTTAATATTGTATTTATTTATTTATGAGAGACAGAGAGAGAGAGAGAGAGAGGCAGAGGCACAGGCAGAGGAAGAAGCAGACTCCATGCAGGGAGCCCGACACGGGACTTGATCCTGGGTCTCCAGGACCAGGCCCTAGGCTGAAGGTGGTGCTAAACCGTGGAACCACCAGGGCTGCCCAAAGGACGCATTTTAGTCGTCAGGACGCCTACAGCCTGAAAATAAAAGGTTGGAAAACCATTTACCACTCAAATGGTCCTCAAAACAAAGGAGGGGTAGCCATCCTCATATCAGACAAATTAAAGTTTATCCCATAGACTGTAGTCAGAGATAAAGAGGAACACTATATCATACTTAAAGGATCTATCCAACAAGATGACCTAACAATCATAAATATTTATGCCCCAAATGTGGGAGCTGCGAAGCATATCAATCAATTAATAACCAAAGTTCAGATGTACTTAGATAATAATACTCAATACTACTCAATAATACTCCCACTCAAAGTGGAGTCTTCAACACAGCGCTTCTGCAAATGACAGATTTTCTAGGCACATCTCCAAAGAACAGGAGCTTTAAATGATAGAGTGGACCAGATGGATTTCAGATTTACAGAACTTTACATCCAAATGCAACTGAATACAAATTCTTCTTAAGTGCACATGGAACATTCTCCAGAGTAGACCGCATCCTCGGTCACAAATCAGGTCTTACCTGATACCAAAATATTGGGATCGTCCCCTGCATATTTTCAGACCATAATGCTTTGAAACTAGAACTCAATCGCAAGAAGAACTTTGCAAGAAATTCAAACACATGTGAAAGTTACAGACCATCCTGCTACAAGATGAAAGGGTCAACCAGTAAATTAGAGAACAATTAAAAAGATTCTTGGAAACTAATGAGAATGAAGATAAAACTGTTCAAAATCTTTGGGATACAGCAAAAGCAGTCCTGAGGGGGAAATACATAGCAATAAAAGCATCCATCCAAAAACTGGAAAGAACTCAAATACAAAAGCTAACCTTGCACCTACAGGAGCTGGAGAAAAAACAGCAAACAGATTGTACACCCAGCAGAAGAAGAGAGTCAATAAGGATTCGAGCAGACCTCAATGACATAGAAACCAAAAGAAGGGTGGAACAGATCAACAAAACCAGGAGTTGGTTCTTTGAAAGAATTAATAAGATAGATAAACCATTAGCCAGCCTCATTAAAAAGAAAAAAGACTCTAATTAATAAAATCAAAAATCAAAAAGGAGAGATCACCACCAACACCAAGGAAATACAAACGATTTTAAACACAAATTATGAGCACCTATACGCTAATAAATATGGCAATCTAGATGAAATGGATGCATTTCTGAAAAACCACAAACTACAAAACTGGAACAGGAAGAAATAGAAAACCTGAACAGGCCGATAAACAGGGAGGGAATTGAAGCTGTCATCAAAAAACTCTCAAAACACAGAAGTCCAGGGCCAGATGGCTTCCCAGGGGAATTCTAGCAAATGTTTAAAGAAGAAACCATACCTATTCTACTAAAGCTGTTCAGAAAGACAGAAAGAGAAGGAATACTTTCAAACACATTCTATAAGGCCAGAATCACCTTAATTCCAAAACCAGACAAAGACCCCATCAAAAAGCAGAATTATACACCAATATCCCTGATGAACACAGATGCAAAAATTCTCAACAAGAGGTAATAGGAAACAACAATACCTAAAGAAGATTATTCATCATGACCAAGTGGGATTTATCCCTGGGACACAAGGCTGGTTCAACACTCATAAAACAATCAATGTGATTCATCATATCAGCAAGAGAAAAACCAAGAACCATATGATCCTCTCAATAGATGCAGAGAAAGCATTTGACAAAATACAGCATCCATTCCTGATCAACACTCTTCAGAGTGTAGGGATAGAGGGAACATTCCTCAACATCTTAAAAGCCATCTACGAAAAGCCCACAGCAAATATCATTCTCAATGGGGAAGCACTGGGAGCCTTTCCCCTAAGATCAGGAACAAGACAGGGATGTCCACTCTCACCACTGCTATTCAACATAGTACTGGAAGTCCTAGCCTCAGCACTCAGGCAACAAAAAGACATTAAAGGCATTCAAATTGGCAAAGAAGAAGTCAAACTCTCCCTCTTCACCAATGACATGATACTCTACATAGAAAACCCAAAAGCCTCCACCCCAAGATTGCTAGAACTCATACAGCAATTTGGTAGCATGGCAGGACACAAAATCAATGCCCAGAAATCAGTGGCATTTCTATACACTAACAATGAGACTGAAGAAAGAGAAATTAAGGTCAATCCCATTTACAATGGCATCCAAAAGCATAAGATACCTAGGAATAAACCTAACCAAAGAGGTAAAGGATCTAT